>NC_056735.1:252823129-252988129 GCF_019279795.1 Protopterus annectens | reverse complement strand
TTGCCAAGCATCTCATGAGTTAATGTTCCAAGGTCTGTTCCTTTTCTGTCACTCTGTCTGTCTTTCTTTCAGTGTAAGGTCACATGATCCCAATGTTCTTTGCTTATATTGTTGCCATACTGGTCAGTCTGAGAACACGGACATGAAACTACAATCATATGTCAAGGCCCATGTAACAGATCTTCCCACTTCCTATCCTGAGCACATCTCTGGTTGTTCAGTTGAGTCTGTACTGGCTGACCTTGTATCCTGGGCTTGCCCTATACTGTGGTCATTTGTGGCACAGATGGATACTTTGTCAAAGCATCAGCAGGCCCACAGGTATGAATGAAGTTTCAGCACATTGCAAACTATAACCAGCCTCACATAACTCGCTGTGGATATAATGGAGAGAGTCTATGAAGGAGTATTTACATAAAAGATTGTACAGCTATATCTGTGTCCACCTATGTGTGCTTCCATGTAACATAAAATGTAGACAAGAAACAGTTTTAAGAAAAGTCATTGACTGACATTCCCAAATTGCCGGCATTTCAACAAATAAACTTTGTCAATGAATGGGTGCAGGTTTTATGTCTGCTTTTATGCCTGGTTTTGAGATATCACTTTTCCCTCTTAGAATGTAGTACATATGTGGTATCCCAAAACACAAACACAGATTGAAATCTCTCATTGAAGTGACCATTATATATGAGGAATCACGCAGACAAACAAAACTGATGGCATATTGAAGTACAAATAAGTGCAGACATGTAGCAGAAGAAACACTGTGCTCACCATTTTCACTGCACAACTCTCCATCCTTCCATTCATCCAGCCATCAAACCATCCATCTATTTTCAAATAACCCATTTTATCCTTAATTCAGGTTTGTGGGTACAAGGCAGTGAAACCCCATTCTGGAAAGGGCATTAGCAGGAGTGGCCTTAGGTCAACTGATGCCCTAGGCAAAAGGGCTCCATGACGCCCCTCCACACCACCCGGTATACCAAATAAATACTGGGAAAGCACCCCTGCTAAAGCAGCGCCCTAGGAGGCTGCCTAGTTGGCCTGTGTCTAAGGCTGGCTATGTACACTAGTCTATTACAAAATGCACACTTGTTCACACCCTACATGCAACACATGATCACACCTAAGGACAGTTTGGGTAAAGTCAAATTACCTGCTGTATGTATTTTAGAGATCAGAGGAAGTGGAAAACCTGAAGAAAACCCATAAAAATACTGTGAAGCATGTAGACTCCAAAAATTATACCTAACTGAAAATTGAACCTGAGGACATCTTGCATTTAGGTGGGAGCCTAAGGAACTTTTAATTTAAAAAGCCAATTCCACCCTAATAATTACCACAAAAAAAAGAAAACAATCCACTCTTTTGAACAATTAAATTGAAACAAGCCAATCCTGGGTGTTATATAACAGTCTTTGTACAAAATAACTTAATGAAGAAAGTGGTAACAACCTTACATAAATGCATTGTGCAAACTTCTGCATGTAAACACACCTGCAGTACTTTCCTAATCTACCCTCAGAGACTTGCTCCAGCAAAGGCAGAAGATGAATGTCATTCCATTATACTTGGGCATTATTTAAATAAGGCTGATTTTTTTAAGTAATACCATTGTGTATAACATAAAATAGCATGTCCTTAATACAGAGAAATTCTTGTTTAGTTTGCTTATACAGCAGGAATTGCTTATGTTGTTAATCAGAAAACCTACAATTTGTCACATGCTAGGTTAGAAAGTATCAGAATGCCACCGAAGAAAGACTGACATGTTTCTATTGTCAATGTCACTGTTTCAGCATATTGGACTTGGCTGTGTTTGCAGATATTGTACTTTCATTCATGGTTACGTGTTCTTTGCCACTCATTGTATAACAGTTGAGTTGCTCGTCAGCAGATCTAGTGTCATGAGATTTATCATGTGACTGTTGACATGCATTTAGGTCTATCATTTCATTTTGTGGTAAAGAACAAAAGTGCAAAAGAAACTTACAAGATTCTCACATTTATTTAAAGTGTTAGTTGTTTTAGTTTTTTTCATCACTCTGTCGTATTTGGAGTCACATTTATGTTTTCATTTATGGTTCACTGGATGAACTGTGAGACAGAAAAAGGATAAAGTGAGTTTTTATTATTGTTTTCCTTTTTTCCTTTTTTCTGAGGTTGTGTAAACTTGCAGCTTGTTATCTATAGACATCGAGGACGTGGAAAGTAGCTCTCACATCAGAGGTGCTGGGGAGCTTGCCTCAGTGCAAAACAAACAAACATTGTTAAGGAGTACTATCTAGTAGTTAGAGCAGAGGGTTAAGGCTTTGAACTGTTTATCAGCTACTTCCTGACAGCCCAGGGTATGATTCCCTCAACCTCCATTGCCCACTGTGTGACTCTGAGCAAGTCAATTAACAAGATAGTGCTCAAAGGAATCAGGCTGGGTCACATGACTAATATCTACCTATGAACCACTTGCTCTGTGATGTTTGGAGTGTCATTATTTTGATTAAGTGCTGTTTTAGTATTTAGATGTTTCCCTGCAATTGATCATTATGAAATGTATAACACACAGGAGACACTCCAGGTGCAGTTAACCATTGACAAGACCCCTATTGAAATCATAGCTAGCTACCGGCCCCCAAATCTGGCTCAAGATGACCATCAGCTTATCTGGACCTCTCCAAATCTGTTAAGATTCAACCCTTTACCCTGATCCTGAGTGTCTTTAACTACCCAAACATAGATTGGAAGAACTACTCATGCCAGAACACAAATGCCCAGGGATTCCTCGATTTTGTCAATGCAAACGCCTTGGAACAGCTAGTAGATACCCCAACAGGAGGTTATAATATCTTGGACTTGGTATTAACTAACATGAGTAACAACTGCAGCATCTCTACAGCATCTTCCTCGCTGGTAAGATCCGACCATAAAGCAGTCACTTTTGAAGTCACCATCTCCCTCGACCCCCCTCTAGCTAGGGTCAAACAAAAAAACTTCTCCAAAGCTGATTACAACCTCCTTAGGGATGGTATAAACAGCTTCACAGCCCCTCTCCTTCTGTACAAACTGGCACCAATATCCAAAACTACACCAAAGCACTATACAAGCATTTATACAGATGCATGGAATCAGGAATACCCAACAAGGCTAAATCATCATCTGGAAGGAAGAGTAAACCTGTCTGGTGGACATCTGCAATAAATAAACTATATAACAAAAGGAAAAAAATTGCTGTCCAGGACCAAGAAGAAGCAGGTGCCCAACTGGAAGCAGTCTCTCCTTAGCATGGACAAGCAAATATAAGCACTAGTGAAAACCTCCAAAGCAAACTTTGAGTCCAAATTGGCCACATCTACTAGAGACAATCATAAGGCCTTCTTCACATATGTCCGCAACCTCAAAGGAAGCACCCAGATCTGTTCAGAACTGGTGGTCAAGGACACCACATATACAAATGTCATAGATATAGCAAACTAGCTGGCTGACAGATTCAGTGAAAACTTCAACCCTATGCCCCCCCCATCAGTAAATAAAGACATTCCCAGTACCTGTCCCCTTCCCCTTATATCTAGGGAACAGGTCATCACTGCTCTCTCAAAGGCAAAAAATACAGCCTCCATGGGACCCGATAATATCCCAGGCTGCATCCTACATGAACTCAGGCAGGAATTTGCAGCACCATTAGGTGCCATATTCAACCAAAGCCTGAGTACCAGCTTCATCCCAGCTGAATAGAGGACAGGCACTATCATCCCTTTGCACAAAGGTGAAGCATCCACCAATTTGGAAAATTATAGACCCATCAGCCTAACTGGCCTGATCTGCAAGGCCATGGAATGGACTGTCATGGACCTCATTAACAGGGACATCGGCAACCTCCAAACACTTGATCTCATACAGTTTGGCTTCATTAAGTGAGGTAATATCTGTTAAATTTGGTCAACTTCTTTGAGACATTCACCAAAGTCATGGATGAGGGGAAGATGGTGCACACCACCTACCTTGACATGGCCAAAGCCTTCGACACTCTTTCCTACTCGGGCGTAATAGATAAACTCTCTCAACTAGGCATCAATCCATATGCTACTAGATGGGTAGCAAACTGACTCACTGATAGAACACACCTAGTCAAAATAGGGGAAGCCACCTCAAGCAGTAGAACTGTAACAAGCAGTGTACCCCAGGGTTCAGACTTGGGGCCTCTGTTATTTGGAAGTTACTTTACTGAGGTGCAGGCCAAAACTTGTGGGCTATGGCTGACCAAGATTGCACATTACTGTAAGCTGGGCATTGTCATCAATTCCCTTAGTCATGTGGACATCCTCCAAGAGGGTCTCGCCCAAGCAAATGACTGGTGCCAGAAACATGGCCTCAAGCTGAATACCAAAAATGCATCATCATCCTCTTTGGGAAGAGTGATGTCGCCACAAATTACCACATTAATAAAACTGTCCTAATCATGCAATCACTAGTGAAGGATTTGGGACCCAGGTTGATAGCAACCTGACTTTTGACCATCATGTTGCTTCCATTGTATGGAAAGCTTCCATATGGCCCACCTCATAAGTAAGGGTATCTCATCCAGGGACAAGGAGGTCATAACATCACTGTATCTTCCCTTATAAGGCCCATTATTGAGTACAATGCCCCTTTTGGCATGTACCTCACAAAGCACATGAATAAGCTGGAGAGATCACAGAGATTCCTCACCAGAAGAATCCAGGGCCTCAGACATCTACCATACACAGACAGGCTAAAAGCCCTGTCCCTCTGCTCAGTTTCATACAGACTCCTCAGAGGTGACCTTTGTCTGGTATACAAGGCAATCTCGGACCCTGCCTTGATGGGACTGCTGCATATCTGCAAGTCAAGCTCCACTCAAGTAACTCACATGCACGCCCTCAGCCTGGTCTGTGACATCAGTAGGACTTGTTGGCGGGACAGATTTGTGTCCCAGACATCACCCATCTATGGAATAGACTCCCTCTCCATGTCAAGCAGAGTACCTGTTTGCACCTTTTTAAGTACAACCTGGATAACTGGATGGGAAACAGAAAATACACCCCTGGGATTCAACCTGTACCCTGCTGGACAGGGTCATTGGGTGCTGACTTGTATAAATATGGGCTAAACTCTTGGCTAGGCTTATAAGGGCCTCAGGGCTAATAGCCTAGTAACTTCCTATGATCCTGTGACACATTAATTGAGCAAAACAGAATTCCTGTTAAGCAGTTACTGACCTCATGCACTATTTAAATACTGTTTTTTGAACAAATGAAAAGCAAGGAGACCAAAGTACTTAGTAACACTGTACAAGCTTGCTAACTCAGGTATACACTTCTACAGTTCATTCATATTTGGTGACAAAAATCAGTAAAAAAAAGTCAAACAAAGTTCTATCACAAATGGCATTATTTTTAAAAAGTAATACATTTTTTTAATAATGTATAATTTAGCTATAAACCATATATGGGTATTGGTAATGCTGGTTTACACATAGATAGTTTTGTTTGCTCACTGAAGTCATTGCTATTGTAAAAAAACAGTCGTGAGTAAACCTAGCATTACTCAGATTAAGATATTTCTTTTTTTTTAACAAAAGTATTGCATAGGCAGTGCCCTCTTCCTATTGTGATGTATAAATATATTCATTCTTATGATGAATATGGCTTTTCCCCATTATCCATTTTCCAGTCTCCCTTAAACTGTAGTAATACACTTTGTCCATGGGAGACCCTCTCCTGCTCCTAAACCTGTTTCAGAAGTTACCACCTAGTGAGAAATACTACAATAGAAAGAAGATGACAGTGATGATATTATGGGGCTATCTGTACCTCTCAGGGATGTCAATAAAGTACTGGAAGGAGTTACAAAATGCTATCTGGTAGAGTAGGATTCATAATCTGATAAAGCAATGCCACATGAAAATAGATTTGATTGAAGTGAGAAAATATTTCTGCTCAAGCAATGGTGTCAAGTGTCTGAAGCAATCTTTATAACAAGATATGGGAAATAAGTCAAAGACATGCTTCCAGAGTACATTGCACATCCACTAATTAGTATTAGTAAGTAAGAAGTGGAAAGACGTCTGAGAGGTAGTCTCAACTCTAAGTAAAAGTGACTGTAATAATGGGTAGGTATGGTGACTGGCATTTGCAATCCACTATCAGATGCCATATTTATATAATCCCACCCCTTTGAGAACTCACTAACATTTTTGATCTGTCAGGATTTCTCTAGCTTACTTTATTATTATGCACATAAAGTGTGCTGTCACTTCTCATTCGTTTTTCAGATTTTACTGTTAAGTTGAAAAGCTAAGAAAAATATGCTCTGGCACATTATACCACATTGAAAAAGGAAAGGCGAGGAGTTCTGCCCTAAAGAATGAGAGGAAGGTTGTTTATGAAGACTGACCACATTGGCTCTCAACAAATATGCAGTAAAAAGACAAAACAAATTTTGAAAATGTAGTTCAAGGGATTCAGACACACCACAGACACATGCACAGACTCATTTGTGTTCATGCACACACACACACACACACACACACACACACACACACACACACACACACACACACACACTCTCTCATGCCTACACACAGACACATAAACACACACACACTTATGCATACACACAGACACAAAAGCACATACATTGTACACCAAAACACAGAGACACATAAACACACACAAACTGTGCACACACACATACACACACAAAACACACAAACAAACTTGCTTGCATTTTAAATTATAGTTTGATCATGGTAAAAGGAATGATCTGCAGTGAAACTTTTTCACTCCTTATACCTCCTTAGTCTCCCTTCTTCACTTACTTCCTTACTTCTATCAAATTATCTCCCCTGGCTTTCTCTCTTTCCCTTATTTCATATTATAATTCCTGTTATGATTAGATTAATTTACCTTTAATTTTTCTAAAACTGTCTAAAATTTCCCTGATATTCAATGATTGTAATATGACTTGTGTCAATTCTTAACCAATGCCTTTATATTATGTGCAATTTGTTATAATAATTTAAAGTGTAGACTTTTTGTTTTATTTTTGAAGACTGTAAAATTATTATTCTCAAAATGTTTTGTAATAATTTGGACTGTTGTTTTCGGGCCTCTGCTAAAAAATGGGCTTCTACCCATTTGGACTTTACTGGTAATCAAATATCAATCAATCAATCAATCAATCAATCAATCAAACATTTATAAAATTTGGAGTCATATCTTAGACTTTATTCATCAATTCATTTATTCCTTCATTCATTTATTAATTTGGTATAGTTGTCATGATTTTGTTATTCAGTACATGACTGTTTCTTGACATCCTCACGTCCTTTTAACATGTTAGCTGATGCTGAGCTTGAGATGGAGGAACATGACATGCTCATTTATACTGGGGAGTCAGGAAGCTCTCTCTATATTGGCTGATGAGATTTCCTTGATGGCAAAGCCAGAGTCATGACTGTATCTTTTCTCAGAAGACATCTCTTTCCAGAAGAATTGGAAACCTTCAGTTCCTTTTCTCAACTGATCCTCATTTTGACCTCATGCCTCATTAGTGTAGGAATGTCAGTGTCATTTCTTGTGTGTTATGATAACAGCAGTTCCTAGTTCTGGTTGTTCATTGCACCGCTTGTCCATGCGAATACGGCACTGCTTGTCCATGGGAATATGAATATTCCATATTAAAAATAAAATCATTAGCTTCTTGCTTTAGCCATATAGAGATATAGATAATACTCACTCTGAATACAGTTATCCAGAGAGAAGTGTGGAATTTTAATTTTGTGTTACTTTTTCTAGTTTCTCTCCCAACATGGATTTAGGTAGAAATACTCCACAAGACTGATGCACTAACACCAGTGTTCTCACTAAGGTCCGCTTCACGGTCATTAAGGCAGTGACCCTCAGATTCTGTACTTCCAGTCACAGAGAGAAATCCTATGATGGTAAAAATGAATGTTACAAATACAGACAACGATTTCACTGTTACCACAGCATTCATCAAGTAATATAGTAGTTTGTTTTCAAAACTGGAAATGAATGCTACAAGAAGGAAAAGAAAAGAACCCCCATCCAGTGCACCATTCTCTTACATGGACATTTTTCTAAGTTCTATAATATGAAGGTCCAGGAATGGATTATTAAAATACCTCAGAACCCTTCCATAAACCATAAAAGAAGTCATGCGTAAATTATTGTAACATGGTGACTGTTACATATAACTACCTAATGCCATTTTCTGTAAGTTTTTTCTCACAAACAAAGACTCATAATTTTCTGCTTCAGTAAATGTGGAAATAAATTGTTTGCTTTTGGTTTTACAGATCCAGCTTAAGCTTATGTTGTAGGTAGAGAAGAGCATGGGGATGCACTCTATATGCTCTATGAATGTCCATGTAACTGTTTTACATCCTTTATTATTTACACTTTATTGTTTAATTTTGCACTTAGTGCTATCATCTAATAAAAGTCTAGTTAGATGATCAATGCCTGTGATTAATTGCAACATTAATTATAATGCAAATAATAACGGCCATCATACACAATGCCATAGCTTTAATAAGGTTTTTAGATAGTTACAAGGCATGCAGTCCAGGAGAACTTTAAAGAGCATAGCCCAAATTCCCAGTTTCCCCCATATACTGTCTGCTTAAGTGACTTGATCAAGGTCACACAGTAGACAAATGAAGACTGACAGAATCAAACTTTGTACCACAGGAAGTAGCTTGTTAGCACTTCATAGCCTTAATACTGGGTCTATGTTATATCAGTGAACCATCAAAAGATCGAACGCTGTTATATCGACCACAAAAGAATGAAAACAAAAAAGAGCAAACAGCCAGAACAGCAAATTTTTTCCCAGGGAAAAAATTTGCTGTTCCCAAAAAAAAAAAAAAAAAAAAAAAAAGCACACTAAACAATGTTTTAAGAGGGAGTCTTCACCCCCCACACCCCCCATGTGGGAGGCTGTGCCCCCTACACTTCCCTACTTAAATATACCAACTCCGAGATCGCACTACAGTGCCAAAAACGGCAAAGTGACAGAAGTGGCCAAGCGACTTCTTTCCCAAGGAAAGAAGTCACTTAAAAGCCACTTCAGCATTTTACATTTTTGACATTTACAGTTCGACGAAGACGCATTCGACATAATGCATCTTCGTTCTTCTGACAAGAACCCTTAATACTCTGTGCTAACAGATTTTACCAGTGCACTTCCCTGTGCTTTCTCTAAGTTTACATCACAAGTGTATGGCAAACTTTAAAAGTAGTGTTTAAATTAAATCTGCTTAGAAGCATTTATTCATAGATTAGTACTAAGCTAACTGCCCTTGCAAGCCATTTTAAGCCTAGCCAATTATCCCTTGTGAGACTCAAACCCTGCACCTTGTGTTTGTAAGGCAAACACCTTAACCATTAGGCTTTCCCTGCAGTCTGAAGGCTCATGGGAGATACCAGAACTGCTGCTCAGCATGCGACGTCTTTGACAGACTTGCATTTGGGCATGAATGGCAAAACATAACTCCGCTGGAGTTTGTATTATATGTTATTGTGTCATTAAAATGTTTTTCTTTGTAAGGAGTCACTTAATGAAAGTCTTTTAAGACGTTCACTTTTTGCTAAACAGAAAGGTTTTACTTACCTTTTTTTTAATAAGACCCGGTGTAGAACAGGAAGGTAAGAAGAGTTCCTGGTTGACACATGAAAGGTTCAGCCAGGGATTCATATAGTAACAATCAGAATTAAGCATAATAGCTTATTAGATAGGTACAGGATGTTTGGACCCTGCCGATTTGCCCCCAGACAATTCATCCCCGACCTATTCGACCCCAGACGGTTGGACTTGCGTAAAAAAATGAACGGTAGTAAAGCAAAAGCATGTCAGAACATAAATACAAAAGAAAGACTGTTTAAACATTCTTAAAATTGTTTAGTCTTTCTTTTCTAATAATGTGCATCAACTACTATTACATTACAGAAAATAATATTATTTAAATAAATATATATATGAAATCAGACACACCCAAACACACCACTGTACCACATAATATCCTCAAGGGCAGCATTATAAACAGTCTAAAAACATTTTGCTAGATGGGTCTGTATCCCTTTCCTGGTAGATTTTTAGCTGAACGTGTGTCCCCCATTTCTTTTAGCCTCCCAAAATTTTTTCTGTCAGTTTGGTGTTAAGACATACCCATGCTGCAGTATGGCTTCTCTTGAACTCCATCTCCCTGCAGTCTGAAGGCTCATTGTAATATTTCAACTGTACGTTTAACTCCTCCAAGATGGGGGTCACCAACCCACTCTTTGGTTAGTGATGATGGGTTCCCACGGGATATGAAGAAGCCTGGAAGCCACCACCGCTGTTTGTTGAGGCAGGTTTAATTGGGTTAGTTTTATTGGGATATAGTGTTGTCTACTAGGTGCTGAAATCATTTAGGAAGCTGAGAGTTTATAAGTGTGGTTGATAGAAGCAGCCCTACCATAAACCTAAGGACATCATAGCCTCAGACCCAACCGATACTCAGCCTGCCTTATGATTTTCCTGTTCTGGACGTCCAGATGACTGGTCTAGTCCTTTGCACATATCTTCCAGTGACCCTCAAGCCTGGAAACAAAATGAGCAAGCTTAGCTGTGCAGCCCTTCTCCATCTCTTCCAGCTCCGAGAGCTGCCCAAGTCCTTAATCAAACTCAGGTAAACTGGGTCATAGTCAGAACCTTGCTCCAGTATCCCAATAGAACTTCTGCTTGCCCTGTCCTTCTTACATCTTTTGAGATTAATGTTATGTTCATTATGACTTGCTGGCATTGTGAGAGTGGCTTCTTGATTTCGCAGAGACATACTTTTGGAGAATGCCCCATTTTATGGAGTAGATCCAGCATATTGTAGTTACCTTTCTGATATACATTTTCAGCTGTTGAGGCAACTGGAATGTCACAGTCAATACAAACAGTCTGTATACTTGAATGCCAAGCCTTTATTGGGTTAGAGGGAAAGTACTGCACATCGATGAGAAATAACAGACCTCAAACCAAAGTCCAACCCAAGCTGGAAGTAGTGCTTATGTTATAAATAGACTGGAGATAAGAACATGAAAATTCAAAGGCTTGAGATCACAGTTAATGAACTGAGCTCTTGGCCACATACTCTTCCATTATTTTTCTTTCTTTTTTTTCTTTTTCTTTTTTTTTTTTTGCTGTATGTGGGAGCATTCTAACCCATTTTTCAGATAGCCTCCATCTCAAAATGCTTTTCTTAAGTAAAGTAATATGACATCAAGTTAAAGACTACCAGCATGCAGACAGGTGACTCATTTAGGTAGGAGTTTAGATGCATATATAACCAGAATCTTCCTTATAGGAGTGCCACATCCAGAAGGCTCCAGTTATTACTTTAGAATCAAACAGAAAACATCTTCATCCATCTATCCATTTTCTAAACAACTTATCCTAGTGAAGACTGCAGAGGTAGCAAGCTGAGCAGGATTACCAGTATTCATTATCTACAACAAGAGTCTCCTGCAAATCCTGTGGGATTCTCAGGCATTGCCACATGAGTTGAGATGTGTAATCTCCTTGATATGCCCTTGTTCTTCCCTGGGGTAGCATGAATACTAAGTCACCTGAAAAACTCTTACTTTAATGGTCACTCTTTGTTCACCTTCTCCCCTGTGATCATGAGCTTTGGAACAAGTGACAAAATTAAGGTTCCTTCCCAAGGTAACTTGTATCATTATTCATGACAAATGAGGAAGCCAGCAAAATGGGTGAATCACAGAATAGTGCCACTGGTTCTCTAAACGAAGACAAGTCAGTTGAGATAGTTTGGGCACTTAATGAGAAAGCCCAGTGAGTCAGTATTCACTCTACCTGCATAGTCAGGCACAACGCCTGCAGCACTGCCACTACTGCATCTATTGACTGGTACCTGATTGAACCTTCACTCATTAATAAGACTTCAGCATACATAAACTTCTGCACCTGAGGTAGCTGCTTCCTCTGCCACCCCCAAGTATGGAGAGAGAAATGCAGTCTTTTTTGAGAGGGAGTGTGACCTCTAATTTGGATGTGTTGATGTCCATCTCAGCTGTTTCACACTTGGTGAACTGTTCCACTGAATGATGGAGATCACAGCCACTTGAAGCTAAGAGGAAGGCATCATCTTCAAACAAAAATATATCCTCACTTCAGACTCTCTGATCAATCAGTTAAGCAAAGGTCTGCCAACATGTGTCATATGGAAACATTGCAGCCAGTCATCTGCCAGGACAGTAGCCTGAAGAACCTGCCCACAGATTGAAAAGTAGATATCAGCTGTATCATATTCCATTTGTTCTTTATTACAGTACAGTCCTGAATATATTTTATTTTAATTGCAGTTGTACAACACATTTGTTATTCTTCCCTGCTTTATGTCCAAATAACAGTTGAAAATAGGCATTAGCCCAGAAACATTTAAAATAATGTAAACAGATTAAAATTCATCACTGACAAATTATTGTAAATGCATGAAGTGTATCATTTATCATAAATAGCTGCAGTTTTCGACACATTGAGCTCACCTACTTATCAAATGTGTAGTTGTTAGCAGGTTGCTTCCTTGACATGCTTTCAGTTAGTTTCTCCTTCTTTTCCTCACATATAAGTATCCCATCCTGAGGAAAGCCTCCAACTCAGGAACATCTACTTACTTTTCATCACTCATTATCATGCTGAAATGACTGTTCATTTTTCTGGACTTACACCCATGTTACATTTACTGCTATTTTTTGGCATGGTGTTTAGATTACTTTGGATTTGTCAGTCTCACATTTTACCACTCTCCAGAGATCTTGCCATTTAATACACCCTCTTACCTAAATTACTAGAAGAGTGTGATCTGTAAACTTGAGAGTGTTCAACGTTCAGTGTATTGTAAATGTTAAATCAAAGCCTTAAGTCAGGCCTCCAGTGAATTTGCCACCATAGAACTTTGTCTCATAAACAGATTTATCAACCCAGTTATCCAATTAATTCCTGTAAGTAGCAAAAGAGTGAAATAATCTAATATGTAATTGTAAGGAATTCTAGATTTTACCCACCCTTTGAATAAAAAAAAAACTGACCTTTATTACTGAAGATGCAGTTGGCAACTTTACTGTATTGCTCTTCTATTATTTATAGTGTGATTTGAAAATCCTACACTATAAACCAGTGTCATTATTCAGAAATTTATGCTGTGCAATTATTAATCTATATTCCATGGAGTATAATTTCAGGGCCTTTAATCTATCCTTATATTTAATCCCTCAAAGGCCATATATTTACCTTATAAATAAAATTGATGTGCTCTGAAGCCTTTTAAATTTGCATAAACTAGACTTTAGGAATATTCTAGCAACCCCACTATAATAAATATTTGGTCTAATAGGGGCAGTGTATAAGGGAATTGTCGCTTTACCATTCCTCCTACTAATTCTGCTCAAGGTGTCCTTCTAATACTGTAACATCCATGTAAAACACCAGTAACATTATTACTGAAATTTATTTTTCATTTGTTACACCCAGATCCTTAATAGATGATTCATTTGGAATAATCTCCTGATTGATTACATAATGTTAACCACGATTAGTTTCCCAACCTGTGTCGCACTTCATTTCTTAGAATTAAATACTACTCCATTGTAGAGTGACTACCCATTATACTATGATTATAGTCAAAGGAGTATTTGGAAAGGGAGTTGTCTACACCAAGATGTTCCACCACCACAGTATTATTCTTATATGAGTCAAAATTGTCTGTGTATTCTTCTTTAAATTGGTGCACATATTAAAAAATGCTTTGTAGTTGTCCCTCGTGTATTCAGCTAATCTTCTTTTCTTAACTTGTCTTCTGTTTTCTAACAATTTTTTTAAAGATCTGAGATGCTTTTTTAAGTTTTTGTTTCTGTTCATGTGATAAAAACTTCCTGGCCATTCACCAAAGGTGCATTTTCTTATTATAAATAATACCTCCAGAGGAAATGAGACCACCATGGTGGCGAAGGATACTTTTTGTAATTATTACTAGCTGTCCTAATTTCAAGTGGAATAGACCTGGTTACTCAAGAAGCCATAAAGTCATGAACAGTCTTCCATTTGTCATAGATATTTTCCTACTCATTGCCTCTTTTCCATTTTCATTTTATGATCTCACTTTCCATTAGATTATAGTTACTCCTACAGAACTTCCTCAGTTGCATGCTATGCTGTTGTGGGACTTGTTCTAAACTCAGATTAAGTTTTATATTCAAGACCACTGGCAACTGAGTCACATATACTGAGGACAGTTGAACATTCAGCAACTAAATCTGAGGATTTTGAAAATACTATATTCTGTGTATTCATTCCCTAAGTACAAAGTTGACAATTTGACTGTAACCAACAAGAGCATTTCTCCAACAAACTATCATAGATGCTCCCCAATACCTCCATAGTACTCAATTTACTACATGAAGTATTGATGCTTGCAGCAATAAATCAATCAATAAATAAATAGCTATTTTCAAGACAGCTGCAGATCTCACTTACAATGTTTTCATTATTGAGACTGTTGGTATTTTGGTGATTTGTAAAAGGCAGGAACCATCCATATAAGAATCTTTTTCCTAGCTGTATATTAACAGCAACTAGTTCACTGCCAAATTCAGAATGTACAGCAGTAGAAGTAACCTCTTCTTTAATGTATACTGAAGTATTCCCACCTATCTTGTTATGTCTATGTTTATGGTATCTCTTACAGCCATGGAGTTCAATAGGCAAATTTATGCTGTTATCCAGAGCCAGATATGTTTCATTTAGCACCCAGTGACAGTCTTCTAATTCCTGCCCACCTTCTTAGCTCTTCAAGTGAAAAGAAAAAAAAAAAAAAAGAGTTAATCTTGGCTGACTGTTGGAAGCTAATCGTCCATCTGCTTCCTTACAATGAAATCCACACCATCTCAACTCATAAAAAAAAAGAAAGAAAAAAAGGACTTCAGCTGGGCTGACTGTAGGAAGCCAGCTGATACACTGGCTCTCTGTGCCAGCATTTCAATACTGCTGCAGGAACTCTTGATTTCACCCTTTAGCACTTTATTGTCTCTTCTTTCCACCCTCCCTACACTACTCCTGTTATATCATGTGTCAGTAAGACAGATAACATCATGGCTATCACTTCTCCAGAGTTTCAAATCATAGATCTTATTTTTTATACTGCTGATGCAGAGTAGTTGGCAATTTACTTTCCTCATGGGACTGTATGATCTGCTTAAACTGATCTTGTTACTTCTAAAAATCCTTAACATACATTAGCTACATCCTGACTTTATAATCAGTATCTGCAACGACAGATAAGGTTTATGAGTGTTTATGTAGGCAGAAAAGAATGGGGTAGTAAGGTGGCAATAACATTCATGCCACAGAAAATGTAGCATGACAACTATCACCCATCCTGTTTGTGTTCATGGAATTGCACATGTGACATACATCTTACAACAGTCCAGCTAACTCACAGTGCTGAGACATGCACACAAAAGAGTACACATTATACAATGGCATAATTAAAACATATAGGTTCATAGGTTGGTACTAGGCTATTGGCCCTAGGGCCTATACAAGCCTAGTCATAACAATTCCCTGGATATTTCTTTCCACAATATTTACTTCCCTGGACCCCTGTTTCTTTCTGAAATATTACCACTGAGTAACAACAGCACACAATGGTAAGATGCTACATATTTGTCTATGGGGGAACATTCCAGTTTGGCAACTTGGTCTGCCTTTTTGCTCATACAGCCCCACCCCCCACAGGACCATAGGTAAAATACATAATCCCCTCCCAGCCACGGTGTACTGTTTATAACATACAATTGTTCAGTGAGGAATAGTGATAGGGCAAAGACTCTACCTTCTAATGACTTGCAACAAAATTCCTGATTTGACAACTGGGATATGGATAGGATGTTTATATGTTACATGTGCAAGGTTTTAGTAACAGGCCTCCTAACAGATTCATCTACTATGCTTCTATGGCAGATGTTATTTTTTCAAATTGTATACTTGGTCTTTAAAGATTCCAAGTCACATAATGCAGCTTACACATGTGAAGAGGGATTCTTCCTGAATCCTGTGGGGGTATGTATTTAAGCATATAATGTTTCATTTTACTGAAAACCTTTCTGTGATGTTGTAGCCACCAATAATGTCAGTTGGTGAATTGTTTTATACATGTATTACATGTTTACAAAGACCTGGAATTCATGAGATACAACTATGCTGAATGTGATAGTATTCATTATTGACTCCAGATGTTTGAAAAATTGCAGCATGTGAAAGTCACTAAATGGAGATTACTGACTCACACTGAGACAGCAGTGATGTGTCACTTACACCATATTCAAATACTCCATATTCATATAGCTTATTGATAAGAAAGGCTTACCAGTCCACCCCATAATAATGTCAGCTGCCTGATGGATGCTGTTCTAACTTACACGTCACTAGATAAATGCTATGTGAATTTCATTTGTGCATCCTTTGCAGTTGCTAATCTTGAATACAATATATGAATTATTTTCTGCATATCAGTACCTGTTAGCATCTCTTGTGTTAATATCATGATATGGCTGATATAATGCATTGCTAAATTATTTGCACATCACATGCAATAACACAGTGTTCCTGTACTCAAACCTAAAACAGTGAAAAAAAACTAGTAACAAATTATTTATATGGAATAATTCTTGCCTTATATTCTCCTTTTATATTTATAGTTCAAATATTTCCACAGTCAGAACATTGCTATGCACCCATATAAAAACATTTGGGAAAACCATGGTGGGAACAGTGAAGAAGCCATAAATAATTCTTACTCATCATTAGATCTCTAAGTATGGATTGCAGGCTGTTTGAGATCTTATAGAAGTACTTCATGCATAATCATTTTTCTTTCAACTTAGTTAAGAATAATGCTTTTGAATACAGACTTTCATTGCTACTGATTTGTGCATGACTCTTTTAGATGTAAGTTACGATTTCAAAATTTCTGAATAGCTTTGTCTTTCACTGTCAAGTTATTGTCTTATTATTTCTCTCCTGGCTTTTCCATTTCACTAACTATGCCTGCACAGCAATAGTATTTTTTAAATTTGAGAGTTGTTTATTATAAAGAACAAATTCTGTTATTAAACTTGTTCCATATTTGTAAAATCTGTCAGTTTACAAACAATGAATTCTAGATAATGTTATCCAACGTATAATGAGCATTTGTAGAGGACTGTCGTTTTTATATATTTAAAAATGCTTCCTACTCAAGCAATAATTGAATAAGGGTCTAATCATTTATGGTGAAGTTCCAGAGATACTCCCTGTGATTCAAAGACATTGTGCCCATGACTCTGACAAGGCCCCTATTTACCTGTTGTGCACAACACAGCTCTAAAGCCATTAATTAATAACAAAGGGTCAAAGCTCTATACAAACAGGAGCTCATAATTGAGGACTGTAGTCAGAAAATAATGGCAGACATTTGAATTTCAGACTTCATATCATTCTGAAAATTCATGCTAATGCAAGACCCTTTGTTCTACCAACTTTCCTAGTTTATAAGAACAATATTTAAAAAGTGTCCCTATTTTTGGCCCTTTGTCCCCCATTATTTGTGGCTTTGTCCAGATTTCATGCTTTAAGAGGTTGAGAGGTATGTTCCCCCTTCTTGTTTCACACTTTTCTATACTGTTCTATATTCCCATTTCCACACATTAATCTGGTCAAAAAATATATTTAAGTACTGTGGTGATCCTTTTAATAGTAATACCTTCCATACCTGGATTGCTATTTCTGTGTGCACCTGAATGAGCTGAGCCGCAGTGATGTGTGCACTCTTGCTTAAAAATAACTGACATACTTACTGCACCAGAAACCACAATTTTATGAAAAACAGGCTAAAAATATGAGGCAAAAATCTGGACATTCTGTGAAAATAAGGACAGTTGAGAAGTATCAGGGGAAGCACATACGGGACACCGGTAAGGAAAAATAGGACAGGGCAGAGAAAATATAGAGTAAATCTGGGGAGATATGGGTGCCCGTTTTATATATTCCCAAGAAATGTACCTCTCAACCTTTGACCTCAACAAAGTGTGACATAGCCATACAATATTATAATAATAGGCAAATATGGGATATCAGGGGCAATAGAGACATGCAAGGAGCAAGTATATGACAGCAGGATAGAGTGAAAACTGAAAAGCAATATGCAGTTTCACATGAGTTCAAATTTGAATTGAATTATGGGTTATCAGGGACAAGTTTGAATAGGTGAGAGGTGTGTCAAGAAGGATAGGTGGAGAAGGAATTTAGGAGCTGTAATAGAATGGAAAGAGGTTTAGGGCATTGAGCAGGGACAAATGAACTGAAGACAAGCAATACTGACAGGGAGGTGCTGACACACAGAGGAAAGGTAAGTACTGCGAACAATGGACAAACAGAAGGATGACAATGATGACAGGGGGGAATGGACAACAAATAAGGAACAAATACATGGAAAAGGGAGAACACCATGATGTGGTAGGGGTGGATTGCACAGTTGACCTCCCTGCTCTCCTGCATCCCAGTGGGAGCCTATACTAGACCCTGAGTACCCTCACTACTGGACTCTACTTGGATGGAGCAGTCAGTAGTGGGTAGGGACATGACCCAGTGAGCCACAGGAGGAAGCTTTCAAATTAGCTGATGAAGGGATCAAGACATCAGTTTAACCACATCCACCACTACTTTTGCCTGCTGCCTTTGGATGACATACTGGTCACCCTCACTGCCTCTGGCACTGGTGCGAACAACAGGTCCCACATCTATTGCAGGACTAGATGTCTCTTTTGCCATAGGCATCTGTGCTGGAGAGGTGACCTGGACAACTAGCCCTCTGGCGTGTGTGTGAAGATCATGCTGGTGCCTCACTGAGGAGCTGCATATCAGCAGCCACAAATCTATATTTTGCTGCCTATAATTGTAAATTAAATGTTGAAAAATCACATAAGAAACCAACTAAAAGTATGCAACAGACAGGATAGCAACAAAGAATATGGGGGGGGGGGGAGCAGACATACAATGAAAAACTGCATCCCTTAGGTGTTATCCTTTTCTTCCCTAATGGCTAGTGTAATACAAACAACAACCCCCTTCCTCCCTCTGCCAATATTAACCTGAAATAGCATCTGTGGTTCATAGGTTCATAGGTAAGTACTAGGCTATCGGCCCAAGGGCCTATGTAAGCCTAGCCAACAAGGCTCCCTGGCTTACGCCACCCAAGAAAGTTATTTTCCTGTGCCACTATCAAGCAGAGACACAGAAGTGATCCCCGGGGTGTATTTCCTATTTTCCATCCACTCATCAAAATTTTTCTTGGAGTGCTAATGAAGAACTTTGCTTGACATAGATGGATAGCCTGTTCCAGAGTATGGGAAGTCTCTGGGACAGGAATCTATCCCACTAGCATGTCCTGTTTATTGTGGTGACAAGGTTTAGGTCCCTAGAGCACGTAGCTCAGAGGGATTGGGATTTCTTTAGGTGTAGCATGTCCAACAGCTCTGGGTTTGACATAGCTTTATATGTTAGGCAGAGATTACCTCAGAGTAGATGATATGCTACGGAGTAAAGCTGGAGATTTTTGAGACGGTCAGTATAGGGCATTTGTTTGAGGCCAATAATCCCCTTTGTGAGGTACTTCTGTGGCCTTTCCAGCTGCTGCAGATGTCTTTGTGAGGTACATTCCAAAAGGGGCATTGTACTCTATAATGGGTCTAATGAGTGTCGAGTAGAGGGGAACAATGACCTCTTTTTTCCTGGATGAGAACCCTTTTATGATGAGGTGTGCCATGTAGTACGACTTCCTGACTACTGTGGTGATGTGACTATCAAAGGAGAGACTACCGTCCACCTGGGTCCCAAGGTCTCTTATCACACATTCGGTGTTAAGTAGATTGCTGCCTATATGGTAGTTCATGGGTACAGAGTTTTTACCAAAGGGGATGACACTGCACTTTTTGGCATTGAGCTTGAGGCCATGGCTCTGACACCAGGCATCTGTCTCAGCGAGACCCTTCTGTAGGATGTCCACATCATTTGGGGACTTGACTATGGCTCCTAGTTTGCAGTCATCTGGGAACTTCATTAGCCAGAGACCTTCTGTGCTAGCCTGTACTTCAGAGAAGTAGATACCAAACAGGAGAGGTCCCAGGACTGAACCTTGTGGTACTCCACTTGTCACTGGTTTGAGGTCAGATTTGGAGTCTGCAACTTTTACGGTGTGGGTTCTGTCAGTGAGCCATTTGGCAACCCATCTTGTGACGTAGGGATTTTTACCTAGTTTAGTGAGTTTAGCTATAATTCCAGAATAGGGGATGGTGTTGAAAGCCTTGGCGAGGTCAAGATAGGCTGTGTGAACCACCTTACCCTCATCTGCAGCTTTAGTAACTGCCTCAAAGAAGTTGATCAGGTTCAGGAGGCATGATCTGCCTTTCACAAATCCGAACTGGGTGGTATCCAGAGTTTGGAGGTTACCAATGTCTTTGTTTATGAGTTCCATGATGATACGTTCCATGGCCTTGCAGACCAGGGTCTGCAGTCCAGTGGTGGGAATAGAACACACATATACTGGCATCAGCAACATGAAAGGCAACACCTTAATGTTCCGAGATACTTGACAGCACAAATGCAGTCAAACAACCACCAATCTTCAAGCACCCATATAAACTGCTTAATGCAGTGGCCTATGAATGCTGCAGCTCTTAGGGTATACATGTTAATCCTTGCATTTGTACAACAGCAACTACAATTAAGCAGAACAGGTGATGTTCTTTTATATGTAATACTTGCTAGCTGGCAGGTATGTGCTGTGAAAGGGATCTCTATACCTCTGTGGCAGACATGCATATAAAGGTATACTGAATGGAAGGACAGAGGTCCCAGTCATCCAGCTGTAAGGTAGTGCACTGTGTGCAAATGGTAAAAGGCAAGGTTGTGCATCACAGTGATTACGATCAGTATCTATCATAACTGGATCTGCATAGCCAATCACAGACAGATATTGTGGTTACAGACAACAGCTATAACCATACTACATAGACAGTCTGCAACATGCTTACTTATTAAGAGGTGTGAGGATACTCAGACCAGTGCTGTACCAAATAGCTGTACTCATCTTGGCACCTAGAAAGGTATGTCAACCTCCTCTGTACAGCTGTGTATTCTCTGCTATGTGAGCTCTTTACACCACTCATGATAGTATAGATGTATATTTGAGAAGAAGTATATATAGTACATTTGTTGAGCTCTGGCGGTAACATTGGCTTCTCATCAGCAAAAGAGGTCATGGTGTCTGCACTATAGAACACTATAATTATGTTGGTGCTGGTTGCCAGTTTGAGGAATGCCAATAATGTCACAAACTGTCTGGAAGATACAGTGCTAGGCATCATCCTTATATTCTGGACCATTAAAGCCCTCCACCAGTAAATGCTCTTGATTGCTGCAATTTCAGAAATACAGGAAAATCTCACATTCCTGTGCTGCATTAGTAGGGGGCCCTGTAAGGTATAGTAGCCTCACTAGACATAGTTTAGGACTGTTCATAGCAGAGAAGCATGACTGGCATGTAGTGGCCATACCTGTGGTCCATTTCAAGACTTGGTGCTCAATGCAGAGCAACCCATTATCACGGCAGTGGCAGGGTATTTTATGGATGGTACCAATACAGAGTACTGTAACAATGGACATGTACTTTCCCTTTGCCATTATCTCTACCACACATGAACAATGCCCCCCACAGGTGTTCAAGCATGTGTACAAGGCTATGTCAGGCATTGCATGATGTGTTCATGGATGCAATGTATTGAAAGAGTGATTCAGAGACATTAATGACAGAAGAATGCCAAAAAATCTGAAAAGTAAGATGTATAAAATGGTGAGGAGGATGGTGCTTCTGTATGGCACAGAAACAAGGACAGTGACAACAGAGCAGTTGAGGAAGCGTAAGGCCCTGATTACATAGAAGGTCAAATAGAACAGATTGCTGTAGTTCAGTCATGTACAGGAAATTGGAAGGTGATTTTGTGAAGCTAATTTGGGAAAGGCAGGAAGAAGGCAAATGGAAAGGAAAGCATGCAGTGAAGAGATGAACGGATTGCATGAGAGAAGACCTGAAATAGTCAGACATGACGGTCAAAGAAGGTAGCAGAGTGGCACTGACTTGGTAGATGTGAGAATAGTTAATATGACATCCCAACACCATGTAGGAAAATTGAGAAAAGAGAGTTAATTATCATCTAGTGAAATAATTATTAGGCTAGTATAAAAAAGAACAACTTGGATATTTAAGGAAGACCATGAGAGGAAGAAGTGATGGGAGCTAGACAGGTTGATAAACTGTAAGTTTACCCTAATTTAATATTTCCAACTACTGGCATACTGCAGGGATGATTTGTTTCTCACTGGCTGTTTTAGGATTTATTTTATCTATTGTTATTTATTTTATTCATTTGTTTCTGTTTACTTGGGTAAAGCACCTAGCCTGGGTCGCATACATACTAAAAAAAGTGAAGTATGATTACAAGTATATGTAAATAATTATAACATAGATGAAAAAATAGACATATTTACAAAAAGGTTTTAAAAAAAGAAGGATCAGAAGTATACAATGCACTATACAGGTGTTTTAGGAGAGGTAAATGTGGTACAGCCAAAAGAACATTCATAGTATATACAAATATGGAGGGAAATTTCAGCAATGAAGACAGTAGAAAATGTAGAATACTATGAGCTACAATAGGAGAACTAATAACAGGAACAGTAGATATCTATATCTATTAATATATATCTATATCTAATTAATATATATATATATATATATATATGTATATATATATATATATGTGTGTGTGTGTGTGTATGTACACACACACACACACACACACACACACACACACACACAAATAAATAAATAAATATATATATATATATATATATATATATATATATATATATATATATATCACACAAAGGGAGATGGTGGGTGGAGGAGCAGTGAGTAAGAGTTTATGTTGGAGAGTTTAGTAGATTAAGCAGCCAAGGTTTTCTTGGATGAATGTAATAGTGCAACCATATTAGTTGGATGACATGGCCAGAATTCTGACTTGTGCACTTATAGTGCTCAGTAAGGTGTTTCTTGAACTGAGTTCTGAACTGTTTGCAGTCTCAGATTTCAGTAAGATTGGGCACAATGACTGACAGAATTTAGGGGCAAGAACAGAGAAGTTGTGGTTTATGAAATGAAGTTTAGTGGATGTAGTTTTGAAAGTAGGACCATTAGTAGTTTGGCTTCTTATGTTGTAGTATGGATTGGTAGTATGGGTTGGATTTAGTTAGTCTCATAGTTAGTGTCACATTCGGGGATGGTAGTGTGTCCTGGTGTAGGAGTTTGAAGCGAAGGAATCCAAGAAGGAGATCAGCTCTGCCTTGAATGGGTAGCCAATTTGCCTTTTCCAAGGTGTTGCAATGTTGTTAATGCTAGAGGGAGATGATGTTAAAATAGCAGATTTTATTAGAAAGAAATTGTATGGTGGCAGTGTTTTTGTAAGGCAATGGCAAATAAGGGCAGGTTGTATTCTAGTTTTTCAAGCAAGATGTCTTTACCTAGGGTTGCTAAGGCTGCTCTAGCAGATTGTGACAGGAAATAAGATATCTTTTTGGCCCAGAATAGGAGGTAGTTGACTTTGGATCTGACTTTCTAAATGTGGTGTTGGAAGATGAGGAACTGGTCAAGCCAAATGCCAAAGTTTCTAAATAATGTGGTGAATCCATAAGTATTTATTTTTGAAAATTAATAATTATAACAAAAACACATCATAGTGGTTTTTGAGTTAAAAATTCTCAACTCTTTCTGATTTTGCCTCATATTTTGCCCTGTCCCTGAAAACATTTGATTTTCTGGTATATCACAGGAGATTACTGGTGGACAGTAATGCTAGTCATTAGACTTTAATGCTTCTTATTCTTTTGAAAACGCATGTTGATGCAAAATATGTTGTTCTATTAACTTTCTAAGTGAATTAAAGTGATATTTAAAAATTGTGCCTTATTTTGGGCTTTTGCCCCACTTTATTTTTTGCTTTGTACCAGATTCTTGACAAGGAAGTTGAGAGTTAATACAATCATTTCCAGATTACAACAACGGTATCTGACAAATACACAGTGGTCGCCACTATTATTAATTCAAAATACACATCACCTGAAGTGGCAGCCACTTCCTATTTATAACACAACTTTACACAAAATATTAAACAGTCATTATTATACTGATTGATAATAAATCACACATTCTGGTTCAAAATGACAAGGGGATATTGAATTATTTCAGTATATAATATTTGATTGAATATCTGCAACAGAGATGCATAATGTAGCAGGCAAAATCATACTTTTCAATCTTTGAGCTCACAAATTTTGGACAAAGCCAAAAATAATAGGGGGAGTGCACATGCCCAAAATAGAGAAAATTGTTCTTATCTTCTTCTTCTCTTTCGGCTGTTCCCGTTAGGGGTTGCCACAGCGTATCATCTGTTTCCATTTTTTCTTGTCCTCTGCATCTGGGTCTGTCACACCAACCACCTGCATATCCTCTCTCACCACATCCATAAACCTTATCTTAGGCCTTCCTCTTTTCCTCTTACCTGGCAGCTCCATCCTTAGCATCCTTTTCCCAACATACCCAGCATCCCTCCTCAGCACATGTCCAAACCAATGCAACCTCGCCTCTATGACTTTGTCTCCAAATCGTCAAATCTGAGCTGACCCTCTAATATACTGATTACTAATCCTGTCGATCCTTGTCACACCCAGTGCAAATCTTAACATCTTTAACTCTGCCACTTCCAGCTCTGACTCCTGCCTTTTTGTCAATGCCACCGTCTCCAACCCATACAACATAGCTGGTCTCACTACCCTCTTGTAGACCTTCCCTTTCACTCTTACTGGTACCCGTCTGCCACAAATCACTCCTGACACTCTTCTTCACCCATTCCACCCTGCCTGTACTCTCTTCTTCACCTCTCTTCCACATTCACCATTACTCTGAACTGTTGCTCCCAAGTACTTAAACTCATCCACCTTCCTCAATTCTACTCCCTGCATCCTCACCATTCCTCTATCCTCCCTCTCATTCACACACATATATTCTGTCTTAGTCCTGCTGACTTTCATTCCTCTCCTCTCTAGAGCATATCTCCACCTCTCCAGGGTCTCCTAAACCTGGTCCGTACTCTCACTACAATTCACAATGTCATCTGCAAACATCATAGTCCTTGGGCCTCCTGTCTGATCTCGTCTGTCAACCTGTCCATCACCATTGCAAATAAGAAAGGGCTGAGAGCTGATCATTGACGTAATCCCACCTCCACCTTAAATGCATCTGTCACTCCCACTGCAGACCTCACCACTGTCCCACTATCCTCGTACATATTCTCTACCACACTTACATACTGCTCTGCCACTCCCAACTTCCTCATACAATACCACAACTCCTCTCTAGGCACCCTATCATATGCTTTCTCCAAGTTCACAAAAACACAATGCAACTCCTTCTGACCTTCTCTATATTTCTCCATCAACACTCTCAGAGCAAATATCATATCTGTAGTGCTCTTTCCTGGCATGAAACCATACTGCTCACTAATCATCACCTCCCTTCTTAAATAAGGAGAAAGTAACAGTCAGCTGCCTGTCAGGCACCAGGATCCGCCACATGATGCATGTACTCTGGTCCCTCAACAACACGTACAAATATGACTCTGTCATTGTACATGTGGGTGTGAATGACCTGAGATGTACCTCCCTGGACTACATGAAAAGAGACATGGAGGAGCTCTCGGATTATGTAGCCCAGGCGGGTATGGCCCTAGCCCTGAGAAGCATCTTACCATCACCCAGAATGATACCACAGTGCAAGCAAAAAATGACTGATTTCTACAATGGCTATGTTTCTGGTGTCATTCTAAGGGGATCCAGTATCTGTCTGCCTAGGATGCTTTGCCAGAGATGGCCTGCATCTGTCACCCCTGGGGTTCTGGATACTGACCAAGGCTCTTACCACCCCTATAGTGCCTTTTTTAGGTGGTGTTCCAAAGACCAAATTACCACTGTAACAGCTACAAATAAATGCAATTTGAGGGTCATGCTGCTCAATGCTAGATGTCTAAATCTCAAAATGCACTCACTCGAAGTACTCCTTAAAATGGAGAACATCGACATTTGTGCTGTAACAGAGACCTGGTTCAAGGCAGCAGAAAGCACCCCTGCACTACCAGGCTACAACTCATTCCACACCTTTCGGCCCCAGAACGTGGACCGAAGTGCCAAAGGTGGTGGTGTTTCCATGTTCATAACCATATTCATAAAGGATGCGCACACCTCCAGAATGGTAGCCCAACATAATGCATCTGAGATACTTCAGGTGCAGCTAACATTGGGTAAGACAGTGATTCAGGTCATAGCCTGCTATAGGTCCCCAACCATGTCCCAAGATTCACACTCCACATTCCTAAGCACCCTGGAGAATATTAGGGTCCAACCTAACACTCTCATACTGGGCGACTTCAACTACCCCTCCATTAACTGGGAAAACTACTCATGTACCAATACACTTGCCCAATGCTTGCTGGAATTCATTAATTCCAATGCCCTGGACCAACTCTTTCTTACCCCCACTAGAGATAACAACATCCTTCACCTCGTCATTACTAACACGGGCAACCATTGCTCTACACCAATAGTCAGCTCCTCCCTGGTTAGATCCGATCATAATCTAATCACCTTGGAAATCCACATTCCACTCCCCCCCCAAACAAAGGTAACCACCATGAAAAACTTCTCCAAAGCTAACTTTGGGCTCCTAAAAACAGAGGTGGCCAACTTCACGGCACCCATGCAAATGGAGAATAGTTGCATGACCGTCATATCATACACCAATGCACTGTACAAACACGCACACAAATGCATGGATCTCGCCATACCCAATAGAACTAAGATGCTCTCCTCAAGAAAAAGGAAGCCAATGTGGTGGTCCCCTGCCATAAACAAACACTACAAGAGAAGGAGGAAATTGATGCAGAATAAGGTAAAGTCCCAAGACTGGAAAAACTCCCTTATCAGCCTCAGCAAAAGGTTGAGATCCCTCATCAAATGCTCTAAAGCTAGCTATGAAAACAGAATTGCAGCAGATAGTAAAGACAACCACAAGGCCTTCTATAGTTATGTAAAGAATTTCCATGGCAATACCCAGAGTTGCTCTGAGCTACTGCACAATGGTATCTCCTATACCGAGCAAATAGATATTGCAAATATACTGGCAAACAGATTCAGTGCTAACTTTACCCCCCCCCCCCCAGACCAATCACAATACCAGTGGATTGCCAGGCACCCAGTATTACTGCTGCACAGGTTAAAATGGCACTGTCCAAGGCCAGGGCTTCTATGGGACCTGACAGTATCCCCTGGCTGTGTTCTACATGAACTACAGAGTGAACTGGCACCTCGCCTGTGTGCCTTGTTCAATCACAGCCTCACCTCAGGCTTTGTCCCTATCGAATGGTGTACTGCTACAGTCATCCCTCTCCACAAAGGAGGACCGACTACAATCCCTGGGAACTATCGCCCCATTAGCCTGATGAGTCTGATATGCAAAGCTATGGAATGCATCATCATGGAACTCATAAACAAGGATATAAGGAATCTCCAAACTCTGGATCCTACACAGTTTGTTTTTGTGAAGGGTTGATCATGCCTGCTCAACTTGATTGACTTCTTTGAGTCAGTCACCAGAGCTGCGGATGAAGGTAAGGTTTTTCATACAGCCTACCTTGATCTGGCCAAGGCCTTTGATACCATTCCCCACTCAGGAATCATAGAAAAACTTACTAAGCTAGGCATCAACCCCTATATCACAAGGTGGGTTAGAAACTGGCTCACAGATAGAACCCACAGTGTGAAAGTAGCTGACTCCAAGTCAGGCTGCCATCTAGTTATGAGTGGAGTCCCACAGGGTTCAGTCCTGGCTCCTCTCCTGTTTGGTATCTACTTGGCTGAAGTCCAGGCCAACACGAAGGGACTCTGGCTGACAAAGTTCACAGCTAATTGCAAGTTGGGAGCTATTATTAACTTCCCAAGTGATGCTGACATCCTACAGAAAGGCCTCAATGAGACCAATGACTGGTGTCAGAACAATGGCCTTAAGCTCAATGGCAAAAAATGTGTCTTCATCCCCTTTGGGAAAACCCGGTTCCCTTGAATTACCACATTGATGGTAGTCCACTGAACACAGAAGGCGTTATAAGAGATCTGGGAACACAGGTTGACAGCAACCTCTCTTTTGATCACCACATTGCCACTGTGGTCAGAAAGTCCTTCTATGTGGCACATCTCATTAGTAAGGGTTTTGCATCCAGGAAGAAAGAGGTCATTGTCTCCCTCTACTCTTTCCTCATTAGGCCAATCATCGAGTACAATGCCCCATTTGGCATGTACCTCACTAGACACCTGCAACAACTGGATAGGCCCCAAATGTATCTCACAAAGAGGATCCTAGGCCTTAAACATTTGTCCTATATGGACAGACTCAAAAAATTCAACTATTCTTTGTCTCATATCGCCTACTTAAAGGCAATCTCTGCTTGACTTACAAAGCCATGTCTGACCCAGCTGTTAGAAATGCTACATCTAAAGAAATCCCAATCCCTCCGCACCACACGCTCCAGAGACCTCAGCCTAATTTCCACAATCAACAGAACATGCTGGAGGGACAGGTTCATAACCCAGAGACTGCCCATGCTATGGAATAGACTTTCCATACATGTCAAGCAGAGCACCTCACTGGCCCTCTTCAAGAGAAATCTTGATGAGTGGATGGGAAATAGAAAATTCACTCCGGGGTTCATTCCAGTGGCTCTACACGACAGAGGCACTAGGAACTAAGGTTGGGTGGCACGATGCCAGATTAATCCTATGGGCTAGGCTTGTAAAGGCTCTAGGGCCATTAGCCTAGTACACACATATGAACCTAGCTTTTACTACTCTTTCCCATAACTTCAAGCTGTGACTGATCAGTTTTATCCCTCTGTAGTTACTACAGTAAGCTTAGAAATTGGCTAGAATAGCATGATTTGTGTTAGCATACATTTTTCTGAAGTCTGAAGCTCATATTTCTGTCATAATTTAGTAACTTCAATCCTAAATGATTTGCCAGAAAACCACAAATTTTATGAGGAACACACCAAAAACAAGAAAAAAATATCTAGGCATCTGTGCAATTCTGGAGAGTTGAGAGGTACAGACAAGATGCTATGACAAAGAGATAAAGCTTTCAAAATTAGTAACCGTGTCAGTAAACAATGGAACTGAGCCAGTGTTGAACAGATTCATCAGGGAAACAGAGTGATTTGAAGGAAGAAACAAGAGATATATTAAATATGAAACAATTGAGAAGATAAAACAGACAAATACGCCAAATCCTACTACCATCACTCCTACTTGCCCTTATTTCCCTGTCTTACACAACATCCATACAAACAAATATCCCCCTAGACAATACCACCTTCCACACAACACATACAATAAGAACCAACCACCCCGATATACATTTCAAAGTTTGTCCAGCTCTATTTAACAATAGAATCATCCTACACACTCCAAAGTCTTACCCATTACAAACCATCAATAAGAAAGCAGCCTATGTATCCCTCTCTAGCCTAACCTATGCCATCAAACACCTTTTCAAACTCACCAAAATACTCCTTATCGCTGGTGATATACACCCAAACCCAGGACCCTCTTTCTCTGATCTCCCCAAAAGATCTCCAACTGATCTACTAATAATTAATATTAACATGAGAAGTATTTCCAACAAACTCCAAGAACTGCATGCTTTTATTACACATTACTCTCCTGATATTCTAACTATTACTGAGTCGTGGCTGAAACCATATGTCTCTTGTGAAGAAATTTTACCACCAGGCTATAACATCATAAGGCTAGATAGAACAAATAGGAAAGGCGGTGAAGTAGCAATACTTGGCAAAAATTAAATAAACTTAAAACCATTCCATACCCCTCTACCTACATTTCCTTGTGCCAAAATCATAGCCTTTACCTACCATTAAACAAAGATAAAACAATAAACATTCTGTGCCGCTATATTCCTTCAGGAAATAACTCACCAGTCGTAGAGGAAATCCTTCACTGGCTTAATCTGAATTCCCCTCAAGAAACAATCTTATTAGGTGACCTTAATACTGCCTGGCTAGCCTGCAGCTCCAGTAACCCCACTAGCCACATAAACCTCTATGGTTTCACCCAGTTAATTCAGGACCCCACCAGAATTTATAAAACAAAAAGAAAAACAAACCATCATTGATTGGATACTAGTGAATAACCCGAAACACCATTACCAGACTGGTTGTCTACCAGGTACACTCAGTGACCATCTTCCCACTTTTCTCCTAAGGAAACGTACAGCTAGTCAAAATTCATTACTTATAGACAAATCAGAGATGATCATAACTGTACCACAGACAAGCTAAATAGTATTCTAAAGCAATGTAACTGGCAGCCTCTAAAAACCCTCCACCTCGATCAGGCAGTAGACTGTTTTAATAACATATTTATCTCAGTTTTAAACTCCATTGCACCAGAGAGAAAGATCAAAACTAAAACTAACTATGCTCCTTGGTTAACCAAGGACACAAGAACCCTATTAAAAGCCAGAGACAAGGCCTGGAAGAAATGGAAACAAGAAAACACCTGTCAAACTAAACAAAACTACAGCCAACTTAGGAACCTAGCCAAAAAAACATGCTAAACTAGACAAACAAAATTACTTCTTTGATCTCCAAAATAAACATCCAAATAACCCCCCAAAGTTCTGGCAGAGTATCAACTCCCTATTAAAACCAGGCAAAATCACTACCCCCACCCCTACCACTCCCAAATCTAACAATAACGATATAGAGTCCCAATTTAACTGTCATTTCATAAACTCAGTCCAAACTCTGTCCAACCAAATACTCAGCACTACCAACTCATCAGTCACAACTGCAGGAAATCCTCCCTGCAGTGCTACTAATCTTCCATCTTTCTCTCTCTCACCTGCCCCCACATCTAAAATCAAACAACTCCTCCTCACCCTAAAACCTACTACTCTTGCAGCAGACAGAATACTAGCAAAATTCCTAAAAATCACAGCTGACTCCCTATACTACCCAGTCTCAATCCTAATAAACAGGTCCATTCAGGAAGCCTATATACCTCTACTATGGAAAACATCATACATTATACCTCTGCATAAAGGTGGAAAATCCTATGACTTTTCCAACAACCAGCCTATAGCTATTCTCTCCCCCTTATCCAAGCTTTTGGAGAAATGCATACATTTCCAAGTCATGCAATACTTGAATACAAACAATCTCCTCACATTCACCCAACACAGATTCCAGTCTCACCATAGTACAACCTCTGCCCTTCTCTCCTTCATCAATCTAGTTAATGATCACAGAAACAACAGCTATGTATCTGCTATCTTTTTGGACCTGTCAAAGGCATTTGACATGGTCTCACATCCTAAACTATTGGATGCTCTCCACTCACTATCTTTTATGTCTCCTGCTATTTCTTGGTTCAAAAGTTACTTATCAGACAGAAAACAATCTGTACAATGGCTAGATCACCTATCCCCCCCTCTCCCAAACTCCATAGGGGAACCACAAGGCTCACTATTAGGCCCACTTCTCTTCTCTATTTTTACAAACAATTTATACACTGCCTCCAAATAAGCCTCAATAATACAGTATGCAGATGACTCTACACTCATCTGTGCAGTCCCATCTGTCAACACTTTGCAAGAGCAAGCCGAAGAATCATTCTCCGCCATTGAAACTTGGATCACTGACATCCAACTCATCATAAACCCCAACAAAACAAAACTTTTCTTTTATACCCCTATTAAACAAAGAATACTCCCACTAATTTCTCTATCCTATCTAAAAATGGAACTACCATTTCCCCATCCACCCACACAAAGCTCCTAGGAATAGAAATAGACAATAACCTAACCTTTGATCTACACATAGCTCAAACTATCCAGAAAGCTCATAAAAAAATGAGAACCCTTTACAGACACAAGGACTTCCTCACAGACAAAGCAAGACTCACTCTAGCTCAAACTCATCTCTTATCAACACTCACCTACGCTGTCCCAGTCCTGACACAAATTAAAAAAATCACATCTGGACAAGCTAGAGTCATGCTATAATAAAATAGCCAAATTTGCCAACAACTCCCCTTTCAGACACATCACAAGCACTAAAACAATTACAATGGATTGAATTCCCACACCTACTATCTTATCTACAACTCTCTTATGCCTTCAACATCATAAACTACCCAGACAGAACTCCAGCCCTAAAACAGCTACTAACCTCCTACTCTTCCAGTCGCCCTCTCCGCTCATCAAACAAACCTCTCCTCTGTATCACATCTGCAAACAACACTGCAGGCAAAGCCCATTTCTCCCACATCATAGCTATAAAATGGAACAACCTCCCCACTAACATATTTTCTGCTACAAAGACTACTAAAACCACATCTCAGGAAAAGCTGGATCTGTCCATGCATCACTTGAAAAATAGTATACCTTCTCTCCTCCTCCACAATACTCTATTATCTCCACTTGTTCTTACCTACTTCCAATTAAGCCACACTGGCTTACTATCTCTTTCAGTGTATACTCATTAAGGAAATGTAAACTGCACTTCACAATATATAAAATAGCAAATGTAGTCACTACTATTCTATTTTTTGTAAGACTTTGTCCACAGATATCGTAAATAATGTTATATCAGGTTAATTCCTGCGTGAATTACTGCAATTGATTCTTGCACATGTCTGCCTGTAAATATTATGTCTGTGTTTCCCACTTTTGTATTTTGTATATTTTCACATTTTATGTACACTTTCACATTGTATTAACTTGTCTCTTCTTGTTATTATGGAGCTTTTCTCCCCGGGCATCCACTGAAAATGGACCCAGTCCAGTTGGATCTTTCCCGGTTAACAAATGTAAAATAAAATAATAAATAAATAAATTCTATGAAGACTGATAGTGTCTGTCAAATATTAGAATTAGTAGGCAACAAGCATTTTAATTAATGTTACACAGGCGTTGACAGTTGATAATATTCTATAAAATGAAAAAAATACCATGGACAAGGTTTATAAACTAATCGAGCAGCATGTAAGGTGAAACTGCATGACAACAGATAGCATGCCGGGCAAGAATGACTCAGGCAGAATGAGGTAGAAACTAGTAATATTATGATAATAAGATCGATGATGTATGCAAATATGGGCAAAAAGCATGGAGGAGTGAGTCAAAAATGTATAAAGACTGTGACATGAGCCACAACTGTAAATCAGAGGGTGTGTTGTGACTTTAAGAAGCATTTCAAAGTGAGGGCATGTGCGTATAAATAGAGAGCACGTGCAGGCAGCAGTGCCATTTTGAGTGACCAGCCAGAGTGTTAACATGTATGAGTGCAGTAATCAGTCTGTTTATAAGTTTACTTAAGTTTACGTTACTAAACTCAGTCCTGATGTGTTTGTATGTAATAAAGCTGCTGGAACTGAACCCACAACTGTTTGTCTGTTTTATCTTGACCAGGCGAATGACATGGTGTTAGAAGTGGCATGTCTGAATGACATGGTGTTAGAAGTGGCATACCTGAATGACATGGTGTTGGAACCAGGATGTCTGAGCAACAAGAAGTCAGAAGTTGAGCCATGAGGTGCACAGTTAGAAACAGAGGTATATATTGGAATGACTCGTCCCAACCCGCTCAAATGATTGAAAAAGATCAGAAATGAATTTCAGGTAGTTAAAACTTGCATAAATGATTTATTTCATAAAGAAAATGATACAAAGCACTCACAAAGCACAAAACACATTATTGATTAAACAAAATGTTCAAAACCACCATATTTGCTGAAGTTATTCAAAATACTTATGAGAACATTCAGAATTACTTCTGATTTGCATAATGAGCATATTAAAAGTAAAACGAACACAAGAAAAGTATAACAAACATGGCAGAAGTTAAGCATAACGAGTACAATAAAAGGTCAAAATGAGCATGGAAAAGCTAAGCGACTACATTTTTTTAGTAAACGATCACATTTTTTGATATGAGCTACTATTTTGCATTGATTAAAGCTATTCAAAGTATAACAAGACTTGTTCGAAGTATCTCAGAATGTGTAAAGTGTTTGCAGTGTGTGCTTTATTACAGTACAATTATTTTGAAGAGTTTACTGTGTGCAAAGTAGTTATTTAACAAAATATAGTTATTTTAAGAGGTTTCTTGTGTTGTGTACAGTTAATTCACAAAGTGCAGTCATTTCAAAGTGTTTCTTACAATGATAAGAGTGTTTCACAAAATACAATGATTTCAAAGTGTTCTTGTGCCATGGAGACTTGTTTCACAAAGTGCAGTTATTTCAGTGAGTCAAAAATATTGTGGTATTGAGCATAATTACAAGTTTCTGGCATAAATTTTTGACATATATGTGTGTATGCTCGCACATAATTCCAAGGATCTTTATTGCTGTGTGTTGGCAAGGCAGAGGCATTTTGCAGACCCAGTTGACTTGTGGTTGATCAAATAATGTAGAGAATTGGATAGTATTTGAGCAGGAATACGACATTTTCATGCAAGCAGCTTTTTCTGATAAAGATGCATGTATGAGGGTATTTATTCTGCTTAATCTAGCAGGGCCAGAAGCCATTGAAAGAGACTGATCATTTGTGTATGCACTAAGTATATGCAGGAGAAGGGGAAAGCCATCGTATTGTTGTACAAGCTGAATCAAGGGAGGACCCTGAGTGCTTGAAACATAAATTTAGAGAAATGTGTAACCCCCAGACAAGTGTTATTTTGGAGAGGCACTTATTTTACACAAGAGATCAAAAGCCAGGAGAAACTTTTGCAGCTTACAATACTAACTTAAGAAACAAAGCCAAAATGTGCAGATCTGATGATTTGAAAGATAAGTTGATAAAGGACAGGCTTCTGTATGGGGTTAATAATGCTGCAGTGAGAAAGATTTTGCTTCGAGACAGTGATTTGACATTCAGCAAAGCCATAAAGATTTGACAAATACACGAGCTTACAGAAAGGCACACAAACATGATTGCAAGTGATGAGTATGGTTTCAGCAGCCTCTAGAGCAAACGTAGATAGCATGCAGCATGTGGCTAACAGAAACAGGCCTAAGCACATGGCAGCTGCAGCCCCTGTGGAATTTCCAGGGAAAGCCCATACCTTTCCAGCAAGTTCTAAGACTAGCTCAGTAAAATGGACATGCTCAGTACAGCACAAGGATGAGTCAGCAAAACCCAAGTCAAGTCTCATTGTTAACTGTCATAATTATGGTGCTAGTCATGAGTCCAAAAGAGAAAAGTGCTTAGCATTTGGTCAACAATGCCACAAGTGTAAAAAATGGAATCACTTTCAAAAGCTTTGTAAAGCAAGCAAGCCTCATTCATTTGTTAAGAAAGGTAACTCAAAAAAGCAAGTTGATCATATAGAAAGCTGGAACTGTACTTTCGATGTAGGTGGTGTATCAGTGGTTGGTGGAAAGGTTAATGCACTAGATTAGTTGGCAAAAAACAAAGTGTTTTGTACTGTTCTGCTTAATGGTAAACCCACAGAACTCAAAGTGGACACTGGTTCAAAGTGCAATGTTATGTCAGCAGAAACATTTGCTAGAGTAAGAGCTGGTGAATAACTTAATTTGGCCAATTGTGCGAAGCTTGTTGCTTATGGAGGTGAAGAGATTCAAACTGAAGGCTCAGTAGTGTTTCATGCTATTCAGCTGGAAACAGTTACAGCTTGCAATTGTATGTTGTCAAAAGACCTGTACAGTCATTATTAGGTCTCAGACACAGTTTAAAAATGAAATTTCTTTCTTTTACCAAAGGTGTCCATCATGTAAGCACACCTCCTAGTTCCAGTTTCACCGATGCTATTTTCACAAAGTAGGCTGATATTTTTGAAGACAAGCTAGGTAAACTTCCAGTTGTGTACTCCATGAAATTAGACCCAGAGGTCAGGCTAGTGGTCAGACTAGCAAGAAGAGTTCTGATAGCTATGCAGGACAGAGTCAAAGTCCAGTTAGATAAAATGGTGCAGCAAGGTGTGCGTTGTCCATTTACAGAACCAATTGAATGGGTGTCTTCCATGGTAGTTGCTCATAAGAAAAGCCCAGATGAAATCAGAATATGTATTGACCCAAGGGACTTAAAGCATTAAAGAGACCCCACCATCCTGTGTATGCAGTGCAGGAAGTTGCTACCCTCATGCCAAATGCTACTGACTGTTTTTTCTGCATTACATGCAAAGAGTTCATTTTGGCAATTAATGCTTTATCACAAATCTTCACTGCTGACTACATTCAGTATGCCATTTGGTAGATACAGATTTCTCATAATGCCTTTTGGAATAAATTCTGCCAGTGAAGTCTTTAAGGGTGCAATGGAGCAAATTTTTTCAGGCTATCTATGTGCTATAATAGTAGATGATTTACTAGTTGGAGGCAATGGTGAAGCAGAGCATGACAGAAACCTCAGGAAAGTTCTGGAAAGAACACGTGAAGTGAATCTAAAGCTCAGTCCTTTGAAATGTAAATTCAGGCTACCAGAAGTTACATATGTCAGTCATTTATTTACCAGTTCAGGCTTACAACTAGATCCTTCCAAACAAACAGCCATTCTTGAGATGTCAGCTCCAGACAATTTCTAAGTCTTACAGCGTTTTCTTGGTATGGTTAACTATTTGGGCAAGTTTATACCAGACTTCAGTGAATTATCAGCTCCATTAAGACAGCTGACATGCAAAAATGTTACCTGGTCATGGTTGGAACAACACGAGAGAACAGTTGATGACCTAAAAGGGAAAATTGCCAGTGCGCCTATGTTAAGATACTATGATGTCCACAAACCAGTAATTCTTTCCTATGATGCTTCAAAGTTTGGTTTTGGTACAGTTATTCTTCAAGAGGATAGACCAGTAGCCTGTGTGTCTAGAACTCTTACCCAAACTGAGATGCAGTATACTCAAACTGAGAAGGAACTTTTGGCAATTGTGTTTGTGTGTTCGAAGTTCCATGGTTATATTTATGGCCGAGCTATCCAGACTGAAGCTGATCATCAATCTCTAGTCACTATTTTAAAGAAGCCTATGCATACAGCTCCAGCAAGACTACAAAGAATGATCCTCTGATTACAAAAGTACAACTTCAAAATGGTCTATACAAAAGGCAAACTTCTTTATCTGGCAAATACCTTATCCAGATCACCCAGAAATACCACAGAAAAGCTTGATGCAGAGAATTTTGACTTTGATGTCATGGAAGTCAGCAATTTTCCTACCACAAGACTTGATGAGCTAAGAGATCATACAAAGACTGATCCAGTTTTGCAAAAGCTCAACCACTTCATCAATGTTGGATGGCCGTCAAAGCAATCTTGTGTACCAACAGAAGTGCAGCCTTATTTTCCTTACAGAGATGAGATGTTTATGGAACATGGTATAATTTTCAAAGGTCCTAAAGTTGTCATTCCTACTTCCTTACAACATGAGTGCATCCAGATTTTGCATTGTGGCCACTCAGGTTTCGAAGCTACCAAAAGAAGGGTGAGTTAGTATTTTGTCCTTCTCTGTTAAAAGATATTGATAAACTACTTCCTTCTTGTTCAGTATGCAATAGTACTAAACCGCATTTGCAAAAAGAGTAATTTCAGCTAAAACTAGATTCCTGAACTACCTTGGTCAACAGCAGCCACTGACATATTCGAATGGAATCGTCAACATTACTTAGTGTTGGTGGACTCATTCAAATTGGTTTGAGATTGATCTGCTACTCATCCTAATGTCCAGTTCTGTCATTGCTAAGTTGAAACATCATTTCTCAGTCCATGGTAGTCCACACAAAATTATTTCTGACAATGGTGCCCAGTTTACCAGTCAGCTGTTTCAGAAATTTGCAAAAGAGTGGGACTTTATCCATGTTACCAGTAGTCCTGAGTAACAGCAGTCAAACGGCCTAGCTGAATGTGCAGTACAAAGCAATTACTAGGGAGGTCAAAGCGTGACAATACTGATGTTTTCTTGAATTTGCTTAATCTCAGAAATATATCCCATGACAATTTACTTGGCTCACCTGCTCAGAGACTTCTGTCTAGGCAACCAAGAACAACCTTACTTATCAGTTCCAGTTTGTTGGTGTCTAATGCTAAAAACACCAGAGCAATTATAGCCCAACTATTCAAAAAGCATTCATTTTAGAAGTCCTACTATGATAAAATGAGCAGATTTCTTTGTCCATTGAAAGAAGGAGAGATAGTGAGGATGCAAACAGCGAAAGGTTTTGATCGAATTGGTCAAGTGAGAGGTATACGTGCTGAGCCAAGATCTTACTTAGTAGAATCTGAGGGTATAGGATACAGAAGAAATTGCAGGCATCTTCTTCCAGTGTCCAAATTGATATCACAGCATCGTACCTGTGATACAGACTCTAGATCTCAGAACAATCCAGACGATGTTCTTTTTGAAGGACATTTCTCAGCACCTATTACTGTTCCTGATGATGTCCCAGATGTCCCTGAAGTTCAACATTCATTAAAGACAGTCCCTGTTGCTAAACCCAGTCCTAATTTTTATGTCACATGATCAAGTCATATTTCCAGACCTAGTGTAAAATACACAGCAACCTGGTCATGATTGCTTCACTTGTAATTAGTTCTGTATAACTGCATGTCAAAAGATTGTTTCTGTATAACTGCATGTCAAGTTTACTTAAGTTTAAGTTACTAAACCTCAATGCTAATGTGTTTGTATGTAATAAAGCTGTTGGAACTGAACCCACAACTGTTTGTTTTATCCTGACCGGACGAGCGACAACAACCACCAGAGTAACTGTACACTGTAAATCATTGTGAACAGATATGTGGACTGCCACTATGACATTGGTAGAAGGTTACAGTTTTGAAGCTGTCCACTCAGTCAGTAGTCACAAAGTTGTACATTATCACCCTGTGTGCCATAGAAGATCTGACCACATTTAACATTCCATCATGTTCACAACACAGAAATAGTGGACTGCTACTGTTTGGAGAAAGACACCATACAGGAGCTGGTACACATGCCACCCTCACATGTAGGCTTACAGGATGCATGCAATATCTGCTTCAACAGACACCAAGGTATGAGTAACATTGATATTCTTTGTTACAGAGACACTCTGGCAGCCAGCAGGGTACCAGTTGGGTGTATCCCAGGCATCTGCCTCATGGATACCATGCCATTTTCTCAATGCCATGCTACAGCACTTGGAGGAGCATATGTGGTTTCCACATACTGCAGAGGAGAGAAACAAAACCAAGTGGGTGTTTTATGACAGGTGTATGACATGTCTGCAAAATAACATTACAATGAACCACGAATCATTGACTGGAAAAGATCGATCTTCAAAAGACTGAATAACAAAACAAAACAAAAAAAATAATAAAAAGAAATCTGTTTTTGCAGGAAGGGAAGCTCCCTGAACTCTCACACTCCCTGACATATATACCAACTCTGAGATTGCTCTATAGTGGAAAGGGAAAATTCCTCAATCCACACTGTACCAGAGTCTCTTTCATGAAAAGCAGATACTGTTTGATCAGATAAATTTTCCATACTTCAATGAAATGCTTCTTTGATGTAATGTTGGCAACCAGTTTTATGACATAACCTGTTTCCTTGAAGTTCCATTTACTGCACCCATATCGCCATCAAGGCCCCCATCCATCAGCTGTCAGGAGGTCTGCAAAGCACAGGGCATAATATACAGGGCATCTGTGCAACATGCGGACAATGCCCATGATTCCCACATTTGGCACACATGCAACTTCTGTGCAGAATTATTTCCCTTAGGGTCAGTCATTTTATGGTGATGCAGGACAAATATAATTTTGCCTAGGATATTTTATCTAGTCATCTCTGTTCTAAAGTATGCACTCAGTGCATATAATCTCATCTACATAACATGTAACGTGACTTCTTTTACTAGTGACAATGTTCTTTTTTTATCTTGTTATCTCTGTCCCAATATTTGCACTCTGTATGTACAAGTTCACACTGTATGAACTGAAGTCAGGGCCAGTGTTAGCATTTTTGGGCCCCCAGCAAGTTTCAAGTTGGGGGTCCTAATCAGGAGAATATAAAAAGTGTGACCATATTGCCATTACGCCCCCTTCTCCATCAAGCTCATGCAGCACCATTTAACAACCACTGTATAGTGTTACTACATTCAGACCATTAAAAAGACTTAAAATGCCAAGGTACATATTGACAGGCATTGTACCACAGCAAGGTAGCCACTGACAATGGTGAACACACACTGACTGGGGCGGCACAGTGGTGCAGGGGTTAACATTGTCGCCTCGCAGCAAGAGATTCTCCGGTTTGATTCTTGGCCGGGATGCCTTCTGTGTGGAGTTTGCATGGGTTTCCTCTGGGTACTTCAGTTTCCTCCCATGTTCCAAAGACATGCTTCTGGAACTTTTCTCTCTGGGCCTCTGCTGAAAATAGGCTCTGTCCTAGTCAGACTTTCCTGGTCAACAAATGTTAGATAAATAAAATAAATAAATCAATAAAATTTAGTACCAATGTTACATTACGACAAGCCCCTGTACCACAGCAAGGTAGCCACTTACAGATGTGCTCACACACACACACACACACACACACACACACACACACACACACTGACTGACATTTAGTAGCAATGTTGTTACATTATGACAAGCCTTTGTACTACATCAAGGTAGCCAGTCCCACAGAAGTGCACAAAAGCACCCATGTTGACTCCCACAGACAGGACATAGACACACAAGACAAAGACATCACTACAGCAAGACTGAAGAGAGACACCCACACAGACTCCCTCACACAGGACAGAGGCACAAGAGAGACAGTTACACAGACTTTCACACACAGGACATAGACATCCACACATGACTGAAGACTGCACAACAGTAAGACTGAACATTAAGAATTTAAAAATACTGGGCTTATGAACTAACAGTGATGCTAGAATAAAGTTTTGCAGTAGCATGCATTGTTTGACCCCATGTTTTTTGATGACCAGACCAAAAGTAACAAACATCTGGACATTGTACAACAGTCTCACAGCCCCTACCAACCTCCTAAACTCTCAGCATAATTCTAAAGCTGAAAATAACCACAGAACAAAGGTGTAACATCAAGGATAGTTACAAACATTGCTATGATAAACTTAGAAAAATATTAGAATCACAGAGTTTGCATTAGCATTCATTTAAATAATCAGTACATTCTACAGAACTCTCATAGTTCCCCCAAAGTCTCAGCACAATTCTAGAGGAGGTAAAACAAAATAAAAAAAAAAAAACAAGACAAGGGCGTAACATTAGGGATTTAAAACACTATGCGTATGAGCTAATAAAGATGGTAGAATAACAGATTTTTTCAATAGCATGCATTGCATGAATCCAAATTTTTTGATGAGCAACAAGACAAAAAATACAGGTCAAACATCTAAACATTGTGCAACATTTTCACAGCCCCTTCCCCTCTCCTAACCTCTCAACTTAACAATTCCAGACAAAGCCAAAAAAAACTGCAGAACAGAGGCGTAACATCAGGAATACTTTAAAACTTTGCTATGATCAACTTTGATAGTAGAAAAGGGTTTGCATTGGCAAGCATTAAGACATCAATGCATTTCTGCAGAATTCTTACAGCTCCTACCCCCCAGTGTCTCAGCACAATAAATCTGGATGAAGTAAAATCAAAATAAAAACACATAGGCGAACATTAAAAAACAATGTGTTCCTGAGCAAACAAAGATGCTGGAATAACAAATTTTGCACTAAAATGCATTGTGTAATCCCACATGTTTTAATGAAAAGAGGCAAATACCCGGCAAACATCTGAACATTGTGCAACATTCTCACGCCCATAATCCCCCTCCCAGCCTCTCAGCGCAATAGTTCTAGACAGAGGAAAAAAATATCATAGAACAAAGGTGTAGCATCAGATATAGTTGCAAACATTGCCGGTATACACAACACAATACTAGCCAAACAGAGTTTGCATTTGTATACATTAAAACAAGTATACTTTCTGCAGCATTCTAATAGCCACTATCCCCCACTACCAATATTTCAGCACAATTGTACAAAAAACAAAAATGCATTAATGTATATTCTTATGCAAGACTAGCTAAAAAATACATCAAATTTGGACATTAATTACAGACAAGCCTCCCTTCGTCAGTCTCTTAGCAGAAGAATTCTGGACAAACAAAATAAAACTGTTACAACCACAGCCTCTCACCCCCCCCCCCCCCGAAATCATCTTAGCACAAGAACTCTGCACAAAAAAGTAAATGAATCCTCCCCTAGGTTTCCTCACCCCCTGTGCAAAAACTAAATTTAAAAATAAACCCAGCAACTTACTTTTTCTGCAGTTGATAGAAGGCTGCTACTAATCCTCTGCTTACTTCTCCTACATACAGACGAGACCAGTTCACCCCTTTTAAATTGCCCTTAAAAGGAGAGTTTTTCAGATCTTTGAGGAATTGCCGTTACAAGAAAGGGCAGCTAAAAATACAGCTCCTTTGCTGGTCCCACTATCATTCCAGGAAAACATGAATCCTCCATCTGTCCTCATGCCATACCTCTCAACCTCTTAGCGTGAAAAATCTGGACAAAGTTAAAAATAATGGGGGTACATAGGCTTAAAATAGGGACACTTTTTAAATATTGCTCATATAAACTTGCTAGAATAGCAAGCATTGCTTTAGCATACATTTTCTGAAGGATATGAAGTTTGAAACTTAAATGTCTGCCATTATTTAGTGACTTCAATACTCACTGATTTGTAAGAAAATCACAAATTTTGTGAAAACAAACCAAAAATATGAAGCAAAAATCTGGACATTCTGCAAAAATCTATTCAGTTGAGAGGTATGCCTCACACCGATAATCCACAGAACTGACCCAATGGATCACCAATTACAGCAAAGCCAATCAGGAAACTAGAACTTGCTTTCTTGACAGATGCAGCCAATCAGATCCCTTGCTTCACTGAAGGGGACCCGAATTAGTGCACCTTACAGGCAAGATTTTCAGAAGGAAAAAAAATGTAATTGCACGACGACTCTATGCAGCTGTGAGAATGTCCAGGAGGCACCCGAGCAAGGAGCAGAAGAGACAGAGAAATCCACGGCTGCTTCTTGTGGGGGCCTTCATACATGGGGAGATAACTGGGGACTCCCCATGGCTGCAGGTTTGGTGGGTGCCTAACGCCGGCTATGATTGAAGTTGCAAATTTTTTACTTTGTTAATATGTTGTTCTTCTGTATCAGGTTTTGTAATGACTTTGTTATTTAACAGTAGCCATATTATGTCAATGAGGAGCTTTTCTCCTGGGCCTCCACTAAAAATGGGATAGTATCCCAGCTGGACTTTCCTGGCAAGCAAATGTAAAATAAAATACAAATATGCTGCCCTGCCATATCTAATGACACTCATATGAAACACACAGAACTTGACAGAGATTGCATGCAACTTCATGCTGCCACAGACTTACACCATCATCGAATATGTGTTTGAAGTGAAGCAGGCCTGTTTTCACTGCATAGGCTCCTCTGATGGTGTGCTGGAGTATGGTCTGAAAATCTGTAGCAAGAAATTAATCATGTGTATGGTGTTGCAGAATATGTTGGTACAGAGATAGATACATAAGGGTATTGCCACCAGAGGGCAGGATTTTCCAGAGCTAAAAGTAGAGAAAGGGACTGATGACTTCATGCATGACCTGGCTGTAGAAAATGATCATGTGAGGTGGAGGTGGGTGCTATACGCCATGGCACTGGCTTGGAGGCAGTGTCTGATTCACAGGTATGGGCCAGATTAGACATAACATAGGGTAACGGTGATGCATGTAATACCAGAAACAGGCTATGCTATGCTATACTATGTCTAGACTAGCCACACTGTGTAGCAGGTATAAGCTACCCTAGTAACAGGGCTCTGAAGGCTGGCATAGTTGTCATCATATGCAGGGGGAGGGCCATAGTGACAGGTTTGGCAATGGGCTGGAAGACCTAATGATGTGAGTGTGTTTGGATGTCATGGCTGTGTCTACACTGAAATGCCTCATTCATATATATGTAAACATTGTTATATATTGAAAAATATATAACTATTGTGTCTAGTTAAGTTATATTTCAATATGAACTATCTGTTTTGTAACTTCTGATGCATATAGCTAGGCAATATTAAATTAACAAACTCTATTTAGTATATTATACCATACAAACAGTGTATGAGGCTGTGAAGACTCTATTAATATACTAAAATTGTTTATCTGAGTGGAGTTTGTCTCCCCATACCTCCCCTTAAAAAATACTTTGCTCAGTCACTCTTTCCCAGTCAACAAAATCAATCAATCAATAAATAAATAGATAGACAGATGTACAAGCAAACAATAAAATTTAATGTGGTGTAGAAGAACTGAAGGATGGAAGTATGGCCATCAGCATAACTACAGAGATATGGCTTGTAAACAGGCACTGACCATTAGGTAGATTTAAGATTAGTCTGTGCAAAGCCGGAGCTTGTATTGGTTAAGGAACGTTGCTTTGTTTTCATTTATTTATTTTATTTAACATTTGTTGACTGGGAAAGTCCTACTAGGACAGAGTCTGTTTTCAGTGGAAGTCCAGGCTAAAAAGCTCCAGACACATGCCTTTGGAATGTGGGAGGAAACAAGCGTACCTGGGGGAAACCCACTCGAATGCAGGGAGAACATGCAGACTTCGTACAGAAGGCACTCCAGCCGGGAATCGAACCTCTTGCTGTGAGGTGACAATATTAACCCCTGCACCACTGCATCCCCCAATATTTAATAGCTATATTTATTATATTTTCTATCAGTATTCCCGAAGGGAATTCAAGCACAACTGATGATACAGAGAATGAAATCATAGGTAAGTTTTTAAGGATAAAAATATTTATGTGCAACTTAATTCCTAGCTTAAGAATACAACTTTTTTTTTTATGCTCAACTTCTGAGAGTCGTTGTTGGCTACAATCACCTGCATTAGAAGCTGAAGTTAAGTACAAACTTGAAGTTTTAAAAGTACTGTATTTCATTTTTTCTTTGATCTAATTGTGTGTTTCACTGAATATACTGTGATGTGTGTCTCTCTGCTATAAGAGGGGGTGGTGGTCTTCTCACTTCTTTGTTATCTGATATTTAACTGTTAGTGTAGAGGGCTTCCTCTGTACTTTAAGTGCTAGCCACAAAGTTTGAGAATTCATTTTATGCTCAACTTCTGAGAGACTTGGTTGGCTACAATTGCCTGCATTAGAAGCTGAAGTTAAGTACAAACTTGCAGTTTTAAAAGTACTGTATTTAATTTTTTTCTGTTACCTAATTGTGTGTTTCACTGAATATAGTGTGCTGTGTGCCTCTTTGCAGTTAGTTCCCCACCCACTGTCCCTGTTCTTGTTTTGGTGGCTCTGGAATTGACCGCCCCTCCTATAAGTCTGTATTTGAACACTCATCTTGAGTCCATCAAATTTGCCCAATTAACCGAGTACAGTGAGATCATATTCTGAGTCTAGTGTTCACTCTACTTAATACACAGAGAAGATTTGAGAAGGCCAACCCACTTGGGTTCTTCCTTCCTCCCTCCTTGCACTTTACTAACAAAAAAAATTGCACTTTATTCATCTGCTTTTACTGTATTTGTGTTTCCTCCTACTTTATTTTGCTTTTGCCTCTTCTTAAACATACTCAGTTTTATTTATTCTGCTGCATTTATTACTGCTTGGTAGAAGCCTGATTAAATTGTAACTGTTATTCTAAGTCTTTTGGTTTAAGCACTTGGGCTTCATACCAGTTGTTTTACATTAAGAAGGTTTGTGGTCTGCACTGTTGTGGCAGGACAGGTAGCTTACATCCTTCTAAGCTGGGAATTGCTGATTGAAGGCTCAGTGTCTGCTATTCTAAAAGTGTATTAGTTCCAGTTTAAGCACTTGGGCTTCAGGCCAGTTATTCTACATTAAGAAGGTTTGTGATCTGCACTCTTGTGGGAGGAGAGGCTGGATTCTGCCTTTCTAAGCTGGGAATTTCTGGTCACAGTCTTATTGTGCCTGCTTATTTGAAATGTTTCTTTCTGACATTGGTGCACCTTGTTGCTGTAGCATAGACCAGATTCAGGCTAGCTGAATCTAGCTTTGTTTGTATAACTTGAGCCCTGATCCAGGCCATTTTTTTATGTAGAAGGTTCCCCTGCACCCTAGTAGCAGGATTGTGCTGTTAGAACTTGTCTGATTGAAGACTGCTGGAACAGGGGTCAGTTTTAAGCTTTTTTCTGGTTAATTGGGTAACTTGTTTAAATCAGTTTGTTTCTTTTTCTATTATTTTACATATGTATATATATATATATATATATATATATATATATATATTGCACTTTATTCATCTGTTTTACTCTTTTTGTGTTTCTTCCTACTTTATTACTAGGGGCATTGATTACTACTCTGATCTGAGAAATATAACAATACGTATTATTTTCTCTGCATTTAAAGTGTTTTTTGATTGTATCTGCTTTATTTTCTGAAAAAATATATATATATATATATATATATATATATATATATATATATATATATATATATATACTTGTTTCCCACCTTTCTAAGCTAGTATAGTCCAGTTTTCAGGTTATTGCTGAATTCAGGGCTGTGTTACAAATCTCTGTGTTTGCCCATACCTTACTTGAATAGAAGGAAGTTTCTCTGTTCACCTGTGAGAGAGGGGAGCTTTGAGCAGCCTATCTGTCCCTGGAGGAGTCGTTTCAGCCCAGAAATTAGTAGCTTATTGGCTATTTTGGGCTACTTTCTATCTCTTTCATTGCCCTGCTATAAAAAACGCATTTGCAAGCCGGGCAACACTAGTTAGCTAGGGTATAACTATTCCCAGCTCCACAAAGTCTCTTCTTCAATTTTCCCCTTGGAACTAGACAAACTTTCAACTTAAGCACTCAAGCCATTCATTTCTCAGCCTGGCACTTGCTCAAAGCTCATAGCAAGCACTTATAAACCCTAGCACTAGACCCCCCTATACTGTACAGAAGGACAAGGCTGTCTATTCGACCTTACCAGCCATTCAGTAAAAAAGTTCACTGTACCTATCCAGGCATGTCCAAAGGGCAGTTTCAGGTGTATTCTCCAGTCCAACTGGTGAATCTGGGCATTTTGAAGCAATGTTACAACTGCCTCCTGTACACAGACAACCCTCCCTTCCTACCACCAAACACTAATACATGCGAGAGATGCAATTATATAGCCTAAATGGAGGCTAAGCTCTCTCAACCCAAGACTGGATCAGACAGTCAAGAGGAGAAGGGAAATACTTGCATCACACCACCAGTCTCACATAGATCCATTAAACCAGCACTAGCAAAAAACACACATAAATACACGAAAACATACTCCAAGGCTCTAAATAAAAATCTGAAAAAGCAACAGAGACCTCCAAAGCAGACATCCAAGCAACCTCCACCCCGCAGCACAAACCATGAAACACATAGTTCACAAAACCAGTGTCCCATGCAATCACAGCCCTTAAAGCAAAATAGCATACCCAACATACTAGTAATAGCTGACTCTATAGTCAGGTGCAATGACGTCCCACTCACTAGGCTGAATAAGGAGAAGGTTACTGTTAGCTGCCTGTCGGGTGACAGGATCTGCCACATAACACAAGCACTCAGGTCACTCCAGAACAAGTACAAATACAACCCTGTCATTGTCCATGTTGGTGTGAATGACCTGAGCCGTACCTCCCTGGACTACATGAAAAGAGACATGGAAGAGCTCTCTGATCACGTAGCCCCGACCGGTATGACCCTGACCCTGAGCAGCATCCTACCCTCACCAAGAATGATACCACGGTATAAAGAAAAAATTATCAAATTCAACAATTGGCTAAGTTTCTGGTGTCATTCAAAGGGGGATCCAGTGACTGTCCACCTGGGATGACATGCTCAACAAGCAATGCTGCTATGCTAGAGATGGCTTGCACCTGTCACCCTTAGGGTTTCAAATACTGGCCAAGGCTCTTGCCACCCCTCCCATAGTGCTTTTTTTAGGCAAGGCTCAAAAGACAAACCTACCACTGTAAATAACACAAGTAACAAAAAACTGAGGGTAATGCTACTCAATGCCAAAAGTCTAAACCTCAAAATGCATGCACTCGAGGCACTCCTCAGTATGGAGAAAATTGATATATGTGCAGCAACAGAAATCTGGTTTAAGGCTGCAGAGAGCACCCCAGCACTACCAGGCTACAACTCATACCATACATTAAGGCCACATAACCCGGACTGAAATACAAAAGGCAGGGGTGTATCCATATTCATCAAGGATACCCACACCTCCAGGTTAGTGCCACAGCACGAAGCTTCAGAGATCATCCACGTGCAACTAACAACAGGCAAAACTGCAATTCGAATTGTAGCTTGCTACAGATCACCCACCATGTCCCAGGATCCCCATTCCACATTTCTGGAAACACTAGGAAACATAAAGGTCCTACCACACACCCTAATATTGGGTGATTTCAATTACCCAGACATTGACTGGGAGAACTACTCAAGTACTAACTCCCTTGCCCAACATTTCCTAGAATTTATAAACTCAAGCACTCTGGATCAACTGGTCAACACTCCCAACAGAGGTGACATATTGGACCTGGTCCTCACCAATATGGGCGACCGGTGTTCCACACCAGCGGCCAACCCCTCGCTGGTTAGATCTGACCATAAACAAATCATTGGGATATCCATATTCTGCCCCAGCCCCCCCCCCCCGGACAAGGAAACCACCGTGAAAAACTTTTCGAAAGCAAACTTCATGCTACTTAAGACCGAGGTAGAAAGTTTCAAAGCCCCCATGCTAAAGGAAAATGCTGTCCAAGCTGCAAAATCCTTTACTAATGCATTCTATGGGCACCTACAAGAATGCATGGATCATGCTATCCCAAGCAAAACCAAGACTCACTCCTCCAATAAAAGGAAACCAGTCTGGTGGACCCCTGCCATAAACAAGCTATTACAATAGAAGGAGGAAACTAGTACAGAAAAGAGTAAAATCCCAAGAAGGGAAGACATCCTTGATCAGTATTGGCAAGAAACTACGATTCCTCATAAAATCATCCAAGGCGAGCTTCGAAAGAAAAATTGCCAAGGACTCCAAAATAACCACAAGGCATTTTATTTAGCTATGTCAAGAATCTATATGGCAATGCTCAGATCTGCTCAGAGTTAGTGTAGAATGGCACAAAATACACTGAACCGACCAATATCGCCAATATCCTGGCAGACAGGTTCAGTGCAAACTTCACCCCCCTCTCACCCCAAAAGGGACATACACCATATCAGAAGAATGTAGAGCCCCTGAAATCACAGTCAGTTTAAAACAGCCCTCTCCAAAGCCAAAAACACAGCATCAATGGGACCGGATGGTGTCCCAGGCTGCGTTCTACACGAGCTCAAAGACAAACTAACCCCTCACCTAAACACACTGTTCAAACTCAGCCTCTCCACAGGCTACATACCCATAGAGTGGCTTTATTCCTCTCCATAAAAGTGGAGCCACAACAGACCCCGGGAACTATCACCCTATAAGCCTGACTAGCTTGGTCTGCAAGGCTATGGAGCGCATCATTATGGAACTCATTAACAGGCACATTGGGAACCTCCAAACACTGGACACTACCCAGTTTGGCTTTGTTAAGGACAGATCATGCCTTCTAAACCTGGTGGACTTCTTTGAGACAGTTACCAAGGCTATAGACAAGGGAAAGGTGGTACACACAGCCTACCTAGACCTTGCAAAGGCCTTCAACACCATTCCCCATTCTGATATTATAGACAAGCTCACCATCCTGAACATAACCCCTACGTCACATGATGGGTTGCCAACTGGCTCACAGACAGAACCCACATGGTGAGAGTTGCAAGAGCTAGGTCCAACTCTAAACCAGTTACAAGTGGCATTCCCCAGGCCTCAGTCCTAGGACCCCTCCTGTTTGGTATATACTTCTCAGAGGTACAGGCAAGCACAGGAGGACTATGGCTGACCAAGTTCACAGACGACTGCAAACTAGGGGCTGTAATTGACTCTTTGGCTGACACAGACTTCCTCCAAAAGGGTCTCACTGAGACGGATACCTAGTGTCAAAATCATGGCTTCAAGCTAAATGCCAAAAAGTGCTTAGTCATCCCCTTTGGAAAAAACAAAGTACCCACAAACTACCCCATAGGTGGTAGTCCCCTAACTACAGAAAACTTAATAAGGGATCTGGGGACCCAAGTAGATAGTAATCTCTCCTTTGATAATCACATTGCCAAAGTGATTAGAAAATCCTTCTATGTGGCCCACCTAATCACAAAAGGGTTCGCATCCAGATCAAAAGAGGTCATTGGGATGTACCTTACATGACACCTGCAACAGCTGGAAAGACCACAGAAGTACCTCACCAAGGGGATCACTGACCTTAAGCAGATGCCCTATGCAGCACGACTGAAGAAACTCCAGCTGTACTCGGTTGCATACCGCCTACTCAGAAGTGATCTCTGCCTGACATACAAGGCCATGTCCAACCCAGAATTAATGGACATGCTCCACCTAAAGAAAACCTTATCCCCTCGAGCCACATTCTCTAGGGATCTAAACCTCACCACAACAATAAATAGGACTTGCTGGAGGGATAAATTCCTGTCCCAGAGACTTCCCATGCTTTGGAGCAAGATTCCAATCTACATTAGGCAGAGCTCCACGCCAACACCCCTCAAGAGAAACCTTGATGAGTGGACGAGAAACAGAAAGCTTACCCCGGGGCTCACTTCAGTGGCTCTGCTGGACAGAGGCACAGGGAACTAATCTAAGGGGGTGACGAAAGCCAACACAATCTGACTAGGCTTATAAATTCCTTCAGGCAGATAGCCTAGTACCTACCTATGAACCTATGAACCTAAATGCTCTATGATCTTCATCATCCTGTTTTTTTAATCTGACATACTGCTGTAACTGTGCTCATATGGGATTTTAGTGATTTAATTAAGGCCTGAAAATAAAATATGTTACTTGGTTTTAGTCCTCCATGATCTCATCGCATCGTTTTATTCAGTGGATTACAGACTCTCCCAGATCTCCTCTGGCTTCATAGGACCTATTTTTGAGTGTTTGCCTTTTTCCTCCAGCCATTACTAGACAGTTATGTCATATATAAATACTTCTTATTTCCTCTGGACTTTAGTGTTCCACAGGGTTTTGTCTGAGTTTTGCTCTTTTCACTTTCTTCTTGCTGCCCTTTGGTGATCTCCTCATGAGAAGAAGCCTGCAGTATCACTGATACACTGATAATATATCACTCTACCTCACCTTTCATAAGGACTGTCTGTTATCCATGGATTCAGCTGCAGAACACTTACTTAAGCCACCACTGGATGATTATTAATTGGCATAAATTTAGTACCTCCAAGATGGCTGCCATGTCTGCTCTTTTCACTTTTAGTGATTCAAACCTTCAGGCTTTAAATTATTCTGTCTTTTGTGCAATAGTTGGAGAGGTATGGAAATCCCTGAATTGTGAGTAACAAGCTTTTCATAAAAAGGGAAAGAGAGAAAAAAGCTTTTACTTCAATTCTGCTTAAGTATTTAAGTTGTAATTATAGTGACCTGTGTGGTGATACTTCTTTGTACTTTTCTGCTTTTTTTCCGTGTTCTAGATGAAAAGGTTATCTGTTTGCATTTTTAGTTTGTTCTTGGACTTTAGTCTTGTAGCTTAAGTTGCAGTTGTGGGAAGGCTGTGTTTCTGCACTTCTGTCTGTGTCAAGCTGTTTGTGTTTTAAACACTGCAGACCTTAGTCTTGTGGTTTCATTCACATTTGTGGCAGAACTGTGAACTTCTGCCATATTTGAGTCTTCTTTAGTCATTTACTACTGCATTTTTCCATAAACAGCACTACTGGTAAATTTCTGCATAGTGTGGTGCCATAAACTGTAGTACAATTACAGCAGTGCTCCAGGATTTGTGCTTCACTGTTTTTACAGTTGTTGATATTCCAGTTTGCTCCTACAGTTTTATATTCTACTCATCATTTACACGTTTAAAGTTGCATTTCAGCACCTTTCTGTTCCCCTGTTCTTTGTGTCTGCCTCACTCCACATTGAGATATTAAGCCAAAGTTTCTGCAAAAGCTGCAATATAGGCGTTATTTGATTGCATCCCTCTCTTGCTAGCTTGCTTTTTCCTTGAGTTTCCCAACACACCCTCCCTTTTGCTGTTGTGGTTTTATAAGAATGTGTCTCTGTCCTCCCCTTATGGTAATCTGATTTCTAAAATTCATTACTCTCCTCTTTCTTTGCTATTGTCTTTTGCATAAGCTACTTAAGTACTCCTCTCACCCATTGTTTCCCATAGATCCATGATACTGAGTGCTTACCCAGCAAGCCACTATTGCTCTTGAGCAAACCAGCTTTACTATGTATTGACTCCTGCTCATTTTCCTAGAACTTAGCAAAGCTTTGTGTGTGTCCCAGCCTGTATTCCAGAAGTATCTTGTTTATATCCACTGCAATCTAGGCAAAGCTAAATACTTTGTATTGTTAAATAGCACTTGCATAAGTTGTCTTTAGTGATTGCTACTGTTTCCTTCTTTTATTTCTGCATTTCACTGTATTTTTATAAAACAAAAATGCTCTTCTTATCACTGTTACTGCTGTAAGGCTGTTTTGAAATCACCTTTGGCAAGGAATTTTCAGCTAGTTGTTTAATTAGTTTCTCGTCGGATTGTACTTGCAAGTCTCATCTACTGTGTTTTTAAATAAGGACTGGTTTTTTTCGTCTTGTGGCAGGAGATGTTTGCTTGGACTATATGAGTTGGGAAACATACAAAAGGGCTCATAGTATAGTCATTTAATTGGCCAAAGGGATTGTTAGTTATTTTTCTGGCTTTTTTCTGTGCTGCTATAAATTTGGCATATTTGCACTGAGTTCCTCACTTCACAGTTATGGTTAGCAGTGCCCTGTTCAGTAGCAAACACCTAGAAAGTAAATTTTTTTCTATAGGACAATAACCATATAATGCAGTAAATATAGATCAAATACCTTGTGCTGACAAGCTTAGAGCAGCTACTTGGACATTGAGTGGGAATATCTACAGATTTAGTAGAATTCAGTATTGTGTAAACATTAAAGATAGTAGAATTTTGTACTGTTTGTCATAATCTGCCCAATAAAGTACCCTTATTTGTATGCACCAACAAAGCACCCTTAATAGCTTTCTAACCGCAATACACCACTCCCTTATAGCTCACCAGTTAAAGGGCTGGGCAGTACAGATATGCAATTTCCTAACTTCTACTGTAGCCAGCTTGGTAAATTTGGGCATCTTGAGACAATGTAGCAATTGTGCCTTGTTTACTGACAACCAATTATCCCTTAAAGAAACAAATATAGTATGCGAAAGGTGTACTTACACAATGACAATGGAGGCTAAACTCATATAGGCAGAGATCTGGTTTTTGAAATCACAAACACAACACCCACCTCACAAAGACAACTGTACACACATAGACTAACATATGCTGAGGCACTTAAAAACATTCTTCCAAAACAGCAAAGATTGCCTAGACTGCCAGTTGGCAAAGTTATGTCTCAGCAAGCCAAAGGCACTCAGAAAAACAACACCTAACACCACACATTTAGTCACAATCAATGAAGCCCCCAAACCCTAAGCCCCTAAGGCAAGCAAATGCACTTCCCAGTACTCTCTTCATAAAGGACTCCATTATAAGACATATTGATCACCACAGAAAAAATGCTGTACCAGCTATAGGTAACCTTCCATATCCTAAGAAGGTTACAATGCATACTTGGACCTACTGGAGACACCATCTAGCCTAAAAGCCTACTCATGGGAGACTTTAATTATCCTTTTCTAGACTGGGAATCCTACACAAACTCAAATCTACAGACAAAAAGATTCCTGGACTTTGTTCATAGGTTCATAGGTGTGTAGTAAGCTAATGGCCCTGGGGCCTTTACAAGCCTATCTATCGAATTACCCTGGCATCATGCCATCTGACCTTAGTTCCCAGTGCCTCTGTCGAGTAGAGCCACTGGAGTTATCCCCAGGGTGAATTTTCTATTTCCCATCCACTCATCAATATTCCTCTTGAAGAGGGTCAGCGAGGTGCTCTGCTTGACATGTATGGGAAGTCTGTTCCATAGCATGGGCAGTCTCTGGGTTATGAACCTGTCTCTCCAGTATGTTCTGTTGATTGTGGTAATGAGTTTGAGGTCTTTGGCGTGTGTGGTGTGGAGGGATTGGGATTTCTTTAGATGTAGCATTTCTAACAGAGCTGGGTCAGACATGGCTTTGTAAGTCAAGCAGAGATCGCCTCTAAGTAAGCCATATGGGACAGAGAATAGTTTGAGTTTTTCAGTCTGTCCATATAGAACAAGTGTTAAAGGCCTAGGATCCTCTTTGTGAGGTACTTTTGTGGTGTCTCCAGTTTTTGCAGGTGTCTAGTGAGGTACATGCCAAATGGAGCATTGTACTCGATGACTGGCCTATAAAGGGAAGAGTCGAAAGAGACAATGACCTCTTTCTTCCTGGATGCAAAACCCTTAGTAATGAGATGTGCCACATAGAATGACTTTCTGACCACAGTGGCAATGTGGTGATCAAAAGAGAGGTTGCTGTCAACCTGTGTTCCCAGATCTCTTATAACACCTTCTGTGTTCAGTGGACTACCATCGATGTGGTAATTCATAGGAACTGGGTTTTTCCCAAAGGGGATGCCGACATATTTTTTGGCATTGAGCTAAGGCCATGGTTCTAACACCAGTCACTGATCTCAGTGAGGCCATTCTGTAGGATGTCAACATCACTTGGGGAGATGATAATAGCTCCCAACTTGCAATCGTCTGCATACTTTGTCAGCCAGAGTCCCTTTGTGTTGGCCTGGACATCAGAGAAGTACAAACCAAAGAGGAGAGGACCCAGGACCGAACCCTGTGGGACTCCACTCATAACTAGTCAGCAGTCTGACTTGGAGTCAGCTACTTTCACACTGTGGGTTCTATCTGTGAGACAGTTTGCAACCCACCTAGTGATATAGGGGCTGATGCCTAGCTTAGTGAGTTTTTCTATGATTCCTGAGTGGGGAATGGTATCAAAGGCTTTGGCCAGATCAAGGTAGGCTGTATGAACCACCTTGCCTTCATCCACATCTCTGGTGACTGACTCAAAGAAGTCGACCAAGTTGAGCAGGCATGATCTACCCTTCACAAAACCAAACTGTGTAGGATCCAGAGTTTAGAGATTCCCTATATCCTTGGTTATTAGGTCCATGATGATGCATTCCATAGCTTTGCATATCAGACTCGTCGGGCTAATGGGGCGATAGTTCCCAGGTTCTGTAGTCGCTCCTCCTTTGTGGAGAGGGATGACTGTAGCAGTACGCCATTTGGTAGGGACAAAGCCTGAGGTGAGGCTATGATTAGTAATAAGGTTGATACTGTAGCAACTGGAAAAAATAATGATAGACTCAGAAATAAACCGCTCCAGCTTCAAGCAAAAACTTTATTAAAGCAAAGCTTTCGAGTAACAACCCTTTCTCAATGCTAATACCATTACACAGAATAATCACCATTTAAATAAGAGCAGACAAGTATCACATGACCACAGCCAGCATATCACATGACACCTCTCAACCTCTTAATGCAAAAAATCTGGACAAAGCTTGACAAAATGGGGGTACAAATAGGGACATATTTTAAATATTGCTCTTATAAACTTAGAAAGTTGCTAGAGTAACAGAATTTGTTTTAATATACATTTTCTGAAGGATATGAAGTCTGAAACTCAAATGTATGTCATTATTTAGTGATTTAAATCCTGGATCATCCCAGTGATTTACCAGGAAAAAAGAGGAACAGGCCAAAAATATGAGGCAAAAATCTGGACATTCTGTGAAAATCTGTACAGTTGAGAGGTATTCACTGCATAATTTTTTTTTAAATACATTAAATATTTTGCTATTGTATTCTTACTAAAACAGGTTTAATGCTTACAGTATTGTTAAAACCAAGTTCAAACTCTGCATATAATCTAATAATCTATTCATACTCTTTATTTTCAAGAAAATTGTTTAAATCACCCCCCTGGTTCCTTTTACTACTATGTATATTACCCTAAACTTAAAACAATGGTCCTCACCCTTGTTCATGATATGTCTACTTAGAGCATTCTTGTAATTTCTCCTTATATCCGACATGCTCAATATTTCGCTCCCTCAGCCTTCTGGTGGTTTTCCCCCACATAAAATGAAAAACATTTTACACAAGTGGCAAGGTACACCACATAGCTGGTATTACAACTGTCTGTGAGGGAAAAAGTATATTGCCTGTTGGTCACAGGATGTGTGAACACATTATTATTACCTGTTAAAATATCATTACAACAACTACAATTCATACACTTAAAAGTGCCTTGCTTCATAACTGTTTGCTGCTTGGCATATACTTTACAATCTTTATAACATAGCCTTCTTTTTAAGTTTCTAGTGTTCCTATAAGAAAAATAAGGCTTTTTATTCAGAATTGTCTGCAGCTCAGTTATAGCCAACAAAATAATTCAATTCTTTATATAATTTTTTTAAGATCACCTGTCCTTACATTAAAAGTAGTTGCATACCAAGCTAGGCACTTTTAAGTTTATGAATTGTAGGTGTTATAATGGTATTTTAACAGGTAATAATAATGTGTTCAAACATCCTGTGACCAACAGGCAATACACTTTTTCCCCTCACAGCCAGTTGTAATACCAGCTATGTGGTGTACCTCACCACTTGTGTAAAATGTTTTTCATTTTAACTGGGGAAAACCACCAGACGGCTGAGGGAGCGAATTATTGAGCATAAGTCGGATATAAGAAGGATAAATGACAAGAATGCTCTAAGTAGACATCTCATGAACAAGGGTGAGGACCATTGTTTTAAGTTTAGGTCATAGACATAGTAGTGAAAGGAACCGGGGGGTGATTTAAACAATTTTCTTGAAAATAAAGAATATGAATGGATTATTAGATTATGCACAGAGTTTGAACCAGAACTTAATACTGTAAGTATTAAACCTGTTTTAGTAAGAATACAACAGCAAAATATTTAATGTATTTTTAAAAAAAAAATTTATGCAGCTTCATGTGATAGGCTGGCTGTGGTCATGTGATACTGGTTTGCTCTTATTTAAATGGTGATTATTCTGTGTAATGGTATTAGAATTGAGAAAGGGTTATTACCCGAAAGCTTTGCTTTAATAAAGTTTTTGCTTGATGTTGGAGCGGTTTATTTGTGAGGTTGTGATTGAACAGGGCACACAGGTGAGGTGCCAATTCACTCTGTAGTTCATGTAGAAATTAGCCAGGGATATTGTCAGGTCCCATAAAAGCTGTATTCTTGGCTTTGGACACTGGTGTTTTAACCTGTGCAGCAGTAATACTGCGTGCCTGGCAATCTACTGATATTTTGATTGGTCCTTTGGGGGGAAGAGAGGGGTAAAGTTGGCACTGAATCTGTCAGACAGTATATTGGCAATATCTGTTGGCTCGGTATGGGATGCACCATTGTGCAGTAGCTCAGAGCAAATCTGGGTATTGCAGTGGAGATTCTTTACATAACTATAGAAGGCCTTGTGGTTGTCTTTACTATCTGCTTCAATTCTGTTTTCATAGCTAGCTTTAGAGAATTTGATGAGCGATCTCAACTTTTTGTTGAGACTGATAAGGGAGTTTTTCCAGTCTTGGGACTTCACCTTATTCCACATCAGTTTCCTCATTCTGTTGTAGAGATTGTTTATGGCAGGGGATCACCAGATCAGCTTCCTTATTTTGGAGGAGAGCGTCTTGGTTCTATTGGGTATGGCGAGATCCATGTATTTGCGTACGTGTTCATACAGTGCATTGGTGTATAATTCAGCAGTAATGCAATTATTGTTCATTTGCATGGGTGCCATGAAGTTAGACACCTCTGTTTTTAGGAGCCCAAAGTTAGCTTTGGAGAAGTTTTCCATGGTGGTTACCTTTGCGGGGGGTGGGAGTGATGTGGATTTCCAAGGTGATTAGTTTGTGGTCGGATGTAACCAGGGAGGAATTGACTATTGGTGTAGAGCAATGGTTACCCATGTTAGTAATGACCAGGTCGAGGATGTTGCTACCTCTAGTGGGGGTAAGAACGAGCTGGTCCAGGGCATTGGAATTAATGAATTCCAGGAGTTTAATGTAAACATGCTTGGCCAAATAGTGAATATGTTCACTACAGGCTCCAACATACTGGACCTCATACTCACAAATATGACAGAAGGTTGCACCCCACCCCATGTCCCATCTCCCTTGTAAGGTTAAACCATAAATCTGTCTCCTTTGAAATTAAAATAAACTCTGTAACCCCAGTAGAACCAGTAAAAGGAACTATTCCAAGGCATACCACCTTTTATTAAGTGATGGTTTGTGAAACTTCATTGCCCCTCCAAACCCCGAGAACACAGCAGCCTACACTAAATTGCTATCAGAAACTCTGTATAACCATGTCAATGGCTGCTTAGAGGCTGCTGTGCCTACAAGAAGTAAGCCCAGAACTAGCCCCGGAAACAAACCACCCTGGTGGCATCTCATATTAAACTGGATATACCACAAAAGGTAAAATAAAATGGTAAAAATCAGGAAGGGTAATTCCCTGTCATCAAAATAAATAGGCAACTGAGAGGTCTAATTAGGTCAAACATAGCAATGTTTGAGTGTAACATTATCTCTCAGGTGAAGGATAACCTTAAGGCCTTCTTTAGCTATGTCAAAAACCTCATCACAGCAATGGGATGAACTGGTGGCTAATGGTGCCACATTTGACAAGTACATACCTCTCAAGCTCTTATCGCAAGAAATCTGTATAAAGCCTGACATAATGGCAGACAAAAGCCTAAAAATATGACCAGATTTTAAATGCTAATCTTATAATCTTAGAAAGTTGATATAATAACAGGATTTGTCTTAGCATGCATTTTTCTGAAGAATATGAAGTCTGAAACTAAAATGTATGTTATCATTTAGCGACGTCAATCCTCAGACCATCCCAGTGATTTGCCAGAAAACCACATGTTTTATGAGAAACAGACAAATAATATGAGGAAAAATCATTACATTCTGTGAAAATCTGGACAGTTGAGAGGTAGCCTGAGTGTGACAATAAAGCGGACCTGGTAGTGGACGAATTTAGTTCCAACTTTACCCTTCTCTCACCCTCAAACATAACCCCTCCAACTATAACTAAGGTGCTTGTACTGGCTGACCTTGCTAAAGTGAAGAACACAGACTCAATAGGGCCAGATGACGTCCCAGGATGCTTCCTGAGCAGTCTAAAATATGTCTTATCAGGACCCCTGGAGTCACTATTTAACTAGTGTGTTAAAACAGGCTTTGTGCCACAAGATCATGGAATCTACAGACCCATTTGTCTGACTAGTCTTATTTGCAAAACTATGGAAAGAATTATCATGGAAATCATCAACAAGGATATAGGAGACCTCGAGACATTAAATCCATGCCAGTTTGGCTTTGTCAAAGGAAGGTCATTCTTACTGAACCTGATGGACTTGTTTGAAAAGGTCACTAAGGCAATGGATGAGGAGAAAGTGGTGAATACACTCTACCTAGATCTAGCTAAAGCATTTGATACAATACCCTACTCAAGCATTGTCAATAAACTTGTGGAACTAGACATAAACCCCTTTATAACACAATGGATACCTATCTGGGTCATGGATAGGACCCAAGAAGTTGGGATCGGTGAGACCACCTTCACAAAGAAGCTGGTCACTAAAGGAGTCCCTCAGGGCTCTGCACTGGGCACGGTCCTCTTTGGCATTTACTTCTCAGACGTCAAAGTCAAAGTCAAAGGCCTCTGGCTGGCCAAATTCATTTATGATTGCAAATCTTGAGCAGTCGTTGAATCCCCCCAAGATGAAAACACCCTTCTGGAAGGTCTAACAAAGACAGTTGCTTGGTGCCTCAGCCATGGCTTAAATCTCAATACCAAGAAATGCATTATAGTACCTTTTGGAAAGTTGGCAACCCTGGGTAACTATGTCATCAATAGACTTTGACCAACATGTGTCCAATGTTGTTTTTGTTGTTGTTTCTTTCGGCTTTTCCTGGTTAGGGGTCACCACAGCGGAACTCCAGTCCGCTAATGATTGGCAGTAGATTTTTACATGCCGAGTTGCCAGCTCTGACACACAACATTCAATGAAGGCATGCCCATTCACGCATGTCACCACACAGAAGACGCTCTAGCTGAGAATCGAACAGGGCAACGTCTTACTGTGAGGCGATAACGCTACTGCAGCATCACCACCGCAGTAACATGTGTCCAAGGTATTAAAAAAATTATTCTATGTCACTCAACTTATAAGTATGGGCATAGCATCTAGAACAAAAGAGGTCATCATACAGCTGTACGCTGTCCTCATCAGACTCATCATAGAGTTTAGTGACCTCTTTGGTATGTACCTGACCAGACACATGCAGCAAATGGAATGTCCACAAAGGTTCCATTTAAAAAGAATACAGGGAGAAAACACAATATCCTATTCTGATCACTTAAAAGCCCTGCCTCTTTACTAGGTAGCCTACAGATTTCTGAGAGGTGATCTTCACCTGGTGTACAAGACATCCCTGGACCCTGTTTTGGTGAACCTTTTGCACATCTGCAAAACAAACAGCATTAGAACTACTAAAGCAAAAGACCTAAGTTTTGCTTGCGACATAAATAGGACATGTTGTACAGACAGATATGTTTCTCAAAGAATTCTCATTCTCTGGAACAGGCTCCCAATCCACATGAAGCAGAGTTCCTCCCTAACTTTATTTAAGTGTAACTTGGACCGATGGATGGGTAATCGGAAATTCACTCTGGTCTGGCAACAATGTCCTTGATGTTCAGAGGCAGTCAGTAAATAACCCCCTATATAAATCAAATTTGTGGGTCACATTTGAGTTGCATGGCTAGGCTTATAAAGGCCCTAGTGGTTGTTAGTCTAGCATACACCTATAAAACTGAGATCATACTATAGATAATTTGAGGGGGACCCATGCATGGAATAACGCATTTAGGAGCTGCCTCTGTCCATCCATAGATCCAAGTTGCACATGAATATGGACAGATGATCTTTGTTTTATGAGTGGAATCTGTTCCAGGTCAGTGGTATCCTCTGCGAGATATGCCTACCCCTCCAAAGCATTCTGTTGATGTTGCAGAAGAGGTTCATATCCCTAGACTGAGTATTTCTGATGCCATTTGACTTGCTGATATGCAGTAACTCCATTAATACTGGGTCGGAGGATGTCATGTATGTCAGACACAGGTCACCTCTTAACAGTTTGTACAATACCAAGTATAGTGGCAGGGCTTTGAGTCAGGCCATATAAGACATATTGTTTAGGCCTTTTATCCTTTTAGTAAGGCATCTCCATGGTGTACCAATTTTTGCATGTGCCTGGACAAATACATGCCAAATGGGGCATTATACTCAATGACAGGACTAATGAGGGCAGAGTAAAGGGGAACAATAACATCTCTAGATCTAGACACAATCCCTTTTTTAATAAGCTGTGCACTATAGAAGGACTTTCTTATGTCAATAGACACATGTTGGCTGAATGTTAGGTCATTGTCCACATAAGTTCCCAAATCCAGAACAGCTGGGTCAACTCTTAAGGGTTTATTGTCAATGTGGTAGTTCCTTGGGGCAGATGACTTCCCAAAGGAAAAGATAATGTACTTTTTGGCATTTAAGTTCAGTCCTGATTTTGGCATCAATTATTTATTTGGGTCAAACCTTCCTGCAGGATGGCTAACTGATTTGGGGATTTAATGACTGCTCCTAGCTTGCAGTCATCCTCAAACTTAGACAGCCAGAGCCTTTTGGTATTTGCTTTTATTTCAGGAAGTAGATGTCAAACAGGAGAGGTCCTAGCCAGAACCTGGGGGATTCCACTCGTGACTGTTTTTTTTTTTGTGAAGGTAACTTCCCCTATTTTGATTTCATTTATCCTATTTGTGAGCAAGCTGGCAGTCCTGCAGGTGACAAAGTGGTTTATTCTCAGTTTATTTAGCTTTTCTATTATACATGAGTGGGGGATTGTATCAAAAGCTTTGGCTAGATTGAGGTGTGTGGTTTATTCTGGTTTGCCTTCATCTATTGTTTTGGTGACATTTTCAAAAAATCTACCAGGATGAGTAAGCATGACCTGCCCTTGCTAAATCCAAACTAAGATGGGTCCAGTGTTTGGTTACCTATGTCATTATTGATTAGTTCCATAATAAATCTTTTCATGGCTTTGCAAATTAGATTGGTATGACTTATGGGTCTGTAATTTCCTGGATCTGTGAAGGTCGTCCTTTGTGCAGGAAACTGATTGTAGCTGTTCTCCCTTCACTTGGTACAAAATCTGTATGGAGACTGAAGCTGAACAGTATTGTAAGGTGGGTGGCTAATCATGCTTCATGCTACCTGAGATGCATCCAAGGATATTGTCAGAACCCATCTAGAAGGATTTTTAGCTTTTGATAGCACTTTTAGAACTTGGCCTTGTGTGATAGCTGGAGTCGAGCCAGTTTTAGGTATATCTTCAGGGCTAGACAGAGAGGAGAGAGAAGTACAGTTAAAGATGAAGTTATTGGTCAATAGATTTGCTATTATCTTCAAGCTCTGTGCAGGTGACATCATACAATCGGTTCAGCAAATAGCTGCACTGTAGTTTTGAGATTATGAACATAACTAAAAAAGGCTTTGTGATTGTCATTGACTTGGTAGGTATTTTAGCCGCAAACTTGGCTTTGGTGAATTTTTTTAATCTTAGGAATTGTTTGTTTATTTCAATGAAGAGGCTCTATCATTCTGTGTGTTACTCTACTTACTTTTGGTCAAAAATTATCTTCCTTTTGTGGTAAAGTTGTTGATGTTATGGCTCAACCACACGGTTTGTTTCTGGGGTTTGTCCTGTGCTTGTTCTTACAGGGTTTAGCTGCAGCTATTCAGCTGTTAACATGCTGGTATAGTGTGGTGGTGTACATCTTTGTGTATTTAGTGGCGTTAACTGGGTTTGGAGGGATTTTGAAGTTTGCCAATGTATAATTTAGGAGTAGGTAGTTTGTCTTAGAGAAATGTCTAAAAGTACCTTAGGTAGAAGGGATCTCTGGTTTCAGTTTTATTTTGAAAGGATATGGCTTTATTGTCAGACCTAACAAGTAATAAAAATGGTGCAAGATGCCCCCATATTAATAATCGCAAAATTCAAGATGTTGTTCTCCCTTGTGGATACTCTGACTAATTGTTCCAGGGCATTTATGTTGACAAGGCCAATGAATCTCTGTGTTTGTGCACTAGTGGTGGTGTATGCTTTGCAATCCATAGTTGGATAATTTAGGTGCAAAAATAGAAACAATTTTTAAATATTGTTGTTACAAACTTAGAAAGTTGATATAATAACAAGTTTTGCATTAGCATGAATTTTCTGAAGGGTATGAAGTCTGAAACTCAAATGTCTGTCATTATTTTCTAACTCCAGTCTTTAATGATTTTACAGTAATTTGCCAGAAAAACAAAATTTTATGAAAAACGGATCAGAAATATGAAGCAAAAATGTGGACATTCTGAGAAAATCTGTACAGTTGAGAGGTATGAATTACAAACACAAACATGCACATGTACTCACGCGCGTGTACGCGCGCGCACACACACACACACACACACACACACACACACACACACACACACACATGAATGTACGCACACACATACAGACCCACACACACAATACACATACACATGAATGTGCACATGCACACAGGCATACACACACACACACACACACACACACACACACACAAACACGCACAGAGGCATACACACAGACGTACACACACATGCATGCACACATACACACACATGAACACACATGCACAAACACACATGCATACACACACGCACACACACACACACACACACACACACACACACACACACACACACACACACACACACACACACACACCCCAACACTGCAACCAGCTAGGGTTTCATTTGAAAACTGAGGTGATCACAAATAGATCAGTGATAACTCCATTATTGTAATAATGATCTATGGTGACAGCACAGGGCGAAACATGGGGATAGACTGTAGGTTCATGGTAGAATGGGAACAGGGAGCACAGAGCGAAACATGGGGATAGACTGTAGGTTCATGGTCAAATGGAAACAGGGAGCAAAGAAAAACTGGGCTGCAAAAAAGAAAAGGGCTAAGCTGAAGTGCTGAGTAGGCATGATAAGAGCTAATCGGTAGTTTAAATAAGAAGGAACATGAAAGACTGTGAAGGAAAAAAGCAAAGGTATCAGATAAAGCTTAGTTTACCCTTAACAAAAAAGAAGCAGAATCAAATACTGCTTAAAAGTGTAAAATGGCTAGTAGGAAGGCAACACAGAATGGAAGTAGCTCATGGGAGACTAGAATAAACAAGTAATTGAGCTGGGGAGGGCAATGAAGATAGTGATGGGTATTTTGGGTCACCAGAAAGAAGCTAGCCAATACCCATTTGTTTATGAATGTACATCAGCAGTTTTCAGGGTAATACTTTCAGTATTTCCGCCAAAGTAATAAGCTAGGCAGAAGCTGCTGAACAAAGATAACAACATTTTATGTTTGGCACAGGGTTGCAGGAATTCCTGTCACTAACTTTCAAAGTACATACACCTACGCAGACAAGGCTGGTGTAAGGAAATCACTGATCATTCAGTATTGCAGTTCCTGTGTTTTTCCTGCAAGAGCAAATGAGAGGCAAAAAGACTAAATGATCAGAGTAGAATGCAATAAGTAGCCATGCATAGCAGAATGACTGCTAGAAGGTTCACTTTAAACGAAATTATAACTTAAGCATTCCTCAGCCTTTTACATTCTGCAAAAACACTGTATTACTCAGGACATGTGTACTAATAGGTTCATAGGTTCATAGGTTCATAGGTTCATACTAGGCTATCTGCCCGAGGGCATTTACAAGCCTAGCCCATAGTTTTGTGGCTTACGCCACCCCTTTAGTATGGGGAACTATACCCATTATTTTGCTGTGCCTCTGTTGAGCAGTGACACTGAGGTAATCCCTGGGGTATATCTGCGATCTCCCATCCATTGGTCAAGATTTCTCTTGAACAAGGCCAGCGAGGTGCTCTGCCTCACATATACCGGGATTTTATTCCACAGCATAGGGAGTCTTTGGGTGATGAATCTATCCCTCCAGCACGTCCTATTAATAGCCGTGTCGAGGTTTAAGTCTCCCGCCCTTGTGGCTCTGATGGATCTAGATTTTTTGAGGTGAAGCATATTCATCAAATCTGGGTTTGACATGGCCTTGTATGTTAGGCAAAGGTCACCTCTGAGCAAGCGGTGCGACTGAATAGAGCTGGAGTTCTTTCAGTCGGGCAGCATAGGACAGATGTTTGAGACCCTTTATCCTTTTGGTGAGGAACTTTGTGGCCTCTCCAGCTGCTGCAAGTGTCGGGTCAGATACATTCCGAATGGGGCATTGTACTCAATCATTGGTCTGATGAGTGATGAGTATAGGAAACTATGACCTCCCTTGATCTAGATGAGAATCCCTTCATGATAAGGTGGGCAATGTAGAAGGTCTTCCTAACTACTTTAGCTACATGGGTGTCGAATGACAGACTACTATCAACCTGGGTCCCCAGGTCCCTGATAACTTCTTCTGTACTCAGTGGATTGCCACCTATTTGGTAGCTAGGGGTAACCTTGTTTTTCCCGAAGGGTATGACTATGCATTTTTTGGCATTTAACTTTAGGCCATGGCTCTGGCACCAGTTATCCGTTTCTGTGAGACCCTTCTGAAGGATATCTGTGTCAGATGTGTTTTCTACTATGGTGCCCAGTTTGCAGTCATCTGCAAACTTTGTCAGCCATAACCCTCCTGTGTTTGCTTGTACTTCGGAAAAGTAGATGCCAAACAAGAGTGGGCCCAGGACTGAGCCCTGTGGTACACCACTTGTGACAGGCTTTGAGTCTGACATGGCGCCAGCAACTCTGACCCTGTGGGTTCTGTCACTCAGCCAGTTTGCAACCCATCTTGTGATGTATGGGTTAACATTTAAGCTGATGAGTTTTCAATGATACCCGAGTGGGGTATTGTATCAAAGGCCTTCGCCAGATCGAGGTAGGCTGTATGGACTGCCTTTCCCTCATCAATGGCTTTGGTGACTGTTTGAAAAAGTCAACCAAGTTTAGAAGGCATGATCTTCCTTTGACAAAGCCAAACTGGGATGGATCCAAAGTCTGCAAATTCCCTATGTCTTTATTTATGAGGTCCATTATGATCCTCTCCATGGCTTTGCAGATAAGGCTTGTCAAGCTAATGGGCGGTAATTTCCAGGGTCGGTGGAGGCACCGCCTTTGTGAAGTGGGACCACAGTTGCAGTGCGCCACTCCTGGGTGCGTATCCAGAGGTAAGACTATGATTAAACAGCTGTCCTAGCTGTGGGTTTAATTCCTCGTTGAGTTCATGGAGCACACAGCCGGGGACACCATCAGGTCCCATGGATGCTGTGTTTTGCTTTGGAGAGAGCAGTTCTCACTTGGGCATTGGAGATGTTTGGGGGCTGCAATCGCTTGGTATAGATATCTCTCCTTTTGGGGAGGGGAGAAGTTTGCACTGAACCTGTCAGCCAGTATGTTGGCAATGTCTGTAGGATCAGTAATCTTCACATCATTTTGAACTAGTTCTGAGCATATCTGGGAGTTTCCTCCCAGGTTTCTAACATAGCTAAAGAAGGCCTTATGATTGTCTTTTGAGTCTTTAGCTATTTTTCTCTCAAAATTTGCTTTGGATGATTTTATGAGAGCTCTTAGTTTTTACTTATAGTGATCAAGGGTGTCTTACCTTTTAAGGATTTTGCTCTATCTTGTAGTAGCTTCCTCCTTTTGTTGTAGAGTTTGTTTATGGCTGGGGTCCACCAGAGTGGACGCTTGCCTTTGGTACAAAGAGTCTTTGTTTTGCTTGGGATTGCCTTATCCATGCAGTCCTGCAGGTGCTGGTAGAAGGCATTTGTAAGTGATTCAGCGGCTTGAGTACTGTTTTCCGTCGGCTCGGGGCCTTAAAGGAGACCACACTAGTCTTTAGAAGTGTGAAGTCGGCTTTGAGAAGTTCTTTACTGTGGTCTTTTTATTTCAGGTGGGGTGGGATGAGGACCTCCAGCGAGATTAGTTTGTGATCTGATCTCACCAGTGAGGGGTATACTTCCGGTGTTGAACATTGTGCTCCCATGTTCGTGATGATGAGATCAAGTATGTTTTCTCCTCTTGTGGGGATGGTGACTAGTTATTCCATGGCATTTGAGTTTATGAATTCCAGGAACTTTTGGGCTAGGGTGTTTGGGCTTGAGTAGTGTTCCCAGTCTATATTAGGGTAATTGAAGTCACCTAGTATGATGGTGTTTGGTGATACATTTATCCCTCTAGTGTTTTCAGGAAGGCCATGTGAGGTTCCTGAGTTTGTGAGGGTGGCCTGTAACATGCTACAATTTGCAGAGCAGTCTTGCCTATGGTTAATTGCACCTGGATGGTCTCCGATGCATCGTGCGTTGCCACCAGTCTTGAGGTGTGGGTGTCTTTGATGAATATGGATACCCCCTCCTTTCTTGGTATTGTCCGGATTTTGGGGCGGAACGCATGATAAGAGGTAAAACCTGATAGTGCTGGGGTGCTCTCAGGAGCCTTGAACCAGGTTTCTGTCACTGCACAGACATCGATGTTCTCCATACTGAGAAGGGCCTCGAGTGCGTGCATTTTGAGATTTAGACTTCTGGCATTGAGCAGCATTACCCTTAGTTTTTTTCCTTTTTTGTGTTCTAGGGTGGTAGGTTTAGAATTTGAGCCTTGCCTAAAAAAGGCACTATGGGGGTGGCAAGAGCCTTTGCCAATATCCGGAATCCCAGGGGTGACAGGTGCAAGCCGTCCCTTGCGAAGCAGCGTGGCTTGTCCAGCATGTAATAAGCATAACATAGATCTTCTCTTGCAAATATTATAGTTTTGTGCACACATTTTCAGGTTTCAGAAGACTAAAGTTGAAACAGACACATGAAGAACAAATATCGTCAGAATGCATCTCGCAATAATACTTTGTAAGCTGATTTATTTTCTAGCATAACCTGTTTTATTTTATAGCAAAAGCACATTTTTAATTGTTTACCTTTTGCTATTCTTTAAATATCTGTGTTAACAGGATAAACCCTATATGTTTCTTAATCTTTTTACCAGAGTCAAAAAAGGCATCTAGTATGGATTAGCCCTACTCACATCGAGAAAAGCTTTCTAAGTTAACTTAACTGCCCAAAGGCCATTTAGGTTTTGGCAAAAGCTCATCTGTCCAAATCCTCCATACCTTTCTTATTTATTTATCCTCAAAGTAAGTTATATTAACCATGAAAAATGAAAAACTTTCAAGTTAAAATTACTTTAGACTCACTGCCTCCAGTTAAGACATCTGGTGGTGTAGCTTATGGCAAAATATAGTCATACCCACCCAGAGTGGTATTTATGTTACTCAAGCTAGAAGAAATCTGACTCTGACATTGAAGGTAGAACCGTATTCAGCTGTTAAAGGGAGGCTGGGAGCCTCATCCTTGTTTTCTGCACAGCATCATGGTAGATTCTATAGAGAAAGAGTTAGCTGTAAGAAGTTCTAGGTCCATTAAGTCTGATGACATAGCTGACCCTCATATAGTTTGTTAGTGGTATGAATGATTAAGATTCCCTTTAGTAGTGACTTGATAACTTCACTGTACAGATCTACCTCATTGAAAATGCAGGAAATTTAAATCTTGATTTTCAAACTTCAGTGAGATTTTGCACATTGCTATAATATATATAATTCACTTTAAATACTGGCCAAAAAAACACTTTGCAGAGTTCTCTAGTTGTGACAAAGGTCAGCATTGTCATGAGTAGAACAATCATTTCCCATTCTCTGAGCCTTACTTGCTGGCACTAATTATAAGTAAACTGAATAACGGTAGCACTCCAAGAGATAATACTTATAAACAGTGTACTGATTTTTGGGCAAAGTTTTACTACAACTAACCACCTCTGATGAGTTTTGTAACTTAAGACATTGACGGAACATGACAGTTGTAACATCAATTAGTTATGCTTTGGCACAATTAAGGCCTGTCTCAATGAACTTAATACATGGTGCACTACTGCGTGGCTTTTAAATCACTATTATTGTAAAATTAATTAGCAGCTGAAAGTTCAGTGGAGCTACTGACCTTCCAGAGGGAAGCTCTCCATGACTTAAGTTTATGTTTACAAGTCACGGCAGCCAGTATAGCTGAACTACATTTTCCATTCTTTCCCTTTGAAATGAGGGTTGGGATGTTCACCTCCTTAACTCCCCATCTCAGTTAGTGCTAAAGGGAGGAAGGGTTAAGGGCCACCAACCCTCTTAGAATTATATTCCTACTGTTGACTGTCCTAAACCATGAGTACTTTCTTGTAGAAGTCACACACCTGCCTTGGCAATAAGATTCTTAATGCATTTTAATTGAAAGTAGCTATATTAGAACAATGCTTATTTTTGATTTAACTGACATGCTTCAGTCTGTATTGTACCTTTGAGGAATTATTTTTTTCAAGAAAATAAACTTAACAAGTGTGGCCATTTTAGGAAAACTTCCTATTCTAATGTAGTTAACTTTATCCCAGAGTTATTTTTTCTGTGTAGTATCTACTAGATGCTTAGTATCAAGAAACCCTTCAGTACATTTCACATTTTAGTTATATTTCCACTTGTTTCCATACAAAGTGAAGACTGAGATATACTGCAATACTGCATAAACTAACTAATTCATACCCTCATTTTTAGCCAGTGAAGCATTGTCTTTATTCATTTAACTATACAAGAAAGCACAATGCCAAAGTATGCTGCAGCTGTCAAATGGTCTAGTAGTTCTTTCAAGTGACAACTGTCAATCACTAATGAATGAACAGGGCTGACAAATTTGACATCTAATAACAGTGTGCAGGAGAGGGGGCCTGGAATTTTTTTGCGGACCATAGCTCTGCACACTTACTGTAGATTTCCCTTTTCAATTCCTTTTAATTGAAGAAAATTTAAATGGAGCATGTAATTCTTTCAAAAGCTTAAACAAAGTATATATCATTGTAATTCAGTTAAACAAGTATTCACTCTGCTTTCATAGACAATCTGAAAATTCAGTTGCTCACAACACTATCACTGTAACTAAAACCAGGGGAAACCTCATTTAAGATGTCTAGGCTTTGTCATGCTACAGTGACCCAAACTCTGTTCTGTGAGGATGGCAGGAACTGAAAACAATATCCAATATGGCAGTCCCCATGTTAGCCATTTTGGAGTATAAGGAATTAAAATATAGCAAAAAGTTTTTAAAGTGATTCTGATGTGTTACTAGTGCTTAAAATATGAAAATATGATGAATAATATATCTATATATCTATATCTATCTATCTGTCTATCTGTATATATGTATAAAACACTAGAGTGATAAATGCTTGAAAACCATTGCTTTGAAGCCAAGGGCTCAAGTATCTCGTAGCTCATATAGGCTGCTGTTTACACTCAAACTCAAATAAGAGTTCAGGCAAGCAGCCATGGGGTGGGAGAGGAATGGTGATTTTAGAGTTACAGAGTGAGAGGGGAGTTTTAGGTTTAGCAGAGCAGGAGAGAAGTTTTAGAGTTAGCAAGTGACTGGGGAATTTAGGTTTATGGAAAGCTGTTGGAGTTTTAGGTTTAGGAAGTGATTAGGGACATTGTGCTTAGGGAGGGGCCTTAGATGTTTAGGGTAAGGGAGTGAGGACTTGGGCTGGGAACTGGGTGGGGGAGTTTTAGAGTTAGAGTTTAGGATTTGGTAGGGCTATGTAATTTTATAGTGTTAGAAGACTTATGAAAAAATGGGAGCTCACGCTAGTGGGCATTCAAGTACTTGCTTTTACGAGAAGTGGCAGTGAGCTAATGTGTCATGAACTATTAGCATGTGAGCACCTGTAATAAACCCATTTTCTTTCCATCATTCATTACTTCAGTTTACTCTGGAATAATTCAACATGCTATACTAGTTTAGAAATATAGTCATTACTAAAAACATTTGAATTTTGAAAGCTATAATAGATCCACCTCACTTAATGGTCATTAAACAGAACTATTTCAGTTTAATTAAAGGTGAGGGAGACAGTGTAGGTAATATTATGAGATGGTTAGCATTATGATTTAATTTTTTATATTGCAAGAAACCATTATAATAAATTGACTGCATATGTTGACTGGCGTTAGAAGTTGAATCTGCGATTGCATTTTACTGCATCTGAGGTAGTTATCTTGCTTGACATGTTCGGCTTAGTCTGAGAGAGGAAGTAATTTATTTGATTTTCAGCATCCTTAACATTGTTATCTTTCTGATCTCCCATTGATATTTCAGTGCTAATTGCCATGTAGTGCTGTATATCAAATAATGAAATAGCAGTTACATCTGTTTCTATTTGCTCCCTAAAGTGCACTATACTTTTAATCACTAAAAGCTTAAAAAAAAACAAGTGTTAACATCATGGTTGTATAATGGTTAATGGATGCCTATCCAGTAATAATACTAATTGCAATATTATTAAAGCATATAGAGACAAAGTATCATGTAGAGTCTATCTGTTATGATAATTGCTTCAGGCCTGAACCATTTGCATCTTCAACAAGATCACAATAGCCTTCTCCCTCAATATAAGCCATTTAATCTGAGCTACAAAAATAAACTGAATATTTCTGATGAAATATTCAGTACTCATGTGGAAAGCTGTGGAAACAACTTTATCTAATCATACAGCGATTTAATTTTCAAACCAGACTGATAGGGTTTAGAGAACAATATAAAAATTAAAACTATTCATCAAATCTTAAGGGGAAACAGAAGTCTATATGAACAGAACAAGAAGGAAATAAACCATCCTTCTGAATTCTTGAACCATTCAAGGATTATACAGAGCATTTCTACAATGGCTTACTACCTCATCATTATGTACCATTTTAGTAAAAAAAGAGAGCCTTCAGAAACAGCATCTTTTTGTTGATTACTGCGATGCATTTCAACCAGGAAGCACAAAAGAAGTATACTTGCTCTTTAACATCTATGGAGAAACTAACTTGAAGTCTGTGCTGATTTATCCTGCTTCTGTTAATATTTCCCTTCTTAGAAAGCTTAAAGGATTTGCTAATACTTTTAAAAAATTTACTGGCTTGGAATATCTATGTGCAACACCTCAGAGCAAGGTTTTCAGTTCACTCTATCAGTGATAAAAGTAAAAGTTCACTGATGTCCCTGCAACAAAATGGACATAGAAAAATGTATTCAAGAAATTCTTATTGTGACAAGAATGCCTGTTAATTATCTAGGTGACATCCTTGTATTAAAGGGACACTGTTTTATTTAAAAATAAAATTCTGTAATGTGTACCTTCTTGTTATGTTAGACTTTTGCTGTTCATAAAATAGTCGTAAGTCCCTGCAGCTTGTGGCTTGAATAATTCACCCTGATTTCATTGAATGCTAAACTTAAGCAACTGTATCTTTTTAATTTGGGTGAACAGAGCATGTTTGCAACTTACATTATTAAGGTAAGTCTTAGAGGCACTAAATGATTGTTATCCCAGGCACAGCCTATCAATTTTCTCATGTGCTGCAGCTTGAGAATACAATATTCATTATGTAAAAGTTCAGAATTCATGCTGATGGACTGGAGGGTCACGCAATCGTTAGGAATTGTTTCATTAATGTAGATTTGTATAAATACTGAGATTGCCAAAAATGTATGACACCGTATTGCCCTGCAACCCCTTATTCTTTTCTCATTAGCAGTTAGGAGTCCCTGTTGAAATTCATTACTTTTAATAATTACCATTAGTAAACAGAAGGCAAGGTAAAAAATTGGCTAGCTAAAATGTATGGAGTTCAGAAATTATTTTAATAAATGCCTAAGGTGGATGAGGAAAACGTAACTGTGGTACTTTTGAAGGCTATAATGCCTAGCCTCTACAGTGAGAACCTTTCTTTCTTTTGGGTTTGGGGAGATTAGTGAGCATCAGATGTTACAACCTAAATTAGTCATTAAATAGCTATATACTCATATGAGAGGTATTTTTAATACCAAAATATAATACACCATAGAATAGGTCTTCATTTTTATTTTTTTTGATCGGCTCAGAAGATTCAATGACCATATTTGAATTTAGATGGAAGCAGTTGATAGCAAGAACGTACCACCATTGATTTATCTCTTATTACTTTATGGCAGTTGGTAGTATGTTTAGCTGGGGATGACATTAATTGCACTTATAAAGGAGTGACAACTACAGACTAATAGATGTTTAGATAGCAAGCTAGTATTTCATTTCTACTTTTTCATTTCCTTGATACAGCAAACTTTATGCTGTCAAATGCTCTTTTTCTTACAGTAAGAATAGACTAGCCTCTGAAGTATTACTTTCTGTCAGATTTGTCTTGGAAGATATAACAACTTCCTGTATATGTATTTCTATTCTACAGATATAAAGAATTGTCTGTTTAGTATAGCATTCATATCCACATTTATATTTATTCTACAGCTATAAAGAATAATCTATTTAATATAATAAACAAATGTATAATTACATGTGTAACTCAGCAGTACTGTTAGGCTTAAAAATACAATAAAAATTATCAGTCTGTTTTACACTTCTACAAAATATCTTTGAGCAGTGACATCCACCCAAACCCTGCTAGCAGCAAAAAGCATCCCGTAAATGTTTCAATATTATATCATTAAATATACTCAGTTTAGGTAACAAAGTCTGAGAATTCCATACCAGGATATCCCACTATTCCCCTGATTTACTTGGCATCACACAAACCGGGTTTAAACCCCACATAAAAGACTCTGAAATACTGCAATCAGTCTACAATATTATCAGAGCCAATTGTCCTTTAAAAAAGTTGATGGACTTTCCTTTCCATATCCCAAGTCATATGAAATTACCCCATTTGTTCACACCATCCTTAAATTCAATAATGCTGCATTATTCATTTCATTTAATTTCTTAAACTTCACAACTACAAACAACTATGTGTCATTGGCCTCTACATCCCCTAGGTAACAATATAAATATACTATAAAACATACTTTACCAGATAACCAATATAGTCCCCCAAAAAAATTCCTAATAAATGATGTAATATTGACTGGCAGATTTCCCCCCAGTTTCCTAGCTCTAGTATAAATCTTTTTGTGTTTACCTTACACATGCTACAATAAAATGCTTAGTAGCATCACCACTATTGATTGTATTATTATCTCTGACCCCATGAAATATATCTCCTCAGTAACCCTCCCTGACACCCGTAGAGATCATCTTCCAGTCCATACCCACTAAATCATAACTCATCAGCCCAAGCAACATATATACAAACTTACCCATAATCTGTCTCAATTCAACACACAAACTTTCATAACAATGCTTAAGTACATTAACTGCTCTTTCCTAAAACACCTTTCTCTAGAAGGTGCTGCTCTCACCATTAATGAAATCTTCTTGGACATACTCTGCCCCCAGTAAAAAATGAGAGAGAAACTACATATCAAAACTATGACTTGCAAATAAAACACCCCATATTCAACACAAATTCAGGGAGTTTAGAAACCAAACAAAAAACAATACTATGCCAAGCTGCAAAACCAACATCAACACAACCCAAAACTATTCTGGTCCACTGTTAAAAAAAATATGTCACCCTGTAATAAATCCAACCCAAATCCACTAGCCAGTAAGTCAGATTTTGAAATAGCATCTGAGTTCAATACATATCGTATTAACAGCATAATTGATCTTACTATCCTCTTACCTCTGCTACTCCATCACTCTCACCACAAAAACAATAACCTTCCACATCTACCCCACTGCCTACTTTGCTAATCAATACCCCCCAACATGTCTTAACACTTCTCACCCATGTAATTTCAACCTGCAAACTGTATCTACATGCTGCATTAAGAAATTTCTTCTTAAAGTGAAACCATGCTCCATATCAGTTGATAACCTACTGTCCGAATACCTAAAAATAGCTGCTGATGCTGTCATTAACCCAGTTTCAATACTCATTAACAGGTTAATTTCTGCATCCTATGTTCTTGCCATATGGAAAAAAGCTTACACCACCTCTCTCCATAAAGAAGGTAACTCCTGAGATATTTCTAACTTCTGGACTATATCCATTTTCTCCCCACTTTGCAAAGTATTAGAAAAATGCATACATACACAACTTATCAAACAGCTCATTCAAAATCAACTTCTTAGTCCCACTCAACATGACTTCTGTTTTACCCATAGCATAACCACTCCTCTACTCTCCTTCATGGATTCTATCAAAAAAGCCAGAGACAGGGGCAAACTCACCTCTGCAGTATTCCTTGATCTATTGAAAGCCTTTGACATTTTCTCACAGCAAACTTCTACAACAGGAGGCCTATCTGAAGCTACTCTGCAATGATTCAACATTTACTTAACAAGAAGACAGCAATCAGCTGTTGTCGTGTCTTTCGGCTTTTCCCGGTTAGGGGTCGCCACAGTGGAACTCCGGTCCGCTAATGATTGGCAGTAGATTTTTATGTGCCGAGTTGGCAGCTCTGAAGCGCAACCTTCAATGAAGGTATGCCCATTCAAGCATGTCTCCACACAGAAGACGCTCTAGCTGAGAATCGAACAGGACAACGTTTTACTGTGAGGTGACAATGCAACTGCAGCACCACCACCGCAGTAAGAAGACAGAAATCAGTAAAGTGGCTTAATACCCCTTCTTGCTTCCTGCCTGTCAACATAGTTGTACCCCAAGGTTCCATTTTGCTATTCATCATTTTCATTAATAATCTCCACACCTCATCAAAACAGGGCTCCTTTCTACAATATGTAGATGATGCCATCCTTATATGTTCTTCTAACAATCTCACCAACCTTCAGCAAATAAGTGAAGAAGCCTTTAATTCCACTGAGAGTTGGCTCAGAAATGTACAACTCCTACTCAACTCCTCAAAACAAAAATTACTGTTATTTTTCCCTAAAAATTACAACCAAAATAAGCCCAATTTCACAATCACCTCTCCGGATAATATTAAAATCATAATAGTCTCCCACATAAAATTGCTCGGCCTAACCATTGATGATAACCTTAAATTTGACCTTTGTATCATTAATGCTATAAAAAAGTCACATCAAAAACTTGGCATGCTGCACAGAAGCAAGCACTATCTCATCAATTCTAACAAGGGCACCCTAACCACTACTTACTTACTTCCAACTCTTTCCTATGATACATCCATAGGCACTAACTTTCAAACTACCATAAAAACTCAACTAGAAAAGTGCTACAATAAAGTTGCATGATTTGCTGCTAACAAACCCCATTCTTCCCATCACTGTTTTGCTCTCAAAAAGCCTAGCTGGCTAGAATTACCTCACCATCTTCTCCACATCCAATTACTCACAATCTAAAACCAAACCAACCAGCTGACTGTCCTGCTCTCACCTCTGTACTTTCAAGCTACCTTTCCAATTGTTTTCTGTGCTCTAATAAAAATCTCCTATCCATCTATAAACCACTGTATCTACTCTTACAGTGTGGCAAAACCATGGAATCCAGTCCTACTAACCATTAGGTCCTCACCTAATATTCTAACCTTTAAGTCCTCACTAAAAACTTTCTTTCAAAATGCATAGTTTGCTCCCCCTTTGCCCTAGGTTAATACCTCACTTTTTAATCCAACAATCTTTTCCTTCCCCTCTACTCCTTCCTCCTATTTATCCTCCATCTTGGCCTGCACTACCAACAACATTCAGCTTAATCTCTTCTCTGTTTAACTTATACTGATTATTTACCCTTTCCTCTTACCCTACTCCACTCTTCTTATCTCTCTTTTACCCTTCCTTTACTAAAACATACCTAGCATTCTTAACCTCGCACTAATTTTTCTTCTCACTACTGCTTACTTAATTAATTTTTGATTATATAAAAATGCATGTATTTTATTTTATAAAAATGACTGTACTTTCCTTATGTACATTGAAGCCTTTCTCCCTGGGCCTCTGCTGAAAAGGGATTTTTATCCACTCAGACATTCTTGGTTAACAAATGTCAATAAAAAGTAACTAAATAAAGTTGTTTTTTGTATTAAAAAATGGACAGACCAATCAGTGAGCCCATTGTAAATGCAGCATACACCAACAGAAATATGTCCACGCATACATACATCTTCAGAATTTTACAGGACATCATTGTTCCTCATAACTTCACTTGCTAACCTGTCAGAGAAGTCTCATACATTCTTTGATTCAGAAAGTGCATGCTGATGCAAAACCTCTCATAACATTAACTTTTAAAGTGAATTATATTAATACTTTAAAACTGTACCTAATTCTCATCCTTTCCTCTTATTTTTCGCTTTGTTGAAAAGTCAAGCGATGCAGCTGAAATGTGCACCAAAAAAATAAATAAATAATAATAATACTTTCCAAACAAGCATAACATACAAAGCTATGTCAAACCCAGAGCTGTTGGACATGCTCCACATAAAGAAATCCCAATCCCCCTGAGCTACACGCTCTAGGGACCTAAACCTTGTCACCACAATAAACAGAACATGCTGGAGGGATAGATTCCTGTCCCAGAGACTTCCCATACTCTGGAACAAACTACCTATCTATATCAAACAAAGCTCCTCATTAGCACTCTTCAAGAAAAATCTTGATGATTGGATGGGAGATAGGAAATTCACCCCGGGGATCACTTCTGTGGCTTTGCTTGACAGGGGCACAGGAAAATAATTTTTTTTGGTGGCAAAAGCTAGGGTACCGTTTGGCTAGGCTTATATAGGCCCTAGGGCCAATAGCCTAGTACCTACCTATGAACCTATGTGCATACTGATTGGATAGACCAGTCATCATGCTCATTGAAAAATTGAATATTCTTTTCTTTTAACTTGGTTTCTCCATGCCAGTAAACTAAATTTGCTATTAAAAAAATCTGACTTTAGTAAACTGCTCTATGGAGCAAAATAATACAATATATTTAAAAAGCATCAATATTGCTCATACGAACAACTGTAAGGCATACCTCAAAAACATTCTTCTCATTATTTAGTGACTTCATTCTGCAAAGATTTTCCAGAAAGTTATAGTTTTATTAATAAAAATATGAGGAAAATATTTGCACTATCTGCAAAAAATTAGACACAGAAGAGACAGCAGCAAACTAATAAAAAAGACACATATAACCATTCACATCTATAGCAGAGCATGCTGAGCACATGTCTTGGAGCCCCAGACTACCAGAGGCAGGTGGAAGAACACTTAAATCCTTATGCATAATGGCATTATTTAGAAAAGGTAAGTCCTTTTTCTTATATAATGTCATTCTATAGTAGCACTAATCCATTCTTGTGTCTGGGTAACACAGGATTTACCTGCAGTGAGCTTTGTTTAATCACTCTTGCTTTGTTGTTATGATCAAACTACTTCAAACATGGTTAAATCTTGTATTACCTACTCCCAGTCCTGGACTATTTCTAAACCATCCATTGCACAGTGCTGTCTATTTCTTGATATCTTTAACAGCCTTGTCACAAGGAATTGATGACTTCCTGGAATGATATGCTAACTTCATAATACAATATCATTCTTTTGTGTTCTCCCAAGAAGAAGCATGCAGCAATTTTGATCTTTGAATCTTTGAACACTAAAGAGTGGATTGTCCTTATTAATTTAGGTTATTAGATAAAATATGAAAATGACCCTGCTAAATTGTGGGATTTATTTGCATCAATTTCATAAATTTCCCAAGTCATATATGATGTATATATTTATAGAACACACACACACACACACACACACACACACACACACACACACACACACACACACACACACACACACACACAGCATTGAACTGAGTTGGGTTGCTTAGTTAAATGCTTTATTTAAAGCAACAAGACTTCTGATTTGTTACTTTTGTCATATGAGAAGGAAGATTTTTAATTTATGCCTAGATACACTATATGCGTTTTTCTTTACTTTAGACATGTTCTTGGGAGATAAATTTAAACTTCTTTGACTCAAACACAAGGTAATAGGATACCTTTTTTTGGGATTTGATGTATCTGTATGTAGGAAGGTTTCATTCAAATGGAAGATCTCACCCAAACTTTACTCTTAATTTAACATCCATGCTACTTTTATTAACAACTAATATCAATATTTGCTCTGTTGTTTAACCTAAGTGAAAACTACATTTGGAAAAAAATATTGCTAGTTATTTTGAAGATGGTGTCTGTTCACTGGATATAATGACAAGAATTGTCAGAAGATTTTTGCACATTTGCCATAAGCTTAATTTCACTTATTCTTTATGAAAATATTCTCTGAAAGTATAACCAGACTCTTTAGTCCAATTAACTATTATTAATTATTCATATATCTTATATTCTCCAGACTGCCTGTGTCTCCACAAAACACATTCAGGCTCAGAGCAGCACAAATAAGTTACCTAAGCTGGTTTTTCAGAAGTGTGTACTTCTTTTTACCACAGTGATAAAAGAAGATGGGGAGCACATTACCTCAAAAATATGTTCATGGCACAAGAAATCACAATTTGAAACTGTGGCAAAATTTTGATTATTATTAGTCCATTAAATCCACTGAAGTTTATTAATTCCTATTTGTGCCTTTTCCTTTGGTACTGCCATCTCAAATATTAACTCACACAAGCCTAAAATGCCTTTTTTATATACTTCCAATTCGTAACCATATATCTCCTTATGACATCCAGAACTTTTTTGGGTCTGGTTTCTTTGACTAAGTGATGTACCAGCTAATAACAGGCAGTATTTAAAGGGCAAGGAGTTATTAATAAAATGATACTATAGCAATAACCCACACCTGGGTGTGGGTAATGCTGGATTTACCCACGGTTGGTGTGGTTCGGTCATGAGGGCGAAGCCCGAGTGGCCAAACAAAGCCAATCATGGGTAAATCCAGCATTACCCACACCCAGAAGTAGGTTATTGCTATTATAGAATGACATTATTTAAGAAAAAAATAATTAATTTTCTTAAATAATGGCATTGTATAATGCCTCCTTGCTGCCCTTCCACAGCTGTCTGGTATTCTGTGGCAGTTCTGATGTACTGCGCATGCTTATGCCTACGCAGTACATCAGAGCTGTGGGCAAAAGCAACGGCGAAAGCAAGATCTCTGTTGCTTTTTACAAACTGTTTTGCTATGTTAAATGGGTTTAACATAGCGAGACAGCTTTAAAAAAAAGCCGTTGCTTTTTTTAAAGCTGTCTCGCTATGTTAAACCCATTTAACATAGCGAAACAGTTTGTAAAAAGAAACTGATTCGCTATGTTAAATGGGTTTAACATAGCAATACAGCTTTGCAAAAAGCAACAGAGAAAGCAAGATCTCTGTTGCTTTTTACAAACTGCCTCGCTATGTTAAACTTGTTTAACATAGCGAAACAGCATTAAAAAAAGCAACGGAGAATCTCTGTTGCTTTTTTTAATGCTGTCTCGCTATGTTAAACGAGTTTAACATAGAGAGACAGTGTGAAGCAATGGGGATCTTGCATTCTCCGTTGCTGTAAAAAAAAAGAGAGTTATAGTAATGGAAAAAGTCCGGGCGACCGGACCTTTTTCCATTACTATAACTCTGATTTACAACGTGCATGCTGACCAATCAGCGTGCACGTTTTTTGAATATTAATGGAGGGTTGTTGTATAATAAGGCTGTTAGTCTAGGATGTCCTACAGTGGAGAAAGTTGTTTGCCAGTTGATATTCATACTTTCATATTTATGTTGATATTTTCATAACTGAGAGACCTACATTTTATTAAGGTGTATGGTGTGAAACATCAGTGTGAAAGACAGGACAATTCACTGAAAATGATGGTTTATATCACATTATATTAGAAATATTGCTCATATGAAAATAAGCAATGAGCAATATTTCCATATGTACTTAATACTTCAAAAACCAAGTGACGTACAACCTGTTGAATGACATTAGGTGAAACCTGTCTTTAATATTGGCACTGTAAATTGCATATCTTGAGAGATACCAGTATTATTTGTATTGCTAATTATAAAGCTAAACATAGGTTTTCATATGCCTGCGAGTAGCTCAATAAGCATGAGCTTATAGGGGAATTTCTTGTCATATGAAAGCTTATGTCTGGTTAACAAAAAATGTTCTAACAATATCTATGTATGTTTTATAGTTTTCAAGATTTGAAAATTTGTGGAATTTTTAAAAAATATATAATTTGGGGTTTGTGTGCATTATAATATATTACAGCATTTATGGAAAAGACTATGAATACACCGACTATTATTACTATAAAGAATATTTCTTACTGATGCATTGCTATGTGTACAGTTTAATAGCTTTTATTCACAACATATTTACATTTGTTTATCTAATACTTATTAAGTTTACGTTTCAGAAAATGCTCTGAAATGCAAGATGTGTGTGGACTGCAAGAAATGTGACATTCCACACCACATAGGTGTTAATGAGTTAAATACTGTGTTTTGACTTTTATACATTCTCTGAAGACCTGTTGCTCATTTTAGTGGACTGGAAAATGTTGTCTTACCATAATGAATATTCCATCAAAACAGTCCGTAAAAACTTTCTTGGTATAGATCAGCATATTGCAGAATGACTGTATGAATGCAATTTGTTAGGGAAAAAAAATCAAATCAACAGTTTCACATGAAGTTAATATTCTGTTTTGTAGATGTAAAGTTCTCTCTTCACAAGCAAATTCCTCATGCAGAAAGCTTCACTCTTTCACATTGAATAACTCCAAGGTTTCTGTACCTCATGGTAAGGGACCTTCATCCCACCTCACTTACGCAAACACACACACACACGCACACACACACACACACACACACACACACACACACACACACACACACACACACACACACACACACACACTCACACTAATCTCATATGAAGCCACAGAACTCTGGCTAGTTGTGCTCTGTAATCATGCAAAGCCATGACTTAGAAACTTTCTTCGGTAGCAACATGCACTGGCTGTTTTCGTAAACTGCTGACGTGGTGACATACTGTACAAGATGTAAATTACACTGGAAGAGACTTTATGCAGCAAGTTAGCATATTCACACTCATGTGTATACATACACAGATCCACAGACACCCACACATGCATATCTATCTATCCACACACGTACAAGTACACATATACATACATACATACATACATACACACTCACGTTTGTATTAGAAATGACAAAATTTTGTATTAGAAATGACAAAATTCTCATCTCTCTAGATCACTGCAGCTTGTAAAATACCATATACCTTGCCTAAATCACATCCCAATCATTCTTTTTTAACATTTAACTAAATTAACCTAAAAGCTGATCTTTCATGGTAATGGCAACTTTTGTCAGAATTATTACTTGAAGAACCATTTAAAACATATAGTGAATACAATATTACAAGACACCTACCCTACCATTTCTTTTCCCAAACTGGAAAAAGAGATGTAAAAAAACATTTTGTGAGGATCCCTAAGGGACTGTTTTTCAAATAAGAGATGAAACACTGAAACCTTTGGATTCTGTGAAGAATGATGCATTTTTACAAAGACACATGATCAGAAGAATAAATTCTGTAGCACTAAAATCAGAAAAATAACTACAAGGAATCTTAAATAATCACATACATCTTAAGTTAAGGGGTTCAAGCAAACATATTTTGAAGTGAAACCTAAAACCACATGGGTAACATTTAAAAACTTGAGCTTTACAGCAAGGGGTGCTTGATGTAGGAAAATGTAAACATGCCACTTATAATTTATAAAAAACACTGTTGTCTGCTGGTTGCATACACAATTCGCAGAAAACAGGGCATGTTAAAGCTAAACCATGAATATAAATGAGTGTCTGACAGGAAGAATAAGCATCTTACTTTGGGTAAACTTGATGAATTGGTAACACACTGAGGTTGTTGAAGTGGTTGTTTTTTGATGCACTGGTAACATGGTAAGGTTGTTGAAATGGTTGCTTTTGATGCACTGGTAACACAGTGAGGTTGTTGAAATGGTTGCTTTTGATGCACTGGTAACACACTGAGGTTGTTGAATTGGTTGCTTTTGATGCATTGGTAACACAATGAGGTTGTTGAAATGGTTGTTTTTAATGCACTGGTAACACGCTGAGGTTGTTGAAGTGGTTGCTATTGATACACTGGTAGCACACTGAGGTTGTTGAAATGGTTGCTTTTGATGCACTGGTAACACACTGAGATTGTTGAAATGGTTGGTTTGATGCACTGGTAACACACTGAGGTTGTTGATGTGGTTGCTTTTGATGCATTGGGTAACACACTGAGGTTGTTGAAATGGTTGCTTTTGATGCACTGGTAACACACTGAGGTTGTTGAAATGGTTGATTTTAATGCATTGGGTAACACAATGAGGTTGTTGAGATGGTTGCTTTTGATGCACTGGTAACATAGTGAGTTTGTTGAAATGGATGCTTTTGATGCACTGGTAACACACTGAGGTTATTGAAGTGGTTGGTTTTGATGCATTGGGTAACACACTGAGGTTGTTGAAATGGTTGTTTTAATGCACTGGTAACACACTGAGGCTATTTAAGTGGTTGCTTTTGATGCATTGGGTAACACATTGAGATGTTGAAATGGTTGTTTTTAATGCACTGGTAACACACTGAGATTGTTGAAATGGTTGGTTTGATGCACTGGTAACCCACTGAGGTTGTTAAAGTGGTTGCTTTTGATGCACTGGTAACACGGTAAGGTTGATGAAACAGTTGCTTTTAATGCATTGGTAACACAGTGATGTTGTTGAAATGATTGCTTCTGATGCACTGGTAACACACTGAGGTTGTTGAAGTGGTTGCTTTTGATGCACTGGTAACATGGTAAGGTTGATGAAACAGTTGCTTTTGATGCATTCGTAACACATTGATGTTGAAATTGTTGCTTTTGATGCACTGGTAACACACTGAGGATGTTGAAATGGCTGCTATTGCACTTGTAACACACCGAGTTGTTGAAGTGGTTGCTTTTGATGCACTGGTAAGACACTGAGGATGTTAAAGTGGTTGCTTTTGATGCATTGGTAAGACAGTGAGGTTGTTGAGATGGTTGCTTTTTATGCACTGGTAACTCACTGATGTTGAAGTGGTTGCTTTTGATGCATTGGTAACACACTGAGGTTGTTGAAGTGGTTGCTTTTGATGCATTGGTAACACACTGAGGTTGTTAAAGTGGTTGCTTTTGTTGCATTGGTAAGACAGTGAGGTTGCTGCAGTGGTTGCTTTTGATGCACTGGTAACACACTGAGGTTGTTAAAGTGGTTGCTTTTGATGCACTGGTAACACACTGAGGTTGTTGAGATGGCTGCTTTTGATGCACTGGCAACACACTGAGGTTGTTGAACTGGTTGCTTTTGATGCACTGGTAACACACTGAGGTTGTTGAGATAGTTGCTTTTGATGCATTGGGTAACAGACTGAGGTTGTTGAATTTGTTGCTTTTGATGCACTGATAATGCACTGAGGTTGTTGAAATGGTTCCTTTTGATGCACTGGTAACACAGTGAGGTTGATAAAGTGGTTGCTTTTAATGCACTGGTAACACAGTGAGGTTGTTGAAGTGGTTGCTTTTGATGCACTGGTAACACACTGAGGTTGTTGAAGTGGTTGTTTTTGATGCACTGGTAACCCACTGAGGTTGTTGAAAGAGTTACTTTTGATGCATTGGTAACACAATGAGGTTTTTGAAACAGATGCTTTTGATGCACTGGTAATACATTGAGGTTGTTGAAGTGGTTGCTTGTGATGCACTGGTAACACACTGGTTGCTGAGATGGTTGATTTTGATGCACTGGTAACACATTGAGGTTGTTGAGATGGCTGTTTTTAATGCACTGGTAACCCACTAAGGTTGTTGAAGCAGTTGATTTTGATGCACTGGTAACACGTCAAGGTTGTTGAAGCAGTTGCTTTTGATATATTGGTAACACACTGATGTTGTTGAAGTGGTTGCTTTTCATGCACTGGTAACACAGTGAGGCTGTTGAAGCAGTTGCTTTTGATGCACTGGTAACACATCAAGGTTGTGGAAGCAGTTGCTTTTGATATATTGGTAGCACACTGATGTTGTTGAAGTGGTTGCTTTTCATGCACTGATAACACACTGAGGCTGTTGAAGCAGTTGCTTTTGATGCACTGGTAACACATCAAGGTTGTTGAAGCAGTTGCTACTGATGCATTGGTAACACACTGAGGTTGTTGATGTGGTTGCTTTTGATGCACTGGTAACAGACTGAGGTTGTTGAAGTGGTTGCTTTTGATAAACTGGTAACACACTGAGGTTGTTGAAATGGTTGCTTTTGATGTACTGGTAACACAGTGAGGTTGTTGAAATGGTTGTTTTTAATGCACTGGTAACACAGTGAGGATGTTGAAGTGGTTGCTTTTGATGCACTGGTAACACAATGAGGTTATTTAAGTGGTTGCTTTTGATGTACTGGGAACACACTGAGCTTGTTGAAGTGGTTGCGTTTGATGCATTGATAACACACTGAGGTTGTTGAAGTGGTTGCTTTTGATGCATTGGTAACACAGTGAGGTTGTTGAAATGGTTGCTTTTGATGCATTGGGTAACACACTGATGTTGTTGAAGTGGTTGTTTTTGATGCACTGTTAAAACATTGAGGTTGTTGAGATGGCTGCTTTTGATGCATCACTGAGGGTGTTGAAATTGCTGCTTTTGATGCATTGGTAACACAATGAGGTTGTTGAAGTGGTTGCTTTTAATGCACTGGTAACACAGTGAGGTTGTTGAAGTGGTTGCTTTTGATGCATTGGTAACACAATGAGGTTGTTGACATGGTTGCTTTTTATGCACTGGTAACACACAAGTGGTTGCTTTTGATGCACTGGTAACACAGTGTGGTTGTTGAAGTGGTTGCTTTTGATGCATTGGTAACACAATGAGGTTGTTGACATGGTTGCTTTTTATGCACTGGTAACACACAAGTGGTTGCTTTTGATGCATTGGTAACACACTGAGATTGTTGAAGAGGTTGCTTTTGGTGCATTGGTAACACACTGAGATTGTTGAAGTGGTTGCTTTTTATGCATTGGTAACACACTGAGGTTGTTGAAGTGGTTTCTTTTGATGCATTGGTAACACACTGAGGTTGTTGAAGAGGTTGCTTTCGATGCTTTGGTAACAAAATGAGGTTGTTGAAGTGGTTGCTTTTTATGCATTGGTAACACACTGAGGCTATTGAAGTGGCTGCTTTTGATGCATTGGTAACACAGTGAGATTGTTGATGTGGTTGCTTTTGATGCATTGGTAACACACTGAGGTTGTTGAAGTGGTTTCTTTTGATGTATTGGTGACACACTGAGGTTGTTGAAGAGGTTGCTTTTGATGCATTGGTAACACACTGAGATTGTTGAAGAGGTTGCTTTTGATGCCTTGATAAAAATGAGGTTGTTGAAATGGTTGCTTTTGATGCATTGATAACACACTGAGGTTGTTGAAGTGGTTGCTTTTGATGCATTGGGTAACACAATGAAGTTGTTGAGATTGTTGCTTTTTATGCACTGGTAACACACTGAGGTTGTTGAAGTGGTTGCTTTTGATGCATTGGTAATGCACTGAGGTTGTTGAAGATGTTTATTTTGATGCATTGGTAACACACTGAGGTTGTTGAAGAGGTTGCTTTTGATGCACTGGTAAAACACTGAGGTTGTTGAAGTGGTTGCTTTTGATGCATTGGTAACACAATGAGGATGGTGAAGTGTGTTAGTTTTGATGCATTGGGTAACACACTGAGATTGTTGAAGTGGTTGCTTTTGATGCACTGGTAACACACTAAGGTTGTTGAAGGGGTTGTTTTTAATGCAATGGTAACACACTGACGTAGTTGAAAGAGTTACTTTTGATGCATTGGTAACACACTGAGGTTGTTGAAGTCGTTTCTTTTGATGTATTGGTAACACACTGAAGTTGTTGAAGAGGTTGCTTTTGATGCATTGGTAACACAATGAGGTTGTTGAAGTGGTTGCTTTTCATGCATTGGGTAACACACTGAGGTTGTTGAAATGGTTGTTTTTAATGCACTGGTAACACACTGAGGTTGCTGAAGTGGTTGATTTTGATGATCAGTTAACAGACTGAGTTTTTTGAGATGGTTGCTTTTGATGCATTGGCTAACACACTGAGATTGTTGAAGTGGTTGCTTTTGATGCACTGGTAACACACTGAGATTGTTGAAGGGGCTGTTTTTGATGCAATGGTAACCCAATGAGGTAGTTGAAGGAGTTACTTTTGATGCATTGGTAAGACACCGAGGTTGTTGAAGTCATTGCTTTTGATGCACTGGTAACACACTGAGGTTGTTGAAATGGTTGCTTTTTATGCACTGGTAACATAGTGAGGTTGTTGAAATGGTTGTTTTTAATGCACTGATATCACAGTGAGATTGTTGAAGTGGTTGCTTTTGATGCACTGGTAACACGGTGAGGTTGTTGAAGCAGTTGCTTTTGATGCACTGGTCACACACTGAGGTAGTTGAAGTGGTTGCTTTTGATGCACTGGTAACACACTGAGGTTGTTGAAGTGGTTGCTTTTGATGCATTGGTAACACACTGAGGTTGTTGAAGTGGTTGCTTTTGATGCACTGGTAACACACTGAGGTTGTTGAAGTGGTTGCTTTTGATGCACTGGTAACACACTGAGGTTGTTGAAGTGGTTGCTTTTGATGCACTGGTAACACACTGAGGATGTTGAAATGGCTACTTTTGATGCACTGGAACACACTGAGGTTGTTGAAATGGCTACTTCTGATGCACTGGTAACACACTGAGGATGTTGAAATGGTTGCTTTTGATGCACTGGTAATACAATGAGGTTGTCAAAGTGGTCGCTTTTGATGCACTGTTAACACAGTGTGGTTGTTGAAGTGATTGCTTTTGATGCACTGGTAACACACTGAAGTTGTTGAAATGGTTGTTTTTAATGCACTGGTAACACACTGAGGTTGTTGAAGTGGTTGCTTTTGATGCACTGGTAACACACTGAGGTTGTTGAAATGGTTGCTTTTGATGCACTGGTAACATAGTGAGGTTGTTGAAGCAGTTGCTTTTGATGCACTGGTAACACACTGAGGTTGTTGAGATGGTTGCTTTTGATGCACTGGTAACACACTGAGGTTGTTGAGATGGTTGCTTTTGATGCACTGGTAACACGGTGAGGTTGTTGAAGCAGTTGCTTTTGATGCACTGGTCACACACTGAGGTTGTTGAACTGGTTGCTTTTGATGCACTGGTAACACACTGAGGTTGTTGAAGCAGTTGCTTTTGATGCACTGGTAACGCACTGAGGTTGTTGAAGTGGTTGTTTTTGATGCACTGGTAACACACTGAGGATGTTGAAGTGGTTGCTTTTGATACACTGGTAACACACTGAGGTTGTTGAAATGGTTGCTTTTTATGCACTGGTAACATAGTGAGGTTGTTGAAATGGTTGTTTTTAATGCACCGGTAACACAATGAGGTTGTTGAAATGGTTGCTTTTGATGCACTGTTAACACAATGAGGTTATTGAAGTGATTGCTTTTGATGCACTGGTAACACACTGAGGTTGTTGAACTGGTTGCATTTGATGCACTGGTAACACACTGAGGTTGTTGAAGTGGTTGCTTTTGATGCATTGGTAACACAGTGAAGTTGTTGAAGTGGTTGATTTTGATGCATTGGGTAACACACTGATGTTGTTGAAGCGGTTGCTTTTGATGCACTGGTAACACGGTGAGGTTGTTGAAGCAGTTGCTTTTGATGCACTGGTAACACACTGAGGTTGCTGAAGTGGTTGCTTTTGATGCATTGGTAACACAATGAGGTTGTTAAAGTGGTTGCTTTTGATGCACTGGTAACACAGTGAGGTTGTTGAAGTGGTTGCTTTTGATGCATTGGTAACACAATGAGGTTGTTGACATGGTTGCTTTTTATGCAGTGGTAACACACTGAGGTTGTTGAAATGGTTGTTTTTAATGCACTGGTGACCCACTGAGGTTGTTAAAGTGGTTGCTTTTGATGCATTGGTAACCGAATGAGGTTGTTGAAGTGGTTGCTTTTGATGCATTGGATAACACATTGAGGTTGTTGAAATGCTTGTTTTTAATGCACTGGTAACACACTGAGGTTGTTGAACTGGTTGCTTTTGATGCACTGGTAACACACTGAGGTTGTTGAAGTGGTTGCTTTTGATGCATTGGTAACACACTGAGGTTGTTGAAGTGGTTGCTTTTGATGCATTGGTAACACACTGAGGTTGTTGAAGTGGTTGCTTTTGATGCATTGGTAACACACTGAGGTTGTTGAAATGGTTGCTTTTGATGCATTGATAACACACTGAGGTTGTTGAAGTGGTTGCTTTTGATGCATTGGGTAACACACTGAGGTTGTTGAAGTGGTTGCTTTTGATGCACTGGTAACACACTGAGGTTGTTGAAGTGGTTGCTTTTGATGCATTGGTAACACACTGAGGTTGTTGAAGTGGTTGCTTTTGATGCATTGGTAACACACTGAGGTTGTTGAAGTGGTTGTTTTTGATGCACTAGTAACACACTGAGGTTGTTGAAGAGGTTGCTTTTGATGCATTGGTAACACACTGATGTTGTTATAGTTGTTGCTTTTGATGCATTGGTAACACACTGAGGATGTTGAAGTTGTTTCTTTTGATGTATTGGTAACACACTGAGGTTGTTGAAGAGGTTGCTTTTGATGCATTGGTAACACAATGAGGATGTTGAAGTGGTTGCTTTTCATGCATTGGGTAACACAATGAGGTTGTTGAAATGGTTGCTTTTGATGCACTGTTAACACAATGAGGTTATTGAAGTGATTGCTTTTGATGCACTGGTAACACACTGAGGTTGTTGAACTGGTTGCATTTGATGCACTGGTAACACAGTGAGGTTGTTAAAATGGTTGCTTTTGATGCACTGGTAACACACTGAGGTTGCTGAAGGGGTTGTTTTTGATGCACTGGTAACACATTGAGGTTGATGAAGTGTTGCTTTTGATGCATTGGTAACACACTGAGGTTGTTGAAGTTGTTGCTTTTGATGCACTGGTAACACACTGAGGATGTTGAAGTAGTTGCTTTTGATGCACTGGTAACACAATGAGGTTGTTGAAATGGTTGCTTTTGATGCACTGGTAACACACTGAGGTTGTTGAAGTGGTTGCTTTTGATGCACTGGTAACACACTGAGGTTGTTGAAGTGGTTGCTTTTGATGCACTGGTAACACACTGAGGTTGTTGAAGTGGTTGATTTTGATGCACTGGTAATACACTGAGGTTGTTGAAGTGGTTGCTTTTGATGCACTGGTAACACACTGAGGTTGTTGAAGTGGTTGCTTTAGATGCACTGGTAACATACTTAGGTTGTTAAAGTGGTTGCTTTCGATGCACTGGTAATACACTATGGTTGTTGAACTGGTTGCTTTTGATGCACTAATAAGACACTGAGGTTGTTGTAGTGGTTGGTTTTGATGCATTGGTAACACAGTGAGGTTGTTGAAATGGCTGCTTTTGATGCACTGGTAACACACTGAGGTTGTTGAAGTTGTTGCTTTTGATGCACTGGTAACACACTGAGGATGTTGAAGTGGTTGCTTTTGATGCACTGGTAACACACTGAGATTGTTGAAATCATTGCTTTTGATGCATTGGTAACAGAATGAGGTTGTTGAAGTGGTTGCTTTTGATGCACTGGTAACGCAGTGAGGTTGTTGAAATGATTGCTTTTGATGCACTGGTAACACACTGAGGTTGTTGAAGTGGTTGTTTTTGATGCACTAGTAACACACTGAGGTTGTTGAAGTGGTTGCTTTTGATGCATTGGTAACACACTGAGGTTGTTGAAGTGGTTGCTTTTGATGCACTGGTAACACACTGAGGTTGTTGAAGTGGTTGCTTTTGATGCACTGGTAACACACTGAGGTTGTTGAAGTGGTTGCTTTTGATGCACTGGTAACACAGTGAGGTTGTTAAAATGGTTGCTTTTGATGCACTGGTAACACACTGAGGTTGTTGAAGTGGTTGTTTTTGATGCACTGGTAACACACTGAGGTTGTTGAAGTGGTTGCTTTTGATGCACTGGTAACACAATGAGGTTGTTGAAATGGTTGCTTTTCATGCACTGTTAACACAATGAGGTAATTGAAGTGATTGCTTTTGATGCACTGGTAACAAACTGAGGTTGTTGAACTGGTTGCATTTGATGCATTGGTAACACATTGAGGTTGTTGAAGTTGTTGCTTTTGATGCACTGGTAGCACACTGAGGATGTTGAAGTGGTTGCTTTTGATGCACTGGTAACACACTGAGGTTGTTGAAGTGGTTGATTTTGATGCACTGGTAACACACTGAGGTTGTTGAAGTGGTTGCTTTTGATGCATTGGTAACACACTGAGGTTGTTAAAGTGGTTGCTTTTGATGCACTGGTAACACACTGAGGTTGTTGAAATGGTTGCTTTTGATGCACTAGTAACACACTGAGGTTGTTGAAGTGGTTGCTTTTGATGCACTGGTAACATACTAAGGTTGTTGAGATGGTTGCTTTTGATGCACTGTTAACACAATGAGGTAATTGAAGTGGTTGCTTTTGATGCACTAGTAACACACTGAGGTTGTTGAAGTGGTTGCTTTTGATGCATTGGTAACACAGTGAAGTTGTTGAAGTGGTTGATTTTGATGCACTGGTAACACAATGAGGATGTTGAAATGGTTGCTTTTGATGCACTGGTAACACATTGAGGTTGTTGAAGTGGTTGTTTTTGATGCACTGGTAACACACTGAGGTTGTTGAAGTGGTTGCTTTTGATGCACTGGTAACACACTGAGGATGTTGAAGTGGTTGCTTTTGATGCACTGGTAACTCACTGAGGTTGTTGAAGTGGTTGCTTTTGATGCACTGGTAACACAATGAGGTTGTTGAAATGGTTGCTTTTGATGCACTGGTAACACACTGAGGTTGTTGAAGTGGTTGTTTTTGATGCACTGGTAACACACTGAGGTTGTTGAGGTGGTTGCTTTTGATGCACTGGTAACACACTGAGATTGTTGAAAGAGTTACTTTTGATGCATTGGTAACACACTGAGGTTGTTGAATTGGTTGCTTTTAATTCACTGGTAACACAGTGAGGTTGTTGAAATGGTTGCTTTTGATGCACTGGTAACACACTGAGGTTGTTGAAGTGGTTGTTTTTGATGCACTAGTAACACACTGAGGTTGTTGAAGAGGTTGCTTTTGATGCATTGGTAACACACTGAGGTTGTTGAACTGGCTGCTTTTGATGCAATGGTAACACATTGAGGTTGTTGAAGTGGTTGCTTTTGATGCACTGGTAACACAGTGAGGTTGTTAAAATGGTTGCTTTTGATGCACTGGTAACACACTGAGGTTGTTGAAGGGGTTGTTTTTGATGCACTGGTAACACATTGAGGTTGTTGAAGTGTTGCTTTTGATGCATTGGTAACACACTGAGGATGTTGAAGTGGTTGCTTTTAATTCACTGGTAACACAGTGAGGTTGTTGAAATGGCTGCTTTTGATGCACTGGTAACACAGTGAGGTTGTTAAAATGTTTGCTTTTGATGCACTGGTAACACACCGAGGTTGTTGAAGTGGTTGTTTTTGATGCACTGGTAACACACTGAGGATGTTGAAGTGTTGCTTTTGATGTACTGGTAACACTGAGGTTGTTGAAATGGCTGCTTTTGATGCACTGGTAACACACTGAGGTTGTTGAAGTGGTTGTTTTTGATGCACTGGTAACACACTGAGGTTGTTGAAGTGGTTGTTTTTGATGCACTAGTAACACACTGAGGTTGTTGAAGTGATTGCTTTTGATGCATTGGTAACACACTGAGGTTGTTAAAGTTGTTGCTTTTGATGCACTGGTAACACACTGAGGATGTTGAAGTGGTTGCTTTTAATTCACTAGTAGCACAGTGAGGTTGTTGAAATGGCTGCTTTTGATGCACTGGTAACACAGTGAGGTTGTTAAAATGGTTGCTTTTGATGCACTGGTAACACACTGAGGTTGTTGAAGGGGTTGTTTTTGATGCACTGGTAACACATTGAGGATGTTGACGTGGTTGTTTTTGATGCACTGGTAAACCACTGAGGTTGTTGAAAGAGTTACTTTTGATGCACTGGTAACACACTGAGGTTGTTGAAATGGTTGCTTTTGATGCACTGGTAATACATTAAGGTTGTTAAAGCAGTTGCTTTTGATGCACTGGTAATGCACTGAGGTTGCTGAAATGGTTGCTTTTGATGCATTGCTAACACACTGAGATTTGTGAAATTGTTGCTTTTGATGCACTGGTTACACAGTGAGGTTGATAAATGGCTGCTTTTGATGCATTGGGTAACACACTGATGTTGTTGAAGTGGTTGGTTTTGATGCACTGATAACACAGTGAGGTTGCTGAAATGGTTGCTTTTGATGCATTGGTAAAACATTGATGTCGAAATGGTTGCCTGTGATGCACTGGTAACACACTAAGGTTGCTGGGATGGTTGCTTTTGATGCAGTGGTAACACAGTGCGGTTCTTGTAATGGTTGCTTTTGATGCACTGGTAACACAGTGAGGTTGTTGAAATGGTTGCTTTTGATGCATTGGTAACACAGGTATGTTGCTGGAGTGAATGTTTTAATGCACTGGTAACCCACTGAGGTTTTTGAAATGGTTGCGTTTGATGCATTGGTAACACACTGAGATTGTTGAAGTGGTTGCTTTTGATGCATTGGTAACACACTGAGGTTGTTGAAGTGGTTGCTTTTGATGCATTGGTAACACACTGAGATTGCTGAAGTGGTTGCTTTTGATGCATTGGTAACACACTGAGGTTGTTGAAGTGGTTTCTTTGGATGTATTGGTGACACACTGAGGTTGTTGAAGAGGTTGCTTTTGATGCATTGGTAACAAAGTGAAGTTGTTGAAGAGGTTGCTTTCGATGCCTTTGTAACACACTGAGTTGTTGAAGTGGTTGCTTTTGATGCATTGGTAACGCACTGAGGTTGTTGAAGACATTTCTTTTGATGCATTGGTAACGCACTGAGGTTGTTGAAGACGTTTCTTTTGATGCACTGGTAAAACATTGAGGTTGTTGAAGTGGTTGCTTTTGATGCATTGGTAACACAATGAGGTTGTTGAAAGAGTTACTTTTGATGCATTGGTAACACACTGAGGTTTTTGAAATGGATACTTTTGATGCCCTGGTAATACATTGAGGTTGTTGAAGTGGTTGCTTGTGATGCACTGGTAACACACTGTGGTTGTTGAGATGGTTTATTTTGATGCACTGGTAACACATTGAGGTTGTTGAGATGGCTGTTTTTAATGCACTGGTAACCCAATGAGGTTGTTGAAGCAGTTGATTTTGATGCACTGGTAACACATCAAGGTTGTTGAAGCAGTTGCTTTTGATATATTGGTAACACACTGATGTTGTTGAAGTGGTTGCTTTTCATGCACTGGTAACACAGTGAGGCTGTTGAAGCAGTTGCTTTTGATGCACTGGTAACACACTGAGGCTGGTGAAGGGGTTGCTTTTGATAAATTGGTAACACACTGAGGTTGCTGAAATGGTTGCTTTTGATGCACTGGTAACACAGTGAGGTTGTTGAAATTGTTGTTTTTAATGCACTGGTAACACACTGATGTTGTTGAAGTGGTTGCTTTTGATGCATGGGTAACACACTCAGGTTGTTGAAGTGGTTGCTTTTGATACACTGGTAACACAGTGAGGTTGTTGAAGCCATTGCTTTTGATGCACTGGTAACACAATGAGGTTATTGAAGTGGTTGCTTTTAATGTACTGGGAACCCACTGAGGTTGTTTAAATGGTTGCATTTGATGCATTGGTAACACACTGAGGTTGTTGAAGTGGTTGCTTTTGATGCATTGGTAACACAGTGAGGTTGTTGAAATGGTTGCTTTTGATGCATTGGGTAACACACTGATGTTGTTGAAGTGGTTGTTTTTGATGCACTGGTAACACACTGAGGTTGTTAAAGTGGTTGTTTTTGATGCACTGGTAAAACATTGAGGTTGTTGAAATGGCTGCTTTTGATGCATCACTGAGGGTGTTGAAATTGCTGCTTTTGATGCATTGGTAACACAATGAGGTTGTTGAAGTGGTTGCTTTTGATGCACTGGTAATACAGTGAGGTTGTAGAAGTGGTTGGTTTTGATGCATTGGCAACACACTGAGTTTTTGAAGAGGTTGCTTTTGATGCATTGGTAACAAAATGAGGTTGTTGAACTGGTTGCTTTTAATGCATTGGTAACACACTGAGGTTGTTAAAGTCGTTCCTTTTGATGCATTGGTAACACACTGAGATTGTTGAAGTGGTTGCTTTTAATGCATTGGTAACACACTGAGGTTGTTGAAGTGGTTTCTTTGGATGTATTGGTGACACACTGAGGTTGTTGAAGAGGTTGCTTTCGATGCATTGGTAACAAAATGAAGTTGTTGAAGTGGTTGCTTTTGATGCATTGGGTAACACAATGAAGTTGTTGAGATTGTTGTTTTTTATGCACTGGTAACACACTGAGGTTGTTGAAGAGGTTGCTTTTTTGCACTGGTAAAACACTGAGGTTGTTGAAGTGGTTGCTTTTGATGCAATGGTAACATAATGAGGCTGGTGAAGTGTGTTACTTTTGATGCATTGGGTAACACACTGAGATTGTTGAAATGGTTGCTTTTGATGCACTGGTAACACACTGAGGTTGTTGAATGGGTTGTTTGTGATGCAATGGTAACACACTGATGTAGTTGAAAGAGTTACTTTTGATGCATTGGTAACACACTGAGGTTGTTGAAGTCGTTTCTTTTGATGTATTGGTAACACACTGAGGTTGTTGAAGAGGTTGCTTTTGATGCATTGGTAACACACTGAGGTTGTTGAAGTGGTTGCTTTTCATGCATTGGGTAACACACTGAGGTTGCTGAAGTGGTTGCTTTTGATGATCAGTTAGACTGAGGTTCTTGAGATGGTTGCTTTTGATTCATTGGCTAACACACTGAGATTGTTGAAATGGTTGCTTTTGATACACTGGTAACACACTGAGGTTGTTGAAGGTTGCTGTTTTTGATGCAATGGTAACCCACTGAGTTAGTTGAAAGAGTTACTTTTGATGCATTGGTAACACACTGAGGTTGTTGAAATGGTTGTTTTTAATGCACTGGTATCACAGTGAGGTTGTTGAAGTGGTTGCTTTTGATGCACTGGTAGCACACTGAGGTTGTTGAAATGGTTGCTTTTGATGCACTGGTAACACAGTGAGGATGTTGAAGCAATTGCTTTTGATGCACTGGTCACACACTGAAGTTGTTGAAGTGGTTGCTTTTGATACATTGGTAACACAATGAAGTTGTTGAAGTGGTTGATTTTGATGCACTGCTAGCACACTGAGGATGTTAAATTGGTTGCTTTTGATGCACGGGTAACTCACTGAGGATGTTGCAGTGGTTGCTTTTGATGCACTGGTAACACACTGAGGATGTTGAAGTGGTTGGTTCTGATACACTGGGAACTCACTGAGGTTGTTGAAGTGGTTGCTTTTGATGCACTGGTAACACAATGAGGTTGTTGAAATGGTTGCTTTTGATGCACTGGTAACACAGTGAGGTTATTGAAGTGGTTGTTTTTGATGCACTGGTAACAAACTGAGGCTGTTGAACTGGTTGCATTTGATGCATTGGTAACATGGTAAGGTTGATGAAACAGTTGCTTTTGATGTCTTCGAAACACATTGATGTTGAAATTTTTCCTTTTGATGCACTGGTACCACATTGAGGTTGTTGAAGTATTTGGTGTTTGATGCACTGGTAGTACACTGAGGATGTTGAAGTAGTTGCTCTTGATGCACTGGTAACTCACTGAGATTGTTGAGATGGTTGCTTTTGATGCATTGGTAACACACTGAGGTTATTGACGTGGTTCCTTTTGATGCACTGGTGACACACTGAGGTTGTTGAAGTGGTTGCTTTTGATGCACTGGTAACACACTGAGGATGTTGAAGTGTTGCTTTTGATGTACTGGTAACACTGAGGTTGTTGAAATGGCTGCTTTTGATGCACTGGTAACACACTGAGGTTGTTGAAGTGGTTGTTTTTGATGCACTGGTAAAACACTGAGGTTGTTGAAGTGGTTGTTTTTGATGCACTGGTACACTGAGGTTGTTGAAGTGGTTGTTTTTGATGCACTGGTACACTGAGGTTGTTGAAGTGGTTGCTTTTAATTCACTGGTAACACAGTGATGTTGAAATGGCTGCTTTTGATGCACTGGTAACACAGTGAGGTTGTTAAAATGGTTGCTTTTGATGCACTGGTAACACACTGAAGTTGTTGAAATGGTTGCTTTTGATGCACTGGTAATACATTGAGGTTGTTGAAGCGTTTGCTTTTGATGCACTGGTAATGCACTGAGGTTACTGAAATGGTTGCTTTTGATACATTGGTAATACACTGAGATTTTTTAAATGGTTTCTTTTGATGCCCTGGTTACACACTGATGTTGTTGAAGTGGTTGCTTTTGATGTACTGGTAACACAGTGAGGTTGCTGAAATGGCTGCTTTTGATGCATTGATAACACATTGATTCTGAAATGGTTGCCTGTGGTGCACTGGTAACACACTAAGGTTGCTGGGATGGTTGCCTTTGATGCAGTGGTAACACAGTGCAGTTCTTGAAATGGTTGCTTTTGATGCACTGGTAACACAGTGAGGTTGTTGAAATGGTTGCTTTGATGCATTGATAACACATGTATGTTGTTGGAATGAATGTTTTAATGCACTGATAACCCACTGAGGTTTTTGAAATGGTTGTGTTTGATGCATTGGTAACACACTGAGGTTGTTAAAATGATTGATTTTGATGCATTGGTAACATACTGAGGTTGTTGAAATGGTTGCTTTTGATGCACTAATAAGACACTGAGGATGTTGTAGTGGTTGCTTTTGATTCACTGGTAACACACTGAGGTTGTTGAGATGGTTGCTTTTGATGCATGGGTAACACATTGATGTTGTAGTGGCTGCTTTTGATGCACTGGCAAAACAGTGAGGTTGTTGAAGTTATTGCTTTTGATGCACTGGTAACTAAGGTTGTTGAGATGGTTGATTTTGATGCACTGGTAACACATTGAGGTTGTTGAAGTGGTTGCTTTTGATGCACTGGTTTTACACTGAGGATGTTGAATTGGTTGCTTTTTATGCACTGGTAACACACTGAGGTTGTTGACGTGGTTGTTTTGATGCACTGGTAACTCACTGAGGATGTTGAAGTGGTTGCTTTTGATGCACTGGTAACACAATGAGGTTGCTGAATTGGTTGCTTTTGATGCACTGGTAACACAGTGAGGTTGTTGAAATGGTTGCATTTGATGCACTGGTAACACACTGAGGTTATTGAAGTGGTTGCTTTTAATGCACTGGTAACACACTGAAGTTGTTGAAGTGGTTACTTTTGATGAAGTGGTACCACACTGAGTTTGTTGAAGTGATTGGTTTGGATGCATTGATAACACACTGAGGTTGTTGAAGTGGTTGCTTTGGATGCACTGGTAACTCACTGAAGTTGTTGAAATGGTTGCTTTTGATGCACTGGTAATATATTGAGGGGTTTGAAGTGGTTGCTTTTGATGCATTGGTAACACAATGAGGTTGTTGAAGTGGTTGCTTTTGATGCATGGTAACACATTGAGGTTGTTGAAGTGGTTGCTTTTGATGCATTGGTAACACACTGAAGTTGAAGTGGTTGCTTTTAATGCACTGGTAACTCACTAAGGTTGTTGAAGTGGTTGCTTTTGATGCACTGGTAGCACACTGAGGATGTTGAAGTGGTTGCTTCTGATGCACTGGGAACTCACTGAGGTTGTTGAAGTGGTTGCTTTTGATGGATTTGTTAACACAATGAGGTTGTTGAAATCATTGCTTTTGAAGCACTGGTAACACAGTGAGGTTATTGAAGTGGTTGCTTTTGATGTACTGGTAACACACTGAGGCTGTTGAAGTGGTTGCTTTTGATGCATTGGTAACACAGTGAGGTTGTTGAAATGGTTGCTTTGATGCATTGGGTAACACACTGATGTTGAAGTGGTGTTTTATGATGCACTGGTAACACACTGAAGTTGTTGAAGTGGTTGTTTTTGATGCACTGATAAATCACTGAGGTTGTTGAGATGGCTGCTTTTTATGCATCACTGAGGTTGTTGAAATGGTTGCTTTTGATGCATTGTTAACACAATGAGGTTGTTGAAGTGGTTGCTTTTGATGCACTGGTGACACAGTGAGGTTGTTGAAATGATTGCTGCTGATGCATTGGTAACACAATGAGGTTGTTGAAATGATTGCTTTTGATGCACTGTTAACACACTGAGAATGTTGAAGTGGTTGCTTTTGATGCACTGGTAATACACTGAGGTTTTTGAAATGGTTGCTTTTGATGCATTGGTAACATACTGAGGTTGTTGAAGTGGTAGCTTTTGATGCTGTGGTAACACAATGAGGTTGTTGAGATGGTTGCTTTTTATGCACTGGTAACATACTGATGTTGCTGAAGTTGTTGCTTTTGATGCATCTGTAACATACTGATGTTCATAGGTTCATAGGTTCATACTAGGCTATCTGCCCTAGGGCATTTATAAGCCTAGCCAGAGTGTGCTTGGCTTTCGCAAACCATTTTAAATTAATTTTGCTGTGCCCTTTTTCGAGGTTAGTATACTGTGCCTCTGTCTAACAGTGACACAGAAGTGATACCTGGGGTAAACCTATGATCTCCCATCCACTCATCAAGATTCCTCTTGAAGAGAGTCAATGAGGGCTCTGCCTAACCTGGACTGGGATTTTATTCCAGAGTGAAGGGAGCCTCTGGGTTATGAATCTGTCCCTCCAGCATGTCCTATTTATTTCAGTGCTGAGGTTCAAGTCTCTCGATCGTATAGCTCAATGGGATTTGGATTTTCTGAGGTGCAGCATGTCCATTAATTCTAGGTTGGACATGGCTTTATACGTCAGGCACAGATCACCTCTGAGCAGGCGGTATGCCACTGAGTAGAGCTGGAGTTTCTTTAACCGGGCAGCATATGGCATCTGTTTGAGCTCTTTGATCCTCTTGGTGAGGTATGTTTGGGGTCTTTCCAGTTGTTGCAGGTGTCTGGTAAGGTACATCCCAAAAGGGGCATTGTACTCAATTATGGGCCTGATGAGGGATGAGTAAAGAGGCACGATGACCTCCCCTGATCTAGATGTGAATCCCTTCATGATTAGGTGGGCTATATAAAATGTTTTTCTAACCACTTTGGCCACGTGGTTGTCAAATGAGAGATTGATATCAACTTGGGTCCCCAGGTCCCTAATTACTTCTTCTGTACTTAATGGATTACCACCTATGTGGTAATTTGTGGGCACTTTATTTTTGCCAAAGGGGATGACTATACACTTTCTGGCATTTAGCTTGAGGCCATGGCTCTGGCACCAGTTGTCTGTTTCTATGAGGCCCTTTTGTAGGATGCTTGTGTCGGCTGGAGAGTTGATTATGGCGCCCAGTTTGCAGTCATCTGTGAACTTGGTCAGCCACAGTCCTTCCATGTTGGCGTGTACCTCCGAGAAATATATACCGAACAAGAGAGGTCCCAGGACTGAGCCTTGTGGGATGCCACTTGTAACTGGTTTAGAGTTTGACATGGGTCCAGCAATTCTAACCATGTAGGTTCTGTCCTTGAGCCAGTTTGCAACCCATCTAGTGACATAGGGGTTTATATTTAAGCTGGTGAGCTTATCTATAATGCCCGAGTGGGGTATTGTATCGAAGGCTTTTGCAAGGTCCAGGTAGGCTGTGTAGACCACCTTCCCCTCGTCAATGGCCTTGGTGACTGTTTCAAAGAAATCAACCAGGTTTAAGAGGCAGGATCTGCCCTTAACAAAGCCAAACTGGGTAGGATCCAGTGTCTGTAGGTACCCAATATCTTTATTTATGAGGTCCATGATGATCCTTTCCATAGCTTTGCAGACCAAGCTAGTCAGGCTTATGGGGCGATAGTTTCCAGGATCCGTTGAGACACCACCTTTGTGGAGAGGGACCAGTGTTGCCGTGTGCCACTCTTTGGGTACATATCCTGCGGTAAGGCTGAGATTGAACAGAAGTTTTATGTTTGGGTTTAGTGTTGTTGAAGTGGTTTCTTCTGATGCATTGGTAACACACTGAGGTTGTTGAAGTGGTTGCTTTTGATGCATTGGTAATGCAATGAGGTTGTTGAAGTGGCTGCTTTTGATGCATTGGGTACACACTGAGGTAGTTGAAATTGTATTTTTAATGCACTGGTAACACATTGAGGTTGTTGAAGTGGTTTCTTTTGATGCGCAGATAACACAGTGATGTTGTTGAAATGATTGCTTTTGATGCACTGGTAATACACTGAGGTTGTTGAAGTGGTTGCTTTTGATGCACTGGTAACACACTGAGGTTGTTGAAATGGTTTATTTTGATGCATTGGTAACACACTGAGGTTGTTGAAGTGGTTGATTTTGATGCACTGGTAACACACTGAGGTTATTGAAGTGGTTGCTTTTGATGCATTGGTAACACACTGAAGTTGCTGAAGTCAATGTTTTTGATGCTTTGGTAACACACTGATATTGAAGTAGTTGCTTTTGATGCACTGGTAATGCAGTGAGGTTGTTGAAGTTGCTGCTTTTTATGCATTGGGTAACACACTGATGTTGAAATGATTGCTTTTGATGCATTGGGTAACACACTGAGGTTGTCGAAGTGGTTGCTTTTGATGCACTGGTAACACAGTGAGGTTGTTGAAATTGTTGTTTTTGATGCACTGGTAACACACTGAAGTTGTTGAGATGGTTGCTTTTGATGCACTGGTAACACACTGAGGTTGTTGAAGTGGTTGCTTTTGATGCACTGGTAACACAGTGAGGTTGTTGAAATGGTTGTTTTTCATGCACTGGTAACTCACTGAGGTTGTTTAAGTTGTTGCTTTTGATGCAGTGGTAACACAATGAGGTTGCTGAAGTGGTTGCTTTTGATGCACTGGTAACAGACTGAGGTTGTTGAGATGGTTGCTTTTGTTGCACTGGTAACACACTGAGGTTGTTGAAGTGGTTGCTTTTGTTGCACTGGTAACACAGTGAGGTTGTTGAAGTGGTTGATGTTAATGCACTGGTAACACACTGAGGTTGTTGAAGTGTTTGTTTTTGATGCAATGGTAACACACTGAGGTTGTTGAAGTGGTTACTTTTGATGCATTGGTAACACACTGAGGTTGTTGACATGGTTGCTTTTGATGCACTGATTACACAGTGTGGTTGTTGAAATGGTTGCTTTTGATGTACTGGTAACACAATGAGGTTGTTGAAGTGGTTGCTTTTGATGCATTGTGTAACTCACTGAGATTGTTGAAATGGTTGCTTTTGATGCACTGCTAACACATTGTGGTTGCTGAAGTGGTTGATTTTGATGCACTGGTAACCCACTGAGGTTGTATAAGTGGTTGCATTTAATGCACTGGTAACACGGTAAGGTTGATGAAACAGTTGAATTTGATACACTGGTAACACACTGAGGTTATTGAAGTGTTTGCTTTTGATGCATTGGTAACACCCTGATGTTGCTGAAGTCATTGCTTTTGATGCATTGGGTTACACACTGATGTTGTTGAAGTTGTTGTTTGTGATGCACTGGTAATACATTGAGGTTGTTGAGATGGCTGCTTTTGATGCATCACTGAAGTTGTTGAAATGGTTGCTTTTGATGCATTGGTAACAGAATGAGGTTGTTGAAATGGTTGCTTTTGATGCACTGGTGACACACTGAGGTTGTTGAAATGGTTTCTTTTGTTGCATTAGTAACACAGTGAGGTTGTTGAAATGATTGCTTTTGATGCACTGGTAACACACTGAGGTTGTTGAAGTGGTTGCTTTTCATGCACTGGTAACACACTGAGGTTGTTGAAATGGTTTCTTTTGATGCATTGGTAACACACTGAGGTTGTTGAAGTGGTTGATTTTGATGCACTGGTAACACACTGAGGTTATTGAAGTGGTTGCTTTTGATGCATTGGTAACACATTGAGGTTGCTGAAGTCAATCCTTTTGATGCTTTGGTAACACACTGACATTGAAGTAGTTGCTTTTGCTGCACTGGTAATGCACTGAGGTTGTTGAAGTTGCTGCTTTTTATGCATTGGGTAACACACTGATATTGAGAAGGTTGATTTTGGTGCATTGGTAACACACTGATGTTGAAATGATTGCTTTTGATGCATTGGGTAACACACTGAGGTTGTTGAAGTAGTTTCTCTTGATGCATTTGTAACACACTGATGTTGAAATGATTGCTTTTGATGCACTGGTAACACAGTAAGGTTATTGAAGTGGTTGTTTTTGATGCACTGGTAACAAACTGAGGCTGTTGAACTGGTTGCATTTGATGCATTGGTAACATGGTAAGGTTGATGAAACAGTTGCTTTTGATGTCTTCGAAACACATTGATGTTGAAATTGTTCCTTTTGATGCACTGGTACCACACTGAGGTTGTTGAAGTGTTTGGTGTTTGATGCACTGGTAGTACACTGAGGATGTTGAAGTGGTTGCTCTTGATGCACTGGTAACTCACTGAGATTGTTGAGATGGTTGCTTTTGATGCATTGGTAACACACTGAGGTTATTGACGTGGTTCCTTTTGATGCACTGGTGACACACTGAGGTTGTTGAAGTGGTTGCTTTTGATGCACTGGTAACACACTGAGGATGTTGAAGTGTTGCTTTTGATGTACTGGTAACACTGAGGTTGTTGAAATGGCTGCTTTTGATGCACTGGTAACACACTGAGGTTGTTGAAGTGGTTGTTTTTGACGCAATGGTAAAACACTGAGGTTGTTGAAGTGGTTGTTTTTGATGCACTGGTACAATGAGGTTGTTGAAGTGGTTGCTTTTGATGCATTGGTAACACACTGAGGATGTTGAAGTGTTGCTTTTGATGTACTGGTAACACTGAGGTTGTTGAAATGGCTGCTTTTGATGCACTGGTAACACACTGAGGTTGTTGATGTGGTTGCTTTTGATGCACTGGTAACACACTGAGGATGTTGAAGTGTTGCATTTGATGTACTGGTAACACTGAGGTTGTTGAAATGGCTGCTTTTGATGCACTGGTAACACACTGAGGTTGTTGAAGTGGTTGTTTTTGATGCACTGGTAAAACACTGAGGTTGTTGAAGTGGTTGTTTTTGATGCACTGGTACACTGAGGTTGTTGAAGTGGTTGTTTTTGATGCACTGGTACACTGAGGTTGTTGAAGTGGTTGCTTTTAATTCACTGTTAACACAGTGATGTTGGAATGGCTGCTTTTGATGCACTGGTAACACAGTGAGGTTGTTAAAGTGGTTCCTTTTGATGCACTGGTAACACATTGAAGTTGTTGAAATGGTTGCTTTTGATGCACTGGTAATGCACTGAGGCTACTGAAATGGTTGCTTTTGATACATTGGTAATACACTGAGATTTTTTAAATGGTTTCTTTTGTGCCCTGGTTACACACTGATGTTGTTGAAGTGGTCGCTTTTGATGTACTGGTAACAAAGTGAGGTTGCTGAAATGGTTGCTTTTGATGCATTGATAACACATTGATGCTGAAATTGTTTCCTGTGATGCACTGGTAACACACTAAGGTTGCTGGGATGGTTGCCTTTGATGCAGTGGTAACACAGTGCAGTTCTTGAAATGGTTGCTTTTGATGCACTGGTAACACAGTGAGGTTGTTGAAATGGTTGCTTTTGATGCATTGATAACACATGTATGTTGTTGGAATGAATGTTTTAATGCACTGATAACCCACTGAGGTTTTTGAAATGGTTGTGTTTGATGCATTGGTAACACACTGAGGTTGTTAAAATGATTGATTTTGATGCATTGGTAACATACTGAGGTTGTTGAAATGGTTGCTTTTGATGCATGGGTAACACACTGAGGTTGTTGAAGTGGCTGCTTTTGATGCACTGGCAAAACAGTGAGGTTGTTAAAGTTATTGCTTTTGATGCACTGGTAACTAAGGTTGTTGAGATGGTTGATTTTGATGCACTGGTAACACATTGAGGTTGTTGAAGTGATTGCTTTTGATGCACTGGTTTTACACTGAGGATGTTGAATTGGTTGCTTTTTATGCACTGGTAACACAGTGAGGTTGTTGAAATGGCTGTTTTGATGCACTGGTAACTCACTGAGGTTGTTGAAGTTGTTGCTTTTGATGCAGTGGTAAGACAATGAGGTTGCTGAAGTGGTTGCTTTTGATGCACTGGTATCAGACTGAGGTTGTTGAGATGGTTGCTTGTGTTGCACTGGTAACACACTGAGGTTGTTGAAGTGGTTGCTTTTGTTGCACTGGTAACACAGTGAGGTTGTTGAAGTGGTTGATGTTAATGCACTGGTAACACACTGAGGTTGTTGAAGTGTTTGTTTTTGATGCATTGGTAACATACTGAGGTTGTTGAAGTGGTTACTTTTGATGCATTGGTAACACACTGAGGGGTTTGACGTGGTTGCTTTTGATGCACTGATTACACAGTGTGGTTGTTGAAATGGTTGCTTTTGATGTACTGGTAACACACTGAGGTTGTTGAAGTGGTTGCTTTTGATGCATTGGGTAACAACACACTGATGTTGAGATGGTTGTTTTTTGATGCATTGGTAACACACTGATGGTGAAATGATTGCTTTTGATGCATTGTGTAACACACTGAGATTGTTGAAGTGGTTGCTTTTGATGCACTGCTAACACATTGAGGTTGCTGAAGTGGTTGATTTTGATGCACTGGTAACCCACTGAGGTTGTATAAGTGGTTGCATTTAATGCACTGGTAACATGGTAAGGTTGATGAAACAGTTGCATTTGATACACTGGTAACACACTGAGGTTATTGAAGTGTTTGCTTTTGATGCACTGGTAACACACTGAGGTTGCTGAAATGGTTTCTTTTGTTGCATTGGTAACACACTGAGGTTGTTGAAGTGGTTGATTTTAATGCACTGGTAACACACTGAGGTTATTGAAGTGGTTGCTTTGATGCATTGGTAACACCCTGATGTTGCTGAAGTCATTGCTTTTGATGCATTGGGTTACACACTAATGTTGTTGAAGTTGTTTTTTTTTGATGCACTGGTAATACATTGAGGTTGTTGAGATGGCTGCTTTTGATGCATCACTGAAGTTATTGAAATGGTTGCTTTTGATGCATTAGTAACAGAATGAGGTTGTTGAAGTGGTTGCTTTTGATGCACTGGTAACACACTGAGGTTATTGAAGTGTTTGCTTTTGATGCACTGGTGACACACTGAGGTTGTTGAAATTGTTTCTTTTGTTGCATTAGTAACACAGTGAGGTTGTTGAAATGATTGCTTTTGATGCACTGGTAACACACTGAGGTTGATGAAGTGGTTGCTTTTCATGCACTGGTAACACACTGAGGTTGTTGAAATGGTTTCTTTTGATGCATTGGTAACACATTGAGGTTGTTGAAGTGGTTGATTTTGATGCACTGGTAACACACTGAGGTTGTTGAAGTTGCTACTTTTTATGCATTGGGTAACACACTGATATTGAGATGGTTGATTTTGGTGCATTGGTATCACACTGATGTTGAAATGATTGCTTCTGATGCATTGGGTAACACACTGAGGTTGTTGAAGTAGTTTCTCTTGATGCATTTGTAACACATGATGTTGAAATGATTGCTTTTGATGCACTGGTAACACAGTAAGGTTATTGAAGTGGTTGTTTTTGATGCACTGATAACAAACTGAGGCTGTTGAACTGGTTGCATTTGATGCATTGGTAACATGGTAAGGTTGATGAAACAGTTGCTTTTGATGTCTTCGAAACACATTGATGTTGAAATTGTTCCTTTTGATGCACTGATACCACATTGAGGTTGTTGAAGTGTTTGGTGTTTGATGCACTGGTAGTACACTGAGGATGTTGAAGTGGTTGCTCTTGATGCACTGGTAACTCACTGAGATTGTTGAGATGGTTGCTTTTGATGCATTGGTAACACACTGAGGTTATTGATGTGGTTCCTTTTGATGCACTGGTGACACACTGAGGTTGTTGAAGTGGTTGCTTTTGATGCACTGGTAACACACTGAGGATGTTGAAGGGCTGCTTTTGATGTACTGGTAACACTGAGGTTGTTGAAATGGCTGCTTTTGATGCACTGGTAACACACTGAGGTTGTTGAAGTGGTTGTTTTTGACGCACTGGTAAAGCACTGAGGTTGTTGAAATGGCTGCTTTTGATGCACTGGCTACACACTGAGGTTGTTGAAGTGGTGGCTTTTGATGCACTGGTAACACACTGAGGATGTTGAAGTGTTGCTTTTGATGTACTGGTAACACTGAGGTTGTTGAAATGGCTGCTTTTGATGCACTGGTAACACAGTGAGGTTGTTGAAGTGGTTGCTTTTGATGCAATGGTAAAACACTGAGGTTGTTGAAGTGGTTGCTTTTGATGCACTGGTAACACACTGAGGATGTTGAAGTGTTGCTTTTGATGCACTGGTAACACACTGAGGATGTTGAAGTGTTGCTTTTGATGTACTGGTAACACTGAGGTTGTTGAAATGGCTGCTTTTGATGCACTGGTAACACAGTGAGGTTGTTAAAATGTTTGCTTTTGATGCACTGGTAACACACTGAGGTTGTTGAAGTGGTTGTTTTTGATGCACTGGTAAAACACTGAGGTTGTTGAAGTGGTTGTTTTTGATGCACTGGTACACTGAGGTTGTTGAAGTGGTTGTTTTTGATGCACTGGTACACTGAGGTTGTTGAAGTGGTTGCTTTTAATTCACTGTTAACACAGTGATGTTGAAATGGCTGCTTTTGATGCACTGGTAACACAGTGAGGTTGTTAAAGTGATTCCTTTTGATGCACTGGTAACACACTGAAGTTGTTGAAATGGTTGCTTTTGATGCACTGGTGATACATTGAGGTTGTTGAAGCGTTTGCTTTTTATGCACTGGTAATGCACTGAGGTTACTGAAATGGTTGCTTTTGATACATTGGTAATACACTGAGATTTTTTAAATGGTTTCTTTTGATGCCCTAGTTACACACTGATGTTGTTGAAGTGGTCGCTTTTGATGTACTGGTAACACAGTGAGGTTGCTGAAATGGGTGCTTTTGATGCATTGATAACACATTGATGCTGAAATCGTTGCCTGTGATGCACTGGTAACACACTAAGGTTGCTGGGATGGTTGCCTTTGATGCAGTGGTAACACAGTGCAGTTCTTGAAATGGTTGCTTTTGATGCACTGGTAACACAGTGAGGTTGTTGAAATGGTTGCTTTTGATGCATTGATAACACATGTATGTTGTTGGAATGAATGTTTTAATGCACTGATAACCCACTGAGGTTTTTGCAATGGTTGTGTTTGATGCATTGGTAACACACTGAGGTTGTTAAAATGATTGATTTTGATGCATTGGTAACATACTGAGGTTGTTGAAATGGTTGCTTTTGATGCACTAATAAGACACTAAGGATGTTGTAGTGGTTGCTTTTGATTCACTGGTAACACACTGAGGTTGTTGAGATGGTTGCTTTTGATGCATGGGTAACACACTGAGGTTGTTGAAGTGGCTGCTTTTGATGCACTGGCAAAACAGTGAGGTTGTTGAAGTTATTGCTTTTGATGCACTGGTAACTAAGGTTGTTGAGATGGTTGATTTTGATGCACTGGTAACACATTGAGGTTGTTGAAATGGTTGCTTTTGATGCACTGGTAACACAGTGAGGTTGTTAAAGTGGTTCCTTTTGATGCACTGGTAACACATTGAAGTTGTTGAAATGGTTGCTTTTGATGCACTGGTGATACATTGAGGTTGCTGAAGCGTTTGCTTTTGATGCACTGGTAATGCACTGAGGTTACTGAAATGGTTGCTTTTGATACATTGGTAATACACTGAGATTTTTTAAATGGTTTCTTTTGATGCCCTAGTTACACACTGATGTTGTTGAAGTGGTCGCTTTTGATGTACTGGTAACACAGTGAGGTTGCTGAAATGGGTGCTTTTGATGCATTGATAACACATTGATGCTGAAATCGTTTCCTGTGATGCACTGGTAACACACTAAGGTTGCTGGGATGGTTGCCTTTGATGCAGTGGTAACACAGTGCAGTTCTTGAAATGGTTGCTTTTGATGCACAGGTAACACAGTGAGGTTGTTGAAATGGTTGCTTTTGATGCATTGATAACAAATGTATGTTGTTGGAATGAATGTTTTAATGCACTGATAACCCACTGAGGTTTTTGCAATGGTTGTGTTTGATGCATTGGTAACACACTGAGGTTGTTAAAAACATTGATTTTGATGCATTGGTAACATACTGAGGTTGTTGAAATGGTTGCTTTTGATGCACTAATAAGACACTGAGGATGTTGTAGTGGTTGCTTTTGATTCACTGGTAACACACTGAGGTTGTTGAGATGGTTGCTTTTGATGCATGGGTAACACACTGAGGTTGTTGAAGTGGCTGCTTTTGATGTACTGGTAACACAGTGAGGTTGCTGAAATGGTTGCTTTTGATGCATTGATAACACATTGATTCTGAAATGGTTGCCTGTGATGCACTGGTAACACACTAAGGTTGCTGGGATGGTTGCCTTTGATGCAGTGGTAACACAGTACAGTTCTTGAAATGGTTGCTTTTGATGCACTGGTAACACAGTGAGGTTGTTGAAATGGTTGCTTTTGATGCATTGATAACACATGTATGTTGTTGGAATGAATGTTTTAATGCACTGATAACCCACTGAGGTTTTTGCAATGGTTGTGTTTGATGCATTGGTAACACACTGAGGTTGTTAAAATGATTGATTTTGATGCATTGGTAACATACTGAGGTTGTTGAAATGGTTGCTTTTGATGCACTAATAAGACACTGAGGATGTTGTAGTGGTTGCTTTTGATTCACTGGTAACACACTGAGGTTGTTGAGATGGTTGCTTTTGATGCATGGGTAACACACTGAGGTTGTTGAAGTGGCTGCTTTTGATGCACTGGCAAAACAGTGAGGTTGTTGAAGTTATTGCTTTTGATGCACTGGTAACTAAGGTTGTTGAGATGGTTGATTTTGATGCACTGGTAACACATTGAGATTGTTGAAGTGGTTGCTTTTGATGCACTGGTTTTACACTGAGGATGTTGAATTTGTTGCTTTTTATGCACTGGTAACACACTGAGGTTGTTGACGTGGTTGTTTTGATGCACTGGTAACTCACTGAGGATGTTGAAGTGGTTGCTTTTGATGCACTGGTAACACAATGAGGTTGCTGAAGTGGTTGCTTTTGATGCACTGGTAACACAATGAGGTTGCTGAATTGGTTGCTTTTGATGCACTGGTAACACAGTGAGGTTGTTGAAATGGTTGCATTTGATGCACTGGTAACAAACTGAGGTTATTGAAGTGGTTGCTTTGGATGCACTGGTAATATATAGAGGGGTTAGAAGTGGTTGCTTTTGATGCATTGGTAACACACTGAGGTTGTTGAAATGGTTGCTTTTGATGCATGGTAACACACTGAGGTTGTTGAAGTGGTTGCTTTTGATGCATTGGTAACACACTGAAGTTGAAGTGGTTGCTTTTGATGCACTGGTAGCACACTGAGGATGTTGAAGTGGTTGCTTCTGATGCACTGGGAACTCACTGAGGTTGTTGAAGTGGTTGCTTTTGATGGATTTGTTAACACAATGAGGTTGTTGAAATCATTGCTTTTGAAGCCCAGGTAACACAGTGAGGTTATTGAACTGGTTGCTTTTGATGTACTGGTAACACACTGAGGCTGTTGAAGTGGTTGATTTTGATGCATTGGTAACACAGTGAGGTTGTTGAAATGGTTGCTTTGATGCATTGGGTAACACACTGATGTTGAAGTGGTGTTTTATGATGCACTGGTAACACACTGAAGTTGTTGAAGTGGTTGTTTTTGATGCACTGATAAATCACTGAGGTTGTTGAGATGGCTGCTTTTTATGCATCACTGAGGTTGTTGAAATGGTTGCTTTTGATGCATTGTTAACACAATGAGGTTGTTGAAGTGGTTGCTTTTGATGCACTGGTGACACAGTGAGGTTGTTGAAATGATTGCTGCTGATGCATTGGTAACACAATGAGGTTGTTGAAATGATTGCTTTTGATGCACTGTTAACACACTGAGAATGTTGAAGTGGTTGCTTTTGATGCACTGGTAATACACAGGTTTTTAAAATAGTTGCTTCTGATGCATTGGTAACATACTGAGGTTGTTGAAGTGGTAGCTTTTGATTGCTGTGGTAACACAATGAGGTTGTTGAGATGGTTGCTTTTTATGCACTGGTAACATACTGATGTTGCTGAAGTAGTTGCTTTTGATGCATTTGTAACACACTGATGTTCATAGGTTCATACTAGGCTATCTGCCCTAGGGCATTTATAAGCCTAGCCAGAGTGTGTTTGGCTTTCGCCAACCATTTTAAATTAATTTTGCTGTGCCCTTTTTCGAGGTTAGTATACTGTGCCTCTGTCTAACAGTGACACAGAAGTGATACTTGGGGTAAACCTATGATCTCCCATCCACTCATCAAGATTCCTCTTGAAGAGAGTCAATGAGGGCTCTGCCTAACCTGGACTGGGATTTTATTCCAGAGTGAAGGGAGCCTCTGGGTTATGAATCTGTCCCTCCAGCATGTCCTATTTATTTCAGTGCTGAGGTTCAAGTCTCTCGAGCGCATAGCTCAATGGGATTTGGATTTTCTGAGGTGCAGCATGTCCATTAATTCTAGATTGGACATGGCTTTATACATCAGGCACAGATCACCTCTGAGCAGGTGGTATGCCACTGAGTAGAGCTGGAGTTTCTTTAACCGGGCAGCATATGGCATCTGTTTGAGCTCTTTGATCCTCTTGGTGAGGTATGTTTGGGGTCTTTCCAGTTGTTGCAGGTGTCTGGTAAGGTACATCCCAAAAGGGGCATTGTACTCAATTATGGGCCTGATGAGGGATGAGTAAAGAGGCACGATGACCTCCCCTGATCTAGATGTGAATCCCTTCATATTAGGTGGCCTATATAAAATGTTTTTCTAACCACTTTGGCCATGTGGTTGTCAAATGAGAGATTGCTATCAACTTGGGTCCCCAGGTCCCTAATTACTTCTTCCGTACTTAATGGATTACCACCTATGTGGTAATTTGTGGGCACTTTGTTTTTGCCAAAGGGGATGACTATACACTTTCTGGCATTTAGCTTGAGGCCATGGCTCTGGCACCAGTTGTCTGTTTCTATGAGGCCCTTTTGTAGGATGCTTGTGTTGGCTGGAGAGTTGATTATGGCGCCCAGTTTGCAGTCATCTGTGAACTTGGTCAGCCACAGTCCTTCCATGTTGGCGTGTACCTCCGAGAAATATATACCGAACAAGAGAGGTCCCAGGACTGAGCCTTGTGGGATGCCACTTGTAACTGGTTTGGAGTTTGACATGGGTCCAGTAATTCTAACCATGTAAGTTCTGTCCTTGAGCCAGTTTGCAACCCATCTAGTGACATAGGGGTTTATATTTAAGCTGGTAAGCTTATCTATAATGCCCGAGTGGGGTATTGTATCGAAGGCTTTTGCGAGGTCCAGGTAGGCTGTGTGGACCACCTTCCCCTCGTCAATGGCCTTGGTGACTGTTTCAAAGAAATCAACCAGGTTTAAGAGGCAGGATCTGCCCTTAACAAAGCTGAACTGGGTAGGATCCAGTGGCTGTAGGTACCCAATATCTTTATTTATGAGGTCCATGATGATCCTTTCCATAGCTTTGCAGACCAAGCTAGTCAGGCTTATGGGGCGATAGTTTCCAGGATCCGTTGAGGCACCACCTTTGTGGAGAGGGACCAGTGTTGCCGTGCGCCACTCTTTGGGTACATATCCTGTAGTAAGACTGAGATTGAACAGTAGTTTTATGTTTGGGTTTAGTGTTGTTGAAGTGGTTTTTTTGATGCATTGGTAACACACTGAGGTTGTTGAAGTGGTTGCTTTTGATGCATTGCTAATGCAATGAGGTTGTTGAAGTGGTTGCTTTTGATGCATTGGGTACACACTGAGGTAGTTGAAATTGTATTTTTAATGCACTGGTAACACATTGAGGTTGTTGAAGTGGTTTCTTTTGATGCACTGGTAACACAGTGAGGTTGTTGAAATGATTGCTTTTGATGCACTGGTAATACACTGAGGTTGTTGAAGTGGTTGCTTTTGATGCACTGGTAACACACTGAAGTTGCTGAAGTCAATGTTTTTGATGCTTTGGTAACACACTGATATTGAAGTAGTTGCTTTTGATGCACTGGTAACACAGTAAGGTTGTTGAAGTTGCTGCTTTTTATGCATTGGGTAACACACTGATGTTGAAATGATTGCTTTTGATGCATTGGGTAACACACTGAGGTTGTTGAAGTGGTTGCTTTTGATGCACTGGTAACACAGTGAGGTTGTTGAAATGGTTGTTTTTGATGCACTGGTAACACACTGAAGTTGTTGAGATGGTTGCTTTTGATGCACTGGTAACACACTGAGGTTGTTGAAGTGGTTGCTTTTGATGCACTGGTAACACAGTGAGGTTGTTGAAATGGTTGTTTTTGATGCACTGGTAACTCACTGAGGTTGTTTAAGTTGTTGCTTTTGATGCAGTGGTAACACAATGAGGTTGCTGAAGTGGTTGCTTTTGATGCACTGGTAACAGTCTGAGGTTGTTGAGATGGTTGCTTTTGTTGCACTGGTAACACACTGAGGTTGTTGAAGTGGTTGATTTTGTTGCACTGGTAACACAGTGAGGTTGTTGAAGTGGTTACTTTTGATGCATTGGTAACACACTGAGGTTGTTGAAATGATTGCTTTGGATGCACTGATTACACAGTGTGTTTGTTGAAATGGTTGCTTTTGATGTACTGGTAACACACTGAGGTTGTTGAAGTGGTTGCTTTTGATGCATTGGTAACACACTGAGGTTGTTGAAGTGGTTACTTTTGATGCATTGGTAACACACTGAGGTTGTTGATGTGGTTGCTTTGGATGCACTGATTACACAGTGTGGTTGTTGAAATGGTTGCTTTTGATGTACTGGTAACACACTGAGGTTGTTGAAGTGGTTGCTTTTGATGCATTGGGTAACAACACACTGATGTTGAGATGGTTGATTTTGATGCATTGGTAACACACTGATGGTGAAATGATTGTTTTTGATGCATTGTGTAACACACTGAGATTGTTGAAGTGGTTGATTTTGATGCACTGGTAACCCACTGAGGTTGTATAAGTGGTTGCATTTAATGCACTGGTAACACGGTAAGGTTGATGAAACAGTTGCATTTGATGCACTGGTAACACACTGAGGTTGCTGAAATGGTTTCTTTTGTTGCATTGGTAACACACTGAGGTTGTTGAAGTGGTTGATTCTAATGCACTGGTAACACACTGAGGTTATTGAAGGGTTTGCTTTTGATGCACTGGTAACACACTGAGGTTGTTGAAATGGTTTCTTTTGTTGCATTAGTAACACACTGAGGTTGTTGAAGTGATTGATATTAATGCACTGGTAACACACTGAGGTTATTGAAGTGGTTGCTTTGATGCATTGGTAACATCCTGATGTTGCTGAAGTCATTGCTTTTGATGCATTGGGTTACACACTGATGTTGTTGAAGTTGTTGTTTTTGATGCACTGGTAATACATTGAGGTTGTTGAGATGGCTGCTTTTGATGCATCACTGAAGTTGTTGAAATGGCTGCTTTTGATGCACTGGTAACACACTGAGGTTATTGAAGTGTTTCCTTTTGATGCACTGGTAACACACTGAGGTTGTTGAAATGGTTGATTTTGATGCACTGGTAACACAATGAGGTTGTTGAAGTGGTTTCTTTTGATGCGCAGGTGACACAGTGAGGTTGTTGAAATGGTTTCTTTTGATGCATTGGTAACACACTGAGGTTGTTGAAATGATTGCTTTTGTTGCATTGGTAACACACTGAGGTTGTTGAAGTGGTTGATTTTGATGCACTGGTAACACACTGAGGTTATTGAAGTGGTTGCTTTTGATGCATTGGTAACACACTGAAGTTGCTGAAGTCAATGTTTTTGATGCTTTGGTAACACACGGACATTGAAGTAGTTGCTTTTGATGCACTGGTAACACACTGAAGTTGTTGAAGTTGCTGCTTTTTATGCATTGGGCAACACACTGATATTGAGATGGTTGATTTTGGTGAATTGGTAACACAATGAGGTTGTTGAAGTGATTTCTTTTGATGCACTGGTAACACAGTGAGGTTGTTGAAGTGGTTGATTTTGATGCACTGGTAACACACTGAGGTTATTGAAGTGGTTGCTTTTGATGCACTGGTAACACATTGAGGTTGCTGAAGTCAATCCTTTTGATGCTTTGGTAACACACTGACATTGAAGTAGTTGCTTTTGATGCACTGGTAACGCACTGAGGTTGTTGAAGTTGCTGCTTTTTATGCATTGGGTAACACACTGATATTGAGATGGTTGATTTTGATGCATTGGTAACCCACTGATGTTCAAATGATTGCTTTTGATGCATTGGGTAACACACTGAGGTTGTTGAAGTAATTTCTTTTGATGCATTTGTAACACGTTGATGTTGAAATGGTTGCTTTTGATGTACTGGTAACACACTGAAGTTGTTGAGATGGTTGCTTTTGATGCACTGGTAACACACTGAGGTTGTTGAAGTGGTTGCTTTTGATGCACTGGTAATACAGTGAGGTTGTTGAAATGGTTGTTTTTGATGCACTGGTAACACAGTGAGGTTGTTGAGATGGTTGCTTTTGTTGCACTGGTAACACACTGAGGTTGTTGAAGTGGTTGCTTTTGTTGCACTGGTAACACAGTGAGGTTGTTGAAATGGTTGATCTTAATGCAATGGTAACACACTGAGGTTGTTGAAGTGTTTGTTTTTGATGCATTGGTAACACAGTGAAGTTGTTGAAATGGATGTTTTTAATGCACACTGGTAACACACTGAGGTTGTTGAAGTGGTTACTTTTGATGCATTGGTAACACACTGAGGTTGTTGACGTGGTTGCTTTTGATGCACTGATTACACAGTGTGGTTGTTTAAATGGTTGCTTTTGATGCATTGGGTAACAACACACTGATGTTGAGATGGTTGATTTTGATGCATTGATAACACACTGATGGTGAAATGATTGCTTTTGATGCATTGTGTAACACACTGAGATTGTTGAAGTGGTTGCTTTTGATGCATTGGTAACACACTGAGGTTGTTGAAGTGGTTGCTTTTGATGCATTGGTAACACACTGAGGTTGTTGACGTGGTTGCTTTTGATGCACTGATTACACAGTGTGGTTGTTGAAGTGGTTGCTTTTGATGTACTGGTAACACACTGTGGTTGTTGAAGTGGTTGCTTTTGATGCATTGGGTAACAACACACTGATGTTGAGATGGTTGATTTTGATGCAGTGGTAACACACTGATGGTGAAATGATTGCTTTTGATGCATTGTGTAACACACTGAGATTGTTGAAGTGGTTGCTTTTGATGTACTGGTAACCCACTGAGGTTGTTGAAGTGGTTGCTTTTGATGCATTGTGTAACACACTGAGATTGTTGAAATGGTTGCTTTTGATGCACTGCTAACACATTGAGGTTGCTGAAGTGGTTGATTTTGATGCACTGGTAACCCACTGATATTGTATAAGTGGTTGCATTTAATGCACTGGTAACATGGTAAGGTTGATGAAACAGTTGCATTTGATACACTGGTAACACACTGAGGTTATTGAAGTGTTTGCTTTTGATGCACTGGTAACACACTGAGGTTGCTGAAATGGTTTCTTTTGTTGCATTGGTAACACACTGAGGTTGTTGAAGTGGTTGATTTTAATGCACTGGTAACACACTGAGGTTATTGAAGGGTTTGCTTTTGATGCACTGGTAACACACTGAGGTTGTTGAAATGGTTTCTTAGGTTGTTGAAGTGATTGATATTAATGCACTGGTAACACACTGAGGTTATTGAAGTGGTTGCTTTGATGCATTGGTAACACCCTGATGTTGCTGAAGTCATTGCTTTTGATGCATTGGGTTACACACTGATGTTGTTGAAGTTGTTGTTTTTGATGCACTGGTAATACATTGAGGTTGTTGAGATGGCTGCTTTTGATGCATCACTGAAGTTATTGAAATGGTTGCTTTTGATGCATTGGTAACAGAATGAGGTTGTTGAAGTGGTTGCTTTTGATGCACTGGTAACACACTGAGGTTATTGAAGTGTTTGCTTTTGATGCACTGGTAACACACTGAGGTTGTTGAAATGGTTTCTTTTGTTGCATTAGTAACACAGTGACGTTGTTGAAATGACTGCTTTTGATGCACTGGTAACACACTGAGGTTATTGAAGTGGTTGCTTTTGATGCATTGGTAACACACTGAGGTTGCTGAAGTCAATCCTTTTGATGCTTTGGTAACACACTGACATTGAAGTAGTTGTTTTTGATGCACTGGTAACGCACTGAGGTTGTGGAAGTTGCTGCTTTTTATGCATTGGGTAACACACTAATATTGAGATGGTTGATTTTGGTGCATTGGGTAACACACTGAGGTTGTTGAAGTAGTTGCTTTTGATGCACTGGTAACACACTAAAGTTGTTGAGATGGTTGCTTTTGATGCACTGGTAACTCACTGAGGTTGTTGAAGTTGTTGCTTTTGATGCAGTGGTAACACAATGATGTTGCTGAAGTGGTTGCTTTTGATGCACTGGTAACAGACTGAGGTTGTTGAGATAGTTGCTTTTGTTGCACTGGTAACACACTGAGGTTGTTGAAGTGGTTGCTTTTGTTGCACTGGTAACACAGTGAGGTTGTTGAAATTGTTGATGTTAATGCACTGGTAACACACGGAGGTTGTTGAAGTGTTTGTTTTTGATGCGTTGGTAACACAGTGAGGTTGTTGAAATGGTTGTTTTTAATGCACACTGGTAACACACTGAGGTTGTTGAAGTGGTTGTTTTTGATACATTGGTATCACACTGAGGTTGTTGTAGTGGTTGATTTTGATTGCCTGGTTACACACTGAGGTTGTTGAAGTGGTTGTTTTTGATGTATTGGTAACACACTGAGGTTGCTGAAATGGTTACTTTTGATGCATTGGTAACACACTGAGGTTGTTGATGTGGTTGCTTTTGATGCACTGGTTACACAGTGTGGTTGTTGAAATGGTTGCTTTTGATGTACTGGTAACACACTGAGGTTGTTGAAGTGGTTGCTTTTGATGCATTGGGTAACAACACACTGATGTTGTTGAGATGGTTGATTTTGATGCATTGGTAACACACTGATGGTGAAATGATAGCTTTTGATGCATTGTGTAACACACTGAGATTGTTGAAGTGGTTGCTTTTGATGCATTGGTAACACACTGAGGTTGTTGACATGGTTGCTTTTGATGCACTGATTACACAGTGTGGTTGTTGAAATGGTTGCTTTTGATGTACTGGTAACACACTGTGGTTGTTGAAGTGGTTGCTTTTGATGCATTGATAACACATGTATGTTGTTGGAATGAATGTTTTAATGCACTGATAACCCACTGAGGTTTTTGCAGTGGTTGTGTTTGATGCATTGGTAACACACTGAGGTTGTTGATGTGGTTGCTTTTGATGCACTGGTTACACAGTGTGGTTGTTGAAATGGTTGCTTTTGATGTACTGGTAACACACTGTGGTTGTTGAAGTGGTTGCTTTTGATGCATTGGGTAACAACACACTGATGTTGAGATGGTTGATTTTGATGCATTGGTAACACACTGATGGTGAAATTATTGCTTTTGATGCATTGTGTAACACACTGAGATTGTTGAAGTGGTTGATTGTGATGCACTGGTAACCCACTGAGGTTGTATAAGTGGTTGCGCTTAATGCACTGGTAACACGGTAAGGTTGATGAAACAGTTGCTTTTGATGCACTGGTAACACACTGAGGTTATTGAAGTGTTTGCTTATGATGCACTGGTAACACACTGAGGTTGCTGAAATGGTTTCTTTTGTTGCATTGATAACACACTGAGGTTGTTGAAGTGGTTGATTTTAATGCACTGGTAACACACTAAGGTTATTGAGGTGTTTGCTTTTGATGCACTGGTAACATACTGAGGTTGTTGAAATGGTTTCTTTTGTTGCATTGGTAACACACAGAAGTTGTTGAGATGGTTGCTTTTGATGCAGTGGTAACACACTGATGTTGCAATGGTTGCTTTTGATGCATTGTGTAACACACTGAGATTGTTGAAATGGTTGCTTTTGATACACTGGTAACGCACTGAGGTTATTGAAGTGTTTGCTTTTGATGCACTGGTAACACACTGAGGTTGCTGAAATGGTTTCTTTTGTTGCATTGATAACACACTGAGGTTGTTGAAATGGTTGATTTTAATGCACTGGTAACACACTAAGGTTATTGAGGTGTTTGCTTTTGATGCACTGGTAACACACTGAGGTTGTTGAAATGGTTTATTTTGTTGCATTGGTAACACACAGAAGTTGTTGAGATGGTTGCTTTTGATGCAGTGGTAACACACTGATGTTGCAATGGTTGCTTTTGATGCATTGTGTAACACACTGAGATTGTTGAAATGGTTGCTTTTGATACACTGGTAACGCACTGAGGTTGTTGATGTGGTTGCTTTTGTTGCACTGGTAACCCACTGAGGTTGTTGAAGTGGTTGCTTTTGATGCACTGGTAACACACTGGCATTGTTGAAATGATTGCTTTTGATGCATTGGTAACACACTGATGTTGAAATGATTGCTTTTGATACATTGGATAACGCACTGAGGTTGTTGAAGAAGTTGTTTTTAATGCACTGGTAACACAGTGAGGTTGTTGAAATGGCTGCTTTTGATGCACTGGTAACACACTGATCTTGTTAAAGTGGTTGATTTTGATGCACTGGTAACACAATGAGGTTGTTGAAGTGGTTGCTTTTGATGCACTCGTAACACGGTAAGGTTGATGAAACAGTTGCTTTTGATGCATTGGTAACACACATCTTGTTGAAGTGGTTGATTTTGATGCACTGGTAACACACTGAGGTAGTTGAAGTGGTTGATTTTGATGCATTGGGTAACACACTGAGGTTGTTGAAATGGTTGCTTTTGATGGATTTGTAATACTTTGATGTTGAAGTGGTTGCTTTTGATGCACTGGTAATACAATGAGGTTGTCAAAGTGGTTGCTTTTGATGCACTGATAACACACTGAAGTTGTTGAAATGGTTGTTTTTAATGCACTGGTAACACACTGAGGTTATTGAAATGGTTGCTTTTGATGCCCTGGTAACACACTGAAGTTGTTGAAATAGTTGTTATTAATGCACTGGTAACACACTGAGGTTGTTGAAGTGGTTGCTTTTGATGCACTGGTAACACACTGAGGTTGTTGAGATGGTTGCTTTTGATGCACTGTTAACAAAGTGAGGTTGTTGAGATGGTTGCTTTTGATGCACTAACAAAGTGAGGTTGTTGAAGTGATTGCTTTTGATTCACTAGTAACACACTCGGTTGTTGAAGTGCTGCTTTTGATGCCCTGGTAACACACTGAGTTTGTTGAAATAGTTGTTTTTAATGCACTGGTAACACACTCAGGTTGTTGAAGTTGTTGTTTTTGATTCACTGGTAATACACTGAGGTTGTTGAAATAGCTGCTTTTGATGCATTGGTAACACACTGATGTTGTTGAAGTGGTTGTTTCATGCAGCTACAATGAATAATGTGAAGTGCAGACTAAGTTTCATTGTGGAAATTATTATACGTTCTCTGGCCATATGTCAAACTTTCTTGAAGATCACGTCCTCAGTCTGAGAGCAGAGAAATGTTATTTTGCTAACAGAGATGTCTTATTCAATAAAGCTAGATTGTATTATGCCATCTTGTGACTTAGCATGGTATGACTGAAGCTCTGATAGGAATCCTCTTTAAGAATTATTTGAATTGGTTAATAGTAAGCTGGACAGCTTGCTGAAAAATATTCTACATTAGAACTGATAATATAAGATGTCCAAAAATTAGTTTATAAATGTCAAATGTATTCACATACTCAGCTACTTAGGTTCCCACACACCATCATCTATTCAGATCTCATTATATGAACCTTGGGTTAGATTCTGAAAGGGCTTATGAACTGTGGCCTTGATTGACATAGGATGTAAGTAATCTATACTACTGTGAAGGGTATTTATGTATAACAATAATACAGAGACAGACTATACAGACTAAGTTCTCTGCTCTACACATTATATTATGTTCATTATCATAGACCATGGTTACAGATGGATATGAATGATGTTAATGAAGGGGAGATGAGAGCACACAGGTACTTACTTGATTCAGTGACAGAAGAAACCTTGAACAGAGTATATTATGAAATCATACAGGGGTAGTTAGTTACACAGAGCAAAACAATTATGTATATATATATATATATATATATGTTCATAGATTAGTACTAAGCTAACTGCCCTTGTGAGCCATTTTAAGCCTAGCCAGTTATCCCTTCTGAGGCTCAAACCCTGCACCTTGTGTTTGTAAGGTAAACACCTTAACCATTAGGCCACCCTCCCACTCAAGTGTGTGTGTGTGTGTGTGTGTGTGTGTGTGTGTGTGTGTGTGTGTGTGTGTGTGTGTGTGTGTGTGTGTGTGTGTGTGTGTGTGTGTGTGTGTGTGTGTGTGTGTGTGTGTGTGTGTGTGTGTGTGTCTTTACTTCAGTAGACCAAATGTTCACTTACCCGACTTTCAGATAGCTGAGACAAAAAGGCCAACAACTGCAAATCACTGACATCCTGGAACACTGACTTCCCACTCCACGTAAGTAACCACTTAGCCATCCTGAAAAACATAGTAAAACCTAAGGAAAGTAAACCCACCCATGTGGGGGGCTCCCCCCATGTTGGAGGGCTGTGCCCCCACACCCCCTAACTAAATATACCAACTCCAAGATCGCACTACTGCTGGGGTAAGGGGCAAAGTTCAACAGAGTGGCCAAGCAGTTATTTACCTGGAGTGGGAAGCCGGTCTTCTGGGATCTTGGTGTTCTACAGTTGTCTGCCTTTTCATCTCAGCTATCTGAAAGTCGGGTAAGTGAACTTTTTGTCTACTGAAGTACATCTGTACACGCACACGTGTGTATATATATATATATATATATATATATATATATATATATATATATATATATATATATACATATACATACACACACACACACACACACACACACACACACACACACACACACACACACACACACAGAAAGACGTTCACGTACACATATAACATTGCTGGAATTGCTGGTGGGCGAGGTTATTTATAAGGTTATGTAAGAGAAGAATGGGACCAGTCTTTATTACATTTCATTACAGAAGAAATACCACTTCTTTACCATGTTGAGGAGTACTATTATTTTTAATCCATCACCATGCAGCCACTGCTCCCTTATTACTTAATACATATTCTTAGGCTGTTCTTCAGGAAGAAAATGATTTCTAAGAGAAGTTGCTTCCTTCCCAAGAGATTCTCAACTCTCAGTTTCAACTTTGGTTTTCACTTTACGAAGGCACTGGGTACATTTTTTTTCCAGAACGTTCTAGGTCAAACATGCAATAAATGCTTCCCTTACAAAGGAGCTGAAGAAACTTCTAGAATGTAGGGATAGAGTCTGCACAAAATAGAAATATTCTGCTTCATTGGAGAGCAAGGATGTTTTTATTTTACTCTGGGCTTCTATACGATTGATAAGATTCCTTTTCTCCCCACAGACAGGTTAGATTTCTAGGCTGTTCTAGGGAGTTCTTGTGTAAATTGATAGCTTTGTGACAGGATCAAGGATGCCGACAGCCCTTTCTGTGGACATACCAATATAAAGCTCTTAAATATGGTGCAGGAATAAAAAAAGAATTCTTCCTAAGTAACTCTTCTTAGAAATCCCCAGTCAGCCACCCACAGCAAGAATACTAATAATCTTTAGTTATACTACAAGGCATCAAGTGGCTATCCTTCTGGTTAAATTACCAGATCGTGGTACACCATGGGTAGAATTGTTGTGATCATAATTATTAAACTTATCTTTTTCATTTGATCTACCTTGTCATATAGATCTTCAGCCTCTCCTTACCTTGGAAATGTGTTCCACCTACCTGGAATTATGCCATTTTTCTACCACCACCAAAGGTTCAGTGACCCATAAACTCAGCACAGTTTAGGCGTGTCTCACTCCTTCAGATGTGAAATTAAGATGCCAAATGGTGCTGGAATGCTCCCAGGAGAGCTCATATGAAATGTTGTTGTGTCTTTCAGCTTTTCCCAGTTAAGGGGTCGCCACAGTGGAACTCCGGTCCGCTAATGATTGGCAGTCGATTTTTACGTGCCGAGTTGCCAGCCCTGATGCACAACCTTCAACGAAGGTGCACCCATTCATGCATGTCTCCACACAGAAGACGTTTTAGCTGAGAATCGAATAGGACAACATCTTACTGTGAGGCGACAGTGCTACCGCAGTACCACCACCGCATATGAAATGTGATCTTGAGAAACAGCCTGATGACCTCCATACAAACCAACTTCTAATTTGATCAGTGTGAGATGAAGCTAGAGTTCGGAGCACATTAGCACTGATAACTGACAGGTACAGTTTTAAATCAATCTGTAGCATTTTATATAATTCACTAAGACATATGGATACTGGAAAAAGACAAGTGCTACATTTTGCCGTCCTGTAGGTAAAGTATGCCCTGTCCACATGATACATTTTTTGCTGTCTTTTTGGCAGTGCACTCAGTTTTCTTAATAGAAAATGAAACTATTATTGACTGGGTGCTTGCTAACTCTTCTGAAGCTATTGGAAATGTTTCTGTGCGTTCCCTGTCTCTCAGTGACCTCTATCCTGTTCTGTTTCCCAATCTTCTGACAGAAGATGCAGTCCATAGTTACATCATTCCTCTCACTTCTTTTCTTCTGCAGCTAACTATGTTGCTATGTTATGGATGTTCTACAGCTGCTGAAAGTTCAGTAACTCGCAGCCAGGGACTCGAATGGCTGTATCCTCATCTGATCAGCTGCTCATGCCTTAACTCAAATGTGAGTTCTGAGATGCAGCTGCTGCACCGTCTGGTCACATCCTAGGAGATGAACAGAAGCAAGTGGTTGTCAATGACCAGGTAAGTGGGGAAGGGGAGCTGGGAGGCTGCAGTTAGGTTTGCAGGGTGGATGGGGAGTGTAGAGCAGAGTTTCAGGTTAAGGAGGGGGATAGGGATTTTATATTTAGGGAGTGATCATGGATGGGAGGCAGAAGGTGATTTTACATTTAGGCAACAATCTGGAGTTTAGGTTTAGAGAGGGGAAAGGGGATTTTAGGCTTCAGAAGTGATAGGGACTTTAGGGTTAGGGAGGAGGACAGGGGTTTTAGATTTGGGTATTATGAACAAGAGAGGAAGGGAATTTTAGGTTTAGGTTTAGGCAGCAATCTGGAATGGGAGGGGGAAGGGTACTTCAGGTTTAAGAAGCAATAGGGTTAGTGAAGGAAATGGGATCTTTAGGGTTAGGATCAGGGTTCTAGTAGGTATAATTAATGCTATAGGAGATGAGGTACTAGGAGTTAGCTGTGAAAATGAACAATTGGCAGCGAGTATGTGTCTCATAAATAAGTGTGTCTTGGGCACATATAGCATAACCCTAAATTATAGTTCTTATTTATTCAAAACTGTCATAGAATCATTTGGGAACTCCTGTCCAGAAGCTTTTAAGTTCAATTTGTTGCTAGTTATGGGTAAATCTACTAGTCCTTTAAATATCAGTATGACATTCATTTTTCTTACCTTCATTGGTAACATATTCCATAATTTGGCTAGCCTATAATGAAAACAATCTGATTTATGCTTTGCATTATGTTTATTATATTAAACTAAGTAATCATTATTTCTTAATATTGCTAAACAATATTTTTGTTTCCTTCCCAAACATAATTTGACCTTTATATTATTAAATAAAATTGTTTTATGCAGAATTAAATTATCTTTCAATAATCTTTTATGAGACAGAAAAAAAGATAAGTATTTTCAACTCTGGGCGTCGTGCTGGCAACTTGGCACCATAAAAAAAAAAACATCTACTGCCAATCACTAGCGGACCGGAGTTCTGCTGTGGCGACCCCTAACTGGGAAAAACAAAAAGACAAACAACAACAACAAAACAGTCCAGGGTTTATTTTTGGTGTAATTTCTTTGTATGGCATTCAATTTATTAATATCTTTCAAGATGAGATGGAGAACGTTAAGGTATATTCTGCCATTGGTTCTCTTACAGAAATTTCATCAGACTCTGCATATGTTTTTATTCATGTTACTAAAACAGAGTTTTGTTTTCTATATTAAATCTCATCCCATAAATGAATGTGCAGATTAAGAAATAATATATTTCTGATGCAGATTGTCTACAAAATTGCTATTTTGTCTACCTTGTAGTCATTAGCAAATTTCTTAATCTGCATTTTGTCAAACTTCTTTATCCATACTTTGTAGTGCTGCCATAAAAACATTCATAAGATTCATCACACATTATTACAGAGAAACATCTATATGATAAAACTCTTTGCCCTATCATACAGAATCTGCTTGGATTAAATTTCAAGAGTTTACCATGAAGGACAACATCAAAAGCCTTGGGTGCATGCAATTAATGTCCATTTACTGGTAATCTAGGGTCCAGGGACTCAACAATATAGGAATATTAAAGTTGAGAGGCAGCATTATCTGTTTACAAAGCCGTGTTGGTTAACATCATATTATAGGAAGTTGTTTATTGATAAAATGCTTGCCAGAGCTATTTCAGAAACCTTCCCAATATGTATTGTAGGGCTAATATGTCTTTACTTTTCAGCTTTAAATTGCCCCCAACTTTGGAGTTCATAGGTTCATAGGTAGGTACTAGGCTATTGGCCTAGGGCCTATATATGCCTAGCCAAATGGTACCCTGGCTTTTGCCACCCAAGAAAATTATTTTCCTGTGCCCCTGTCAAGCAGAGCCACAGAAGTGATCCCCGGGGTGAATTTCCTATCTCCCATCCAATCATCAAGATTTTTCTTGAAGAGTGCTAATGAGCAGATATGTTTGATATAGATAGGTAGTTTGTTCCAGAGTATGGGAAGTCTCTGAGACAGGAATCTATCCCTCCAGCATGTTCTGTTTATTGTGGTGACAAGGTTTAGGTCCCTAAAGTGTGTAGCTCGGAGGGATTGGGATTTCTTTACGTGGAGCATGTCCAACAGCTCTGGGTTTGACATAGCTTTGTATGTTAGGCAGAGATCGCCTCTGAGTAGGCGATATGCAACAGAGTAAAGCTGGGGTTTTTTGAGACAGTCTGCGTAGGGCATCTGTTTGAGGCCGGTAATCCTCTTTGTTTTCCAGTTGTTGTAGATGTCTTGTGAGGTACATACCAAAAGGGGCATTGTACTCTATAATGGGTCTAATGAGTGATGAGTAGAGGGGAACAATGACCTCTTTTTTCCTGGATGAGAAACCTTTTGTGATGAGGTGTGCCACATAGAAGGATTTCCTGACTACTGTGGCAATGTGATTATCAAAGGAGAGACTACTGTCCACCTGTGTCCCAAGGTCTCTTATCACACTTTCGGTGTTAAGTAGACTACCGCCTATGTGGTAGTTATTGGGTACAGAGTTTTTACCAAAAGGGATGACAATGCACTTTTTGGCATTGAGCTTGAGGCCATGGCTTTGACACCAGGCATCTGTCTCAGTGAGGCCCTTTTGTAGGATATCCACATCATTAGGAGATTTGATTATGGCTCCTAGTTTGCAGTCATCTGCAAACTTTGTTAGCCAAAGACCTTCTGTGTTAGCCTGTACTTCAGAGAAGTAGATACCAAACAGGAGAGGACCTAGGACTGAACCCTGTGGTACTCCACTTGTCACTGGTCTGACGTTGGATTTAGAGTCTGCTACTTTCACAGTGTGGGTTCGGTCAGTGAGCCAGTTGGCAACCCATCCTGTGACATAGGGATTTATACCTAGTTTATTGAGTTTGTCTATAATTCCAGAGTGGGGGATGGTGTTGAAAGCCTTGGCGAGATCTAGATAGGCTGTGTGTATCACCTTACCCTCATCTACAGCTTTGGTGACCGCTTCAAAGAAGTCTATCGGGTTTAGGAGACATGATCTGCCTTTTACAAACCAGAACTGGGTAGGGTCCAGAGTTTGGACATTACCAATGTCATTGTTTATAAGTTCCATGATGATATGCTCCATAGCCTTACAGACCAGGCTCGTCAGGCTAATGGGGCGGTAGTTCCCGGGGGTCCGTGGTGGCTTCCCCTTTGTGGAGTGGGATAACCATTGCTGTGTGCCATTCAGTGGGCATAAAGCCTGAGGTGAGGCTATGATTGAACATGGTACTTAGGTGGGGTGCCAGTTCATTCTGTAGTTCATGTAGAACACAGCCTGGGATGTTGTCAGGTCCCATGGATGCTGTGTTCTTGGCTTTGGAGAGTGTGTTTTTTACCTGTGTAGCCGTGATTACAGGTACTTTGCATTCTTCCAGTGTAGAGATGGGCCCTTTAGGGGATGAGAGAGGGGTAAAATTAGCACTGAACCTATCTGCCAGGATGTTGGCAATAACAGTTGGTTCTGTATATTTAGTGCCATTGTGCTGTAACACAGAGCAGATCTGAGTGTTGCCATTGAGATTCTTGACATAGCTATAGAATGCTTTGTGGTTGTCTTTAGAATCAGTGGTGATTTTGTTTTTGTAACTAGCTTTGGAGGATTTTATGAGGGATCTCAGCTTCTTACTGAGGCTGACCACGGAGTTCCTCCAATCATGGGATTTTACTTTTTTTTTCAACAGTTTCTTTCTTCTGTTGTAGAGTTTGTTTATAGCAGGGGACCACCAGATTGGCTTCCTTTTTTGGAGGATAGCATCTTGGTTCTGTTAGGGATTGCACAATCCATGCACTCATTTAAGTGCTTATAAAGTGCAATTGTATAGGATTCAGCAGTCGTATCTCTATTGTCCATAAGCATGGGTGTTGTGAAGTTTGCCACTTCTGTCTGAAGAAGTGTGAAATTGGCTTTGGAGACATTTTTTACGGTGGTTTCCCTAATGGGAGGTGGGGCTGGGATGTGGATATCTAGGGTGATTTGCTTGTGGTTGGATCTGACCAATGAGGAATTGACCTCTGATGTGGAACACCAGTTGCCCATGTTGGTAATGACCAGGTCTAGGATATTGCTGCCCCTGGTAGGGGTGTGGATAAGTTGATCTAAGGCATTGGAATTTATGAATTCCAGAAAATGTTGAGCACAAGAGTTGGTACATGAGTAGTTTTCCCAGTTAATAGTGGGGTAGTTGAAATCACCCATTATTAGGGTGTTAGGTTGTACCCTAATATTTTCCAGTGTATCAAGAAATGAGGAGTGGGAATCCTGGGGCATGGTGGGGGATCTCTAGCAAGCTACAATTTGCATTGCGATCTTGCCATAGTTAGTTGCACTTGGATAATCTCAGATGCATTATGCTGAGTAACTAGCCTGGAGGTGTTGATATCCTTAATGAATATGGACATTCGCCTTTAGTGCTTCGGTCCAAATTAGGTGGCCGAAAGGTGTGGTATAAATTATAGCCTGGTAATGCATGGGTGCTCTCTGGAGCCTTGAACCAGGTCTCTGTCACTGTACAGATGTCGATGTTCCCCATTTTAAGGAGTGTCTTGAGTGAGTGCATTTTGAGGTTTAGACTTCTAGCATTGAGTAGCATTACCCTCAAATTTTGCTTGCTTGTAACTGTTACGGCGGTGAATTTGTTGTTTGAATCTTGCCTAAAAAAGGCACTATAGGGGTGGCAAGAGCCTTAGTCAGTATCCGGAATCCCAAGGGTGACAGGTGCAGGCCATCTCTGGCAAAGCATTGTGGTTTGTCGATCATGTCATCCCAGGCAGACAGATACTGGATCCCCTTAGAATGACACCAGAAGCTTAGCCAATTGTTGAAGTCAATCATTTTGTCCTTGTACTGTGGTATCATTCTGGGTGATAGCAGGATGCTACTTAGGGCTAGGGTCATACCTGCCTGGGCTACAAGATCAGAAAGCTCTTCCATGTCTCTTTTCATGTAGTCCAGGGAGGTACATCTCAGGTCATTCACACCAACATGGACAAAAACTGAATCATATTTGTACTTGCTGTGGAGTGACCTGAGTGCATGCATTATCTGGCGGATCCTGGCACCTGACAAGCAGCTGATAGTAACCTTCTCCTTGTTTAGCCAGGTGAGTGGAACATCAGTGTGCCTGACTATAGAGTCACCTATGACTACAGTGTTAGGTATGTTGTTATGCGTTATGGACTGTGGTTGAGTGGCAGACTGAGTTCGTGGGCTATGTGTCATTTGGGTTGTGTTGGGGGGGTGGAGGTTGCTTGCGTTTCTGCTTTGGAGGTCCCTGTTGCTTGGGTAGATTTTTTTTGAGAGCCTCCACAAATGTAGGTGTGTGTTTTGTGTTTCTATGTGTGTGTTTTGGTGGTGTAGGTTTTGAGGGCCTATGTGATGAGTGTGGTGTGGTGCAAGCGTTTACCTTCTCCTCTTGACTGTCTAGTCCAGTCTTGGGTGAAGAGAGCTTTGCTTCCAGTTTGGTTATATAAGTGCATCTCTCACCGGTTGTAGTGTTGGGTGGTAGGAGGAGAGTGTTGTCTATGTACATGAGACAATTGCTGCATTGCCCCAAGATGAAGGTTGGGAGGGTGGCCTAATGGTTAAAGTGTTTGCCTTACAAACACAAGGTGCAGGGTTTGAGTCTTCAGGAAGATAATTAATTGGCTTTTGATGAAAATGCAAGGGGGCAGTTAGCTTAGTACTAACCTATGAACCTATGCCCATATTCATCAGGTAGGCAGGAGAAAACACCGGGAGCTGACCCTTAGACATGCCTGGATAGGTGCTTATTTATTAAGTGCTAAAACTGTTTTCCTCTAGACAAGTGAGGAAAGTTGAGTGCTGTAGTAATTTGTAGTTTATTTAGTGCTTACAATTAGTTCTGAACAAGTGCTGAGCGCAAAGAAACAGATTTCAGAGCTGAAACTAGAAAACTGGCTAGTTCTAAGAAACAAAATCAAGCTAGAAGGCTTCCCTCCAACACAGAAAGGCTTGGGGGCTCAGCAGTGGTGGCTGGTGACTTCAAATCAAAGGGGGGCTGCAGGAGACAGCTGGATGGGTGGGGCCAATGGGAAGGGGTGTGGCCAACTAGAAAGGGGGAGAGCATGCTCAAAACCACAAAAACTAAATATACCAAACCGTCATTATGAGAGTCCAATCAAGACAAAATGAAGTGTAGAAGAATAAAAATATTTCAATGCATTGGCTGCATGACAGCTTAATATCTAGATGGAAACAAAAAAGGTTGTGAGGCAAGAAAAAAAAATTTTACTTTTTAAATACCTTAATGTAATAAATTAAATACATTAATGTAATGCCAGTCAAAATCAAGTATAAGAAAAGCAAACAATACATTAATGGAATGCCAGTCAAAATCAAGTATAAGAAAAACAGGCAGCGCTCAACTCAAACCACTTCTTGCACTGCAGTTCTAATTATAATTTATATTATTATTTATTTAAGAAAGTACCAAGTAGTGAAAAGAAAGTAGAAATGAAAATCTCGAAAAAAAAAAAAAAAAAAAAAAAAAAAAAAAAAAACCTGTACCTGACATACTATCTACTTGTTTCATGGGAAAACATGATCAAAGTAAAAAATGAAAAGAAATAAGCTCAAGAAGATACATTGCTTAAAAGGATTACTGTACAGGTTGGACCACGATATTTGGCATTTTGTTTACGGGTAAAGCCTGCAGAATGACTGAAGTCTCCAAGTGTAATGAGACTCTTAAAATAATGTAATCCTGTCCTTTATTACAAATACTGTCATATGCATTTCAATACCCAGGCTTATACATTATCTAGTTAAGTATTAAGTACATATCAACAGAAAGACTTTTCAATGTTGGCAATTCTTTTTAAGTATATGCTTATTAAAGCTTACTTGCATCTCTTAATCTCAGCCAAGCTTACCTGATGATCATTAAAGTATTGCTACTTAAACACAGAGCAACAGGTACTTTGAGTAATAAGCATAAATCAACAGTACAAAAATATGACAAAAACAGACCATTCTGTAAAATCAAGGACAGATGAAAAACCACTCTAGTACTTGTGTCTACCTTGGATGGGGAGGGATACTACTCTTCACATTTACATAACTACTCCTTGCCTTGCTTGACACATCAGAGTCACTACATGGGGGGTGGGGGTGCAACAAGTATGTCACAGTTTGAAATGTCTCTGGCTGACTTGTGATGGCCCTGACACATTTGCCATACCTCTCAACCTCAGAGCAGCCATACAAAGAAATGGGACAAAGGCCCAAAAATAGACAATTTTAAAATATTGCTCTTATAAACTTAGAAAGATAATAGAAGTCTTGCATTATGGTATTTTTTTTGAATGGTATGCTGGAATGAACTCAAATGTCTGTCATTATTTTCTAACTTCAGTGTGTTTTAATTCACTAATTTTTGCCAAAAAAACACAATTTTATGAAAAATGGACCAAAAATGTGGATGTAAAAATATAAAATAGCAACACAATACAGCTGGGAACCTGTCAAAGAAGGGACACTTTAATATTAGTACTGCTAACATGAGCAGCTGACAAAATAAAATAATCTACATGCATTTCTGAAATAAAAGTTATTTCTTAATTATAAACCCTCCATGTTTTCAACATTTTGAGCCAAAATCAGGGACATTTGAGAGGTTTGGCTATGCCTAATTCTATAAAGCAATTTATTTGCATGTACCTCTCAACCTGTAATGCAATAAATCTGGACAAGGCCAAATATATTGGGGGAACATATAAACAGTACTAAAAATTGCTCTTTTATAAACTGAGACAGTTGATAGAACAAGTCTTACTTTAGCATGCATTTTTCTGAAGGTTATGAAGTCTGAAACTCAGTGTGTCATTATTGGTGAGGACTTAATTCCTAAATGATTTGCCAAAAAAACATACATTTTATGAGGAACAAACCAAAATAAGAAGCAAAAATCTATTCATTCTTTGAAAATCTGGACAGTTGGGAGGTATAGTTCAGCTGCTGCTGCCTAAGATTGCCACCCTTCCCAGCCATTACTTGGCTATTTTCCTCATTACATAAACACTAACATGTGCACTAATGTTTGGATTTTGATTGACTTATGATGATTTTTGATTTGTTATGTTGCATTTTACAACTGCAAACACACACTCCATAAAAACAAATAAACAATTAAAACTTTAAAACCTTGAAACCTTGACATCAACATGAAACCCACCATTCAAAAAAAGAAAATACATTTTGGCGGGTCTAAAAAGAGATATTGGCTGTTTTCAAATCATAGGCCCCCTTGCATATCATTTAACATACATGTGCTCTTTGATACACCTTCCTATTGCTTTTGACATTTTTTCCAGTACAATGAAAAAAAAAGCATGGACCAGTGACAAAACTGCCCAATCAGAGCATTTCCATCATAAAAGTCTACTCAGACTTCTACAGTTGTAATTTATATTTCATGGTTTCTTTATATTTTTCATCGTGTCTAAGTACTAGGGAATAAATCTGCTAAATTACATAAATAAATTGCTAGCAATATTGCAATATTAGATGGTTTTCATCGAAAAATAAATAACAGGATGATAAGGAATGATGCCTAAATTAATTAAAAAATATTAGTAACTTTCAGTGGCAGCCCCTATGGAGTAGAACCAACAACCAACAACCTTCACAACCAAAGCAAGTACATTGTAATGCAAGCAATTAGCAATACAATCTGACTTAACATAACTTCCACTAAACTCACCTACGGCTCTTGTAAAATCTACTCAACTCTCAACTGCATCTGCTCTGCAGCACAAGAAACAAGAAATCTAGACAAATTTATTTGGGGTGGGTCAATCAAGCAAAACCAGGGATACATTAAACATTGCTTGCTTGTATAATCTTGCTGCTAGAATAAAATGATGTGTTACCACCATACATTTCACTGCCAAGGGTCCCTGCAAAAAGAAGTCAGAACCACTATCACCAAATCATCACCTGCTTTAGAAAAAAAAAGCTGTGTGTTACCACAATACATTTTACTGCCAAGGTCCTGCCAAAAACACTCAGAGCAACATACCACTATGCAAAATCAGCTGAAAGAGAAGGAAAACTGGAAAAATGGCTATAGTTCTCATTAGTTCAGTTCTCACCATAACTAAAAAAGCCTCTTAGCACAAAAACACCTGGACAAACCCAGTAATGAGAATACTTCCCTCAATTCAGTTCAGTAATTCAGCCAAAGAGCTAGCTGTCAAGCACAAAAAAACTGACAAAAGCCAATAACAGTAATGCATAGTCCCAAAAGCCAGGACAAATTTCAATTAGTCATCTTATAAACTTAGAAAATTGCTAGAATAAAAGTTGTGTACTAATATATTATAAAACTAAATGTTACTTCATTACTATGTAATGAATGAAGAAATATGAGTCTTCTTCAATAATGCTCTGTCAATTTACTTCTGACACAACAAAACAATTTCATCAGAGAGAGGGAGAGATACTGTAGACACATGTCTTTGTAAAAATGGCAGGACACCAGAGCAAATCCACACAAAACCAAGGGATAAGAGAAGACTCACACAGGAAGCAGCCCAGCCCAGAATCAAACCAGAGAAAACCTATAGCTGTGAGGCAACAATACTACTACTGCACCATCAAATATGTAAGAAATTAAACATTCAGAAACCTAGGTCTATAAATTCAAATGCCTGTCAATTTTATTTAACATTTGTTAATCAGGACAGTCTGACTTGGAACAGAAAAACAATTTTCAGCAGAGACCCAGGAAGAAAGACATGTCTTTTGTAAACACAGGAGGACACAAAAGCAAACCCACACGCACACAAACACAGATAGAGACCCACAAAGAAAGAGACCCCCCCAGAAATTAAACCTGAGAACCCTGTGCTGCTGAGGGCAACAATACCACTGCCCATCAAAAACCAAGCATTGCAACATTTACAAACCACAGACATTATGAGGAACAGATCAGATCAATATGACACAAAACATCTGCATTTTTTTATAAATGGTGTCCCACTCTGTATTTGTTTTTTTTTAGCCACAATGAGTCGAGTCTGATTTTGTGTAAATCACAGATGTGCAATTTGACATAGTATAATCGAATTATTGTGTGTGCATTTATTAAACACCTTCAAACTAAAACCCACAGCTGACTCCAGATTATCTGCTATGGCTTTCTCTCATAATGACTGAATTCTATCAGCTGAGTTGTAGGCAAAAAAGAGAGGGATAAAACTTGATTTCTCATGCTAAAATCATATAGTACATTGATGTGAACATTTTTATGTTAGCTATATTAGTTCATTATCTCCCATCATTAAAGTCTGTGTTGTTGTTGTGGTGCCCTTTTCACCTGAGTTCCTTCTCAACTTCTCATCTTTCTTGAGTTTTTTTTTTTTCTTAATTTGACCTACTTAAGTCTTCTAGTTCTTTATGAGATCATATATATAAACAGTGCTTCCTAGTTATTAGGCTAAAGCTTGCTTTTTTTTCCAAAATATAGCAAATGTTGTACCCAGCAATTCATTTTGGAGATTTCGCATAGACTCACAACAGGCATTTCATCTAGAAACCTTATAAGAGAACCAGTAGCTGTGAGACAGCAATGCTAGCACCTTCACTGTTCTTCTCTTCTTCTTCTTCTTCTTCTTTCTCTACTCTACTTTTCTTCTGTTCTTCAGCAAAATAAAAAAAAAAAATCAATGGCAAATTAATAATAATCATCGGCATCAGCGTTCCTTCCTTGTGTGACCCAACTCACGATCGATCGAAATCCCACCAACTGGCTTACTGTTTGATTATCGCTCTTTAAAAAAACCGGCCCGCGGGCGTTTTAAAAAAGCTTACAAGATACTCCAGTCGCGCGGACTGAGACAAACTATCACAAAGAAAGTTTTAATTAAAGTAAAAAAAAAAAAAAAAATAATACTGTGCTACACAAGGCCATTTTCTTTTTTAGCTGAGGGGGCTGCAGTCCGGCAGTCCAATGCCACGAGCCGCCCCTGGGGCTCAGAAGCTTACAAACAGTCCCGGATACAGCAAATCTGTATCTGGACTAGACAACTTATAGGAAAGGCAGGAAACAAGCTTAGAATTTTTTTTTTGTAAAGTAGAAAGGGGAAAGGAGGAGCAGAAGATAACTGGGTTGGCCTTCTCAAATGTTCTCCCTGGAATAGGTAGAATGAGGTAATGACGCTAGACTGGGAGGAGTGTCCCAGATCAAATTTACAGTAGGAGTGGGCAACTGCAAAGCCACAAAGTATAAAAACAAGATACCAAGAGAGAGGCAGGGTGGGAAACAAAAATCAGAACAAACAAAGCCAACCAGATGCTTAACAATTGTAAAAAATTCTACACACAGTATTGGCAAAAGTGAAACTGTCTTGCATATTCTAGGAATGCATCTTTTATGCAGTAGCTTCTGAAAAATGCTTATTTTCCTTAGTCTTTTTCATTATCTGAAATAAAGGCTGTTCAGAAATTAATGGACTAACAATATTCACTGTCATACAATCTGTACGGAGTCTACTGTTTGCTTGTTGAATATTTTTTACTTGGCCAAACTTTATAATTGTGATACCTAAATCTATCAGTTCCATATTGGATGACATGAAACCCTTTATTACTGTTATATATTGAGGGTCTTTGTATTATTACTAACATTTGTGGTCAGTGACTTTTCATAATTACTCACAGATCTTTTCATTTCCTTAGAATATATATTTTGGTGATCAGCATAACCCACCCAGTTTTACTCAGTTGAAGATTTATGAAAAATGTACCAACTTTTTATTTTTTTATGATAGAGTTGATAATTTTGTATTCTACTAACCTGCACATGAGGACTTTCAGAAAATTAAATGTTGTTTCAGAGAGATGCGTTGTTAATAACAGTGTAGTGCATGGAATAACAAGAGGCTACAAATATGGGGGAAAACAAGCTTGTTAAGTACCTTTCTGACATCATGCTTAAGTGCTCTTAAAATCAGGTCTCACATTAGGGACCAACAGTGGACAATGCTGGCAAGTGAAGAACCCTGCTGGAAGGTAAAACAACTTTAAGGGCTGTTAGAGTCAACAAAGTACCTAACAGCTTTTAAAGCCATTCATTCATTCTTCTGAAGGACACTTTCTTTCTATGTGATGCCTGTTTGGTAGTGTAAAGTGTTTACTGGCTTTGCGCTCCCACAAATTTTTTCTGTAAATGCTAGAATATGGACCAGGTAAAGCTTCATGCAGTAATTATGATTGAGTTCACCAGTCACAACTCTTATTTTGTGTTCTATGGATGCCAAGATTCACCTATTGAACTTCATTCTTGAGGTATATTGCTCAGTATTTATGCCTCAAACACATAATAAGATGGTTATGATCAGAGGTCAAATTATAATCCTTTATATTTGTTATGGTGGAGAAAGTACTTGAAGTAGCTTCTGCTGATGGCATTAATAACAATAACTTCAGAATTCCTTATTAAATGGATTACTGTTTTGTAGATGTTCCCCCCACAGAAATCATTGCATCTTTTACTGGTATTCAGACAGAATAGAACTGGGCCATATTGTGTTCAGAATTAGCCAAGGGGGTTGTTTACTTTTACCTTATATCTAAACTGTCAGTCAGGAAGATGTTGCCCAGTCTTTTGTTTTCCCAGACAGAACTTTTAACAATATGTGATACTTTAATGAAAAAGTATTGTACCCTGGTAACCATTCTTTATATATTCTGCTCTTGACATCCTTGTTAAAATTCTGATCTTATACAAAATCTGTTCTCATTTAGGAAGTACAGAATGAAATGAATGTCAAAGGAATGAACTCAACTAACAAAGCAAATAACAGAATGAAGTGCGGGTCCGGTGTAAAGAAATAGGTAACCCATACTAGCTTTTAATCCCCAGTGGTCTCAGGAATGAGCACAAAAAGCAAATCAAAAGGCTCAAACAAACTACTTTGAGTCTAAACAAGCGAGTTTCATTATTCATCCTAATTTCTGGCATCATATTTGCATTCTTTTTGGTCATAGCAATGGCAGAAAGTTGATCTATTAGCTCCATGTTAGTAATCACCTCATAAATGTTTCTCTGCTGTAGCTGCTAAACATCTATCTATCTGTCCTTCCTAAACCGATTTATTAATTTCAGTCTTTTGTATAGCAACTTACTGTATGTTAACCATTCATGTTGATTAATAAACTAGAGTTGCCAGAGTTGGATCATGGTTAAATGGGGCCCTAGGCAGGCTAATGGATTGAAGCCCCCCACACACACACACAGCAGCACACTTCCCCTGCAATCATTGCAGCATCCTATTACTTGGCTATTTCTCCCCAGTTATAATAAACACTGTTCAAACCTGTCATTGTGCACACTATGTTCTTCTTTAGTTCTACAACAATTACAAATATTTGGATTTAATTAAAACTTGTATTTCAAATTTTATAGCACAAATACTGATAGCTATTTGCAAAACAAAACCATTCAGTCACACAATGAAAACAGACTTAGCATGAATAGTAAACTTTTCTGCCCTTGAAACTCACGTACAAAGAAAATGCATCTAGCCAGTGATGGATTCAATTTACCTTTGGGCTGTTTTCGTACCATAGGCCCCTTCCACACAGTTTTGGAATTGTGCATACATGCATATTTTCTTTGATTTGTAGGTTCATAGATTAGTACTAGGCTAACTTGCCCCTGTGACCCATTTTAAGCCTAACCAGTTACCCCATTTAAGAATCAAACCCTGCACCTTATGTTTATAAAGTAAACATCTTAAGCATTATACAAAACTCACCATCAGAGGTGATTGTATTAAATTATAGTCCCTGTATAATACAGCACCACTTTGAGTTTATTTTAAATTTGTAGTTATTGAACATTTTCCAGTAAGCAATGGAACAAAACATATGAACCAGTAGTGACAAAACTGCCCATTTCAGAACATTTCATCCATAAAAGTTCTATCATTACAATCCACCAATATCAGTAAATATGCACAATCTCTGGAGAAATAAAAGTTATCTGAATAATTTGACATTAAAGAGATCTAAACTAATGAAGAGGTTGCTGCTGGAAAACAACTTTATATTTTAGTGTTTCATCTACAAATTCAGTGCCTACTGCCCTTGAATAATAAATTGCTTATGGTAACATTAAAAATGGTAAGCTAGTACTATTACAATAGGGAATGGATGGCAAACTGACAACAGGTTCATAGTTACTAGGCATCTCATCCACAAGAGGACACACTCAGAACTGCACTCTAGGCTGTAGCTCCATCTGTGTGGAGCTTGCATGCCCTACCTGTATTTATATGGGTTTTATTCAGATGTGCTAGAATCCTCCAAATCCCCAAAACCCTGCCGTAGGTGAATTGATGTTCTTAAAAACATTGCCTGTATAAAGCATGCTGTGTGTGTTTGTGTGCGTGTGTGTGCATGTGTGCGTGTGTGTGTGTGTGTGTGTGTGTGTGTGTGTGTGTGTGTGCATGTGTGTGTGTGTGTGTGTGTGTGTGTGTGTGTGTGTGTGTGTGTGTATATGTGTGTGTGAAAAAAAATAATATTGCTGGATACATAAATAAATCTCCTGGGCAGTGAAAAGAAATAAGGCATAGAATGCATCCAAGAACATCCAGACACTCAGAGCTTCTGGTGACTATTATTTCTGGCTGCATACGTGGCTTAGTAGAGTCATGCTGTAACCCCACTTAGTCTAAAACTGACCACACTCAGAGGTGGGCACTGAGATTGCTGTAGTTAGTGTGGGGGCAAGGGATACTGTGGTCATTATTTCTTTAATGTTACAGTCAGAGTTCAGAGATGTGCACAGAGGTTCTCTACAGCTTGTGTTTTGGCTGGAGACAGAGTGGTCATTATTTTTGAAACAGTCTTCATAATCACATCTTAGAGGTGTGCATAGGCCACTATAGCTTGCCTAGGGCCAGTGTACTTTGTAGGAACAACAAGATGAAAATAGTTACTGTGAGTATTATTTTCTCACTTTCTTCATGATTTAAATCATATTTATATATATAGGTGGCTATAAAATGAGTGTAGGGGAAAGGAGGCATGGCACATATGTACAGGTGACAGCAACAGGTTGAAATATGTTGTGCTCTGTTTTTCTTACACTTTCATCTTAGTTTGTTTTCAAAGGGGTGCACAGAAGACGTCTGTCTTTTGGGCTAGGGCTGAGGCAGTGTTGTGTAGATGTATGACAGCATTAATTTGAAATAAATGACTATGGCCATTTGTCCTTTCACTTCCGTCCCAATTTAACTGTAACCATTTGGAATTCCGGCACCTACTAGATTGAGTCTCGAAATATGGAGATTGAATGGCTGAAAAAATGACTTACATACACTGAGTCCAAGATGACCATTTCTAAGAATATTACCTAATCTCAGAAGTATGGTGATCTCAGAGTTAATATATATATATATATATATATATATATATATATGTGTTTGTTTGTGTCTTTCGGCTTTTCCCGGTTAGGGGTCGCCACAGTGGAACTCCTGTCCACTAATGATTGGCAGTAGAGTTTTACGTGCTGGCTTGCCGGGCCTAATGTACAACCTTCAATGAAGGAATGCCCGTTCACGCATGTCGCCACACAGAAGACGCTCTAACTGAGAATCGAACGGGCAACATCTAACTGTTAGGCGGCAACGCTACCACAGCACCACCACCGCAGTATATATGTATATATATATATATATATATATATATATATATATATATATATATATATATATATATATATATATATGTATATATATATATATATATATATATATATATATATATATATATATATATATATATATATATTCAGGGGGTGTGGTGGGGTTGCCTGTAACATTACAGGGTGCAGTGGGGCTTGCCCCCTGCAAAAAAGAAGTTTAAAGAAAAACAATGTTTGAGATTTGCTCTTCTGCTGTAGTTTTGGCCTTTTTTTGGCTTGCTGGCACTCAATATTTCCAGTGCAAACATTTCAGTAGGGATCCCAAACTTAACATCAAAAGGGTGCACACAAATTGAATATCTTTTGGGGGGAGGGTAGAGAAAAATGTAGTCACATTTTCTTTACAGTTTATGAATAGCTACTACTCAGTTTATGGGTGATTGCTGTGCCATCATCCTTGTACAACCTTGGAAATAATTTATTTCTTCCTTGAAAGATAAAAAAGTTAGTTACTTTCCTAAGCCATGACTTTTGTCCAAGCCATCATTGGACCAAAGGTTATGGAAAAATATCTAACATTCACCTGATGCATTTAAAACCTCATAACGTCTGGTGACCTTGTGGCACCCAGACCCCCAGCTTAATTAAATTCTTTCCTGTGTAGTTATTACAGCATACTGTTGACCAATTAGAATGTATTGAAAGGATGTAGAAAAAACCTGATAAGTAAGAAAAAGCTTGGTTAAGCTAAAGTATTTTGGATAGTATGAGTCATCAAGAATTGGAGGAAATGGGAGCACTAGGATGCATTCCCGAGTGACAGGAGATAGCAGGGGTACGGAATGCAATGGAACACTTGCCTCATACCCTCTAAGGCTATCCCTGCAGTCACTGTGTGTGACATTTAAAAACTGTTGCTTCTGGGCATGGTTTGCTAAAAGGGGTGTGGCCAGCCTTTGGCAAGGTGTGTTTTTGTTCTCCAGGAGTTGTGACTTTTGTCAGACAATGGAAGGATGAAAAGGTGGCATCCCTATAATAAACACCCATCCTGGTTCTGATACATATTATCTACAATAAGATGAATAGTTTTAACTGTGCTCTTCTGGTTGTTAAAGATACCATCTGCTGTAACATGGATCATCATAAGTTAACTGTGGCTGTCCTGTCTGTGATAGATACTATCTAGTGTAGCATAGCTTTAGCTCTCCTGGTTGTGATACATGCCACCTGCCATAACACAGACAGCGGTATGATATCTGTGTACTGCTAGATATGATAGATACCACCTACCATACCATGGACAGTGTAATTTAAATATGTTCTTCTGGCTGTGATAGATAATATCTACCCTAACATGGACAATGGTGACTTAGCTGTGGCTCTCCTAACTGTGATATACATCAACTACCATAACATGGCTAGTGGTATGCTAGCTGTGGCTCTCCTGGTTGTGATATACAACAACTACATAACATGGCTAGTGGTACGCTAGCTGTGGCTCTCTTGGTTGTGATATACATTAACTACCATAACATGGCTAGCGGTATGCTAGCTGTGGCTCTGCTGTTTGTGATATACATCAGCTACCATAACATGGCTAGTGGTACGCTAGCTGTGGCTCTCCTGGTTGTGATACATACCATCTACTACAACAAGATAAGTTAACTGTGCTCTCCTGGTTGTGATGCATACCAGCTATACTAACATGGACAGTGGTAGATTTTATGTTCTAGTTCTGTGATGTGTACCATCTTCAATAACATAGACAGAACTAAGTTAACTATGCTGCCCTGGTTGTTGGAGATAACATTTTCCCTAACATGGGTAATGGTGACTTACTGTGACTTGCTGACTGTGATAAATAACAGCTACCATAAAAAGGCAGGTGGTAAGTTAAATGTGGCCCTTGTAGCTGTGATACACACCATCGACCATAGCATGGTTACTGATAAGTTAAACGGGACTGTCTTTGTTGACCTTCAAATGGCCTTCAACACAACAATGTATTAAAACACAAGCTTCATTAGGAATCTGTGGGGAATGTATCCTGTTGCTCTTCAATTGTTCTTTGCCTCTTACTTATGACTATGTCACTAAAACTTAATGACATACTGTGTCTTTCTCCATCAGCCTTAATCCAGGCAGAAGTGCTTTGAGGCTCCATCCCTGTGACACTTTTATTTGTGTATTTATTAATATTCTTCACAGGAACATTCAATATTTGCCCTGTGTTTTCTATACAAATAAGTTACGGTTTAGTGCCAGGGATTAAGGCTAGACCTCATAACAAGCTTTATCCTGTAAAGTTAGGTTTGATTCCCTAGGTCTTCCTTTTGCTACTTTGTTACTCTGAAAAGGTCACTTTACCAAAGCAGCATTCCTGGCATTCCTGGGTTACCCTTTAAAATAGATGTTTGGGTCTATTGTGTTTACCTATTTGCCAAATAAATGATATGGTCAGTCTTTAAAATGACGTAGATCCATATGTTATCACAGTCTTATTGGCCATGGCACAACCTCTGTCAAACAATGGTTCCAATCCAACCATGGCACAACCTCTGTCAAACAATGGTTCCAATCCAAGAAGTTAACCATTAACTTTAATCAGATAAACCTCTGTCTTCCTTGATAAATTTATAACATATGGAATCTAATCAAACATGCTTTTCTTCCAAATACCTAGGATTTCACTTTGACCCTTCTGCTTCATTTAGCCATCTTTTCTTCATAGCTATAAACATTTTTTAAGCATAACTGAACATTAGACCACTCTTCTTGTTGCCAGGCAGTACTGACTCTCATATAGAGTTGATTTTCCTTACTACCAATAATCAAGCTAACCTTTGGAAGGCTAATGGTGACTTCATCTAAGTAAAGTCTTAAACAGAATTATTATGTTTATAAAAGTATGAAGGTTAGCAGTCTGAAACCTTTATCCTACAAAGTTTTGCATTATGATGCAAAACCAATTTCAGCTAAAAATCGGACAGAATTATGTCACTGTTAAACTATAATTCTGTTGTATTCTTCTTTCATTTATAGGTCCATAGATTTATAGGTAAGTACTAGACCAGGTGTCCTTTAGGGCTATTTTAAGCCTAGCCACTTGCAGTTTTGGTGCTTGAATTAACTTAAACCATTTGGTGCTAGATTAACCTTACCCGTCCCATGGTTGATAATTATATATTGTCCCAGTGAGAATAACTGCAATCAATATTACAGATAATTTGAGGGAACTCATGCATGGGATAAAGCATTTAACAACTGCATCTGTCCATTAGTAGTACAAGGAGCAGTCTTTGGGTAAAATTTCTATTACCCATCCATAAGTCCAAGTTGCACTTGAATATGGACAGGGAGGAGCTTTATTTAACAAGGATGGGGAGTCTGTTCCAGAGCAGTGGTATCGTCTATGAGATCTACCTGTCCTTCCAAACTGTTCTGTTGATGTTGCAGAAGAGGTTTACATCTCTACACTGAGTATTTCTGTATTTAGTTTGTGTGATGAACTCTTTACTAGAAGGACCCAGTCATAGTTGAAAAATGTCCATAAATATCAGATCACTTACTTGATCAAAAATATTTAATGAATGGTTATGGGTTATTGTATGATTTGGAAAGTCATAATATATTTTGATCAGATGAATTACAACATTTACAGCCAGGCAGAAAATATGTGTATTTCTTCACCTTGATCACTTAACTACATATTTGCTGTTCATAATCCTCCTTTAAAATGTATATGATCTGCACAATTTATTTACATATTGCCTGAAAGGAAAGAGAAAGATAATTGCTGGAAAGAGGAATTAATCTGGTGAAGTGATGCAGTCAAATTTAAAGCCTACTTACTTAAATTATTATTTTTAAAGGCAAGAATAGCACCTAGAAAATGTGTACATATTTGTCATTCTCGTTTTCTTTGCAGATAAGCCTGACTCACTCTGTCTGTTATCACTCATTCTCAGAAATGCCAAATGAAGATTAAATGTAAACAGGAGGAATGGGTCTGGGTTGGAGTGCAGACAACAGCTGCATGAATGTCATTTTAGCAGTGAAAACAATAAGGAACCAAAAGAATCCTTCGAGAGAAATGAGCTGTTTTATTATTAATTGGAACATGATTCTCTGTATTTTTTTAAAAGTCTACCGTTTTCCTTCAATGAAAAGAATTATTTCCACCTTGAATCACAGATGTAGTACATTATGCATAAAAGTCTAGACCCGGTATAGCCATATTAATGTAGGAAAACAACTCTTACTGGTGGCCCTGAAGAATAGACCTAACAGAATGATATATACATTGTCAATGACCGAAATGTAAACATATGCAACCTTGTATAAGGAAAGGAAGGACAGAACAGAGGTATGCAAATTAGAAGTATCTTAAATGCATTAACAGCATACAGGAGAGTGGAGCTGAGCATTTATAAAAGAATAAGGAATGCAAACTGAAAAAAACATATCAGCAGCTGCCATATAAATCAAAATGTTTATTTTTGTCTCATTCCTCCTTGAATTCCACTACAATGTTTGAATGCAATGACTTATGTGGAAAGTTGTCTTCCTGAAGAAATACTTCAATGGCATCAGTGGGGTCACACTTCCTGTCTGTTGAAGCTAGACTTGCAACCCATTTCAGGAGTGTTTTGTCACACTTTCAGGCACAGAGTGCATGCACTGTTTGTTGTTCTCACTTGTAGAGATTTCACTCCACATAAAAGATGATATTACAAGAGCTTAAGACAATTGTACATCTAAGCTATTAAATTAACTTTCTCAGGGTCTCTGGTATTATGAAATACAGAACACATTTGTGATATATTTCATACTTTTTTAGTCTAGAAACATGCAAACAAAATATTTTAGTGCAGCTGTTAAGAATACATTTTGTAGAGTTCAGTAAACTACAATGATTTTATTAATATTCACCTACAGATAATTTCCATCACTACGTCATAAATGTTTCATATTTAATTTATCATGCAGTGAACTTGGAACATATCATATGTAATGTACAGTTGGCCTGCAGACATGTTACTTATTACACCATATTTAAGAGGTCTTAAAATAGACCAATACTAAAACATGGTCTTTACTACCAGATTCAGAAAGTCATGTTCATTTTTTATTTCAGTCCTGTCTGCTAATGAAACTGGTACATAATTATTCACCAAATCTCACCATCCACATGGAAATATAGCTGCTGCCCATCTCTCAGTCTGACAGGTGTAAGATCATAATTTCCTGCATATTTAAATAATCCAGTAAACATACATATGTACCAGTTTTGTGTGTGTGTGTGTGTGTGTGTGTGTGTGTGTGTGTGTGTGTGTGTGTGTGTGTGTGTGTGTGTGTCTGTGTCTGTGTGTGCATATTCATGTGATATATACATTTTTGGATGGAATTCATAGACAAATGCTGCACACCTATGCAGTGCTCATTTTTGAGAAGTTTACTGTGCAATGGGTTAAACAGCTAATCAGTTATATATTAGACATCGAAGAGCACAGTCATTCTGAGCAAAGGACTACATAATTAACACAAAGCATAGTGCTTATGGGAGAAGTAGGGTGAGACTGCTCTATGACTGGAGCAGCAGTACAATAGGCTGTATGATTGACATGCTGTTTGTCACCACGAAGGTAGACTAGCACTTCCAAGCTAATGTGTATATGCCAGGACAGTAATCACCAGGTAGACCAGTCTAGATGTGCACAGCAAAGTGCCATCTCTGTTCGTAATATAAATCAGGAGGAAATGGGATAGATAGAAAAGATGGAAAATGGAGAACAAGCAGAGGGAAATACGCAAGGCAAACCATAATCCATAAAATATGGCATGGGGGGGGGTGAATATTTTTTCCAGGGAAAATTTCCTTTTTGTAATATATAGAAAATAATGGTAGATTAGTATGGTTATGAGGGACAACTGTAGATTGCATAAAGAGAGAAGGACAGATAGCAAGGGCAGACAGATAAACAGAAAACACAGACTCAGACATGTGAGATTGATGTACTAAAGTTTGAGAGTGCAGTGGACAAACGTAGGCGATACAGAGTGTAATGATCTCAGGTATTGCCAGCCATGACAGAAGAAGTAGGGCAGTAGATATGTAACATATGCTAAGACAGCTAGCTGGAATTTAATAAAGAATTATATGTTAGTTGTATATCAAACTAATTTGGACAGATGCTTGTGTTAAAAATGTATTTGTAAAGTTGCTTGTGTTAAAATGTAGCAACGGTGTGCCCTGTTGGAAAGAAATTAAATGCAGATGTATTATTGCAACTGAATTAAATGAATATGTTTTAACAAAGGATACTAGAAGAGAAGAGCTTAATCACAATCCAGATGCAGCAAACATTGTAAAATAGCTGAAATTAAATTAAGCCATAAAGATTGTATCTTACAGTTCTGGGTGCAGCCAGAAACAAAATGTCTTTGAGAAACCTGGCTTAGTAGCTCTGTAAGAGGAGCAGAAGTGTTAAAATGGTTTTATGTCTTCTAGTAGCTGCACCAGATCTGAGCAATGCTCTTATGTGTGTATTACTGACATGTTGGTGCTAAATCCTGGCAGCTTCTAGTGTTGTTGATAGTGTGGGAACCAGAAGTTAGATGACTAGGTGTATGTGATTTAATTCTGTAATTTGAAATAATATTTAGATATTAAAGAGAGAACTCTGTCAGTCAGACTGAGCAGTCTGTACTTGGAACCTGAAAAAAGAGGAAGACCACTCACCCACTTCATCTTGCCTTGTGCTAGTAAGTGACCAGGGACTAGTACTCTTTAAATTAGTCAAGAAAATATGAGAATAGTTAAGCATTGTTTTTCTGTAACCATGTGAATCTTTCCAGCTGTGTTATTTTCTACTAGTTCCTGTTATTGAATCTCTGATGTTTACTGTAAAGAGATATTTGGTATTTTCTTTTTCTTTTATTATTTATTATTCAATATATTTAAATTTTTCATTGTGTCTGGTCATTTTAGAAAACAATTAAGCTTTGAGAATATTTGCATATATTTATTTGGTGGCTGCTCCTGAAAGCCTGGCTATTTGGTCAACATTGCCATTTGTATTAATATTGACTCCACTCAGCATAATTGAATACCCTTTAAAGAGCCTTATAGTAACTGACTGGTTGCAGTGAATCTACCTTGTAGTTTGGGAAAAGTTGCTAAAGCGAGTAATCTGTGCCAGCCTTTCCCAAGTGTGTGTGTGTGCATGAAAATTAAATCTCAAAAAGTGTGTGTGTCAGGTACTTGGAGCAGGGACACAAAACATTGGTTTCACAGAGAGAGTGCTGAACGCAGCTGTGTCAGTGGAAATCCTTATTGGGGACCTGGGGAGAGACAGATATAGAGAAATCCAGACCCCGGGCACTCTGTGTTCCCTGTGTGCTCTTAAGGGAAATTGTGCTTGCTGTAGAGAGGTCTGCATCTGAAAATACTGAGTGTAACCATTTGTATTCCAAGTGAATATTCCTCTCCAGTTTCAGTGGTAAGGATTCAGGATCCTTGATTACTGGCCCAGAGTGGGGACATCACACAGAGGTTGGACTAATGGTGAGAAGGAGGTTTGGACAGCAAATGGGCATAAGGAAGGAAAAACATCACATTAACAGTGTATGATCTTGGCATAGGTGTATGCCAGTCCAGCCCAGACAACAACAAACCTATGCATCATTTGTATGAGTGGGCAATATTATGGGTCAGTTGCTCCCCTTTAGTGGCCTGATGGGTAGGATTTGCTGGGCATGCAACCGCACCAGCTATGCCAAAAATGCTCCACATTGTTAAAGTGGGATTCGGTTACTGTCACACCTCAGTGGCCAACATCTTCCACAAATGATGCCAGAAGGTCAGGGCAGACTCCTGTGGACCACTTTCAGAAGAAAAGCCATTGTTCTCTTATGTGAAGTGGCTACAAACTGTTATTCCCAGAAAAAAGACATCATTCACCTGCTGAGAAGTAGGCTTGGTAGCCACAAGTGATCAAGCACCATATGCAGTGCCATTACCTACTCCACACGAATTTGCTCTGCACAATGAGATAACTGCCTATGAATCCTGTGAATTGTGTATTTTCTTTTTTTTTTCTCTTCTATGTCACTAAGTGCTAAACTCAGCAGTAAAAATTATTTTGAGAGTTTTTACTAATCTTTAAACAGTCAGTTTTTCTTTTACTGAAAACCATTATACTAAATGTCATATCAAATTAGTTGTTTAGTTCTTCAACATATATTCCAGATACTTGGTACTTTTTAATTTGAGATTTTTTTTGTTTTATACACAAACTACACAACAAAACAGTCACCAAGCTGTGAACCTCCTGTTGGCAGAACAAAAGTATTGTTCAGTGGAATAGATCTGCTATAAAATGCATTTGAAGAAATATTTTGAGTGTATGCTGATGTGTTCACATTTGATATTTAACAATTAAAATACTACACATTCTTTTCAGAATAAAATGCATATGAGATTGTAAATTCTTTTTTTTTTTAAATTCTTTTTATTTTATTTCTTTTTCAACAACAAACATTACAAACAAATCCACATACAAACCAACACATCTCTATCTAATGAAGAAAACAAGTATATACAACTGTACAAAGCCCAAATTTCAATAACTGTTACAGATGCAATGGTGAAAGAGAAAATGTATGTTAAATAGACACATTAATACATAACATTTCAGGTTATTAAATGTGCAAAAAATGAACCCCAAAAGTTTTCAGAATAGCATTTATGATTCCCTTTATAAAAGAGGAATTTCTGCGCCTTTATATGTCTAAAAATCAATTATTTTTAACCTTCCCGGGATAGCATTGCTTGATTCTTCCAATGGAGAGAAATATAATATTTAATAAACATGAATATGGATATCAACACCTTGTGCTGTGATTTAGTAATATCATCTGGAGGTATATGTAGTAGCGCATATTGCCATGAGAGAGTTGATTTCTCATATCCCATCTTTCCCAGGATAACTCTTAGGGCGCACCACAGTCTGTACACACATTTACAACTCCAGAAGATATGGTAAATGTCGGCTACCTGTGCCTTACAAAATGTGCACGAAGATGATGAGTTAGGTTGAAATTTATTAATAATTGCTGGGGTTAAATATGCATTATTTACAATCATAAGTTATGATAGGCCAGTTTTTTGAAGGGGATATATTTAGTGCTTAACTTAAAAGATTCTTGCATAACTGCAGCGGATATACCCGGGTCCTTATCCACCCAGAACTTGGAAAATATTGGAGTGTTATTAGTTCTGACCAAGACCAAGAATTTGTATACATTGGAGATCATCTTTTTCTTAAGCAGAAGTAGTTTCAAAATAACTTTGGAGGTCTCAATGTCCTCCCTGGTTAACTCTGGAACCTCGATATAGGGCTAAACTAGATCCAAAATCTGTCTGAGTATTAAGGTGTATTTGTTGGATACATTAAACGTTTGTTTAATTTCAGAGATCTTCAGGTGTTTAACTATAAAAAAGTCCGCAATGCACTTGTCTTTAATAAGGGGAAAGTTGTTTAGATTTAACATGTTACCGCTCAACGTTAAATTCGGGTTTAAATGTATGGGTTGGAGAGAGGTGAAAGCATGAAAAAGCTTTAGAGACGTTAATAATTTATGAAGTGTCATAACATTCGATTTGAGACCATAAATGATTTTATGCTTGTCTAGACTATCCTTGTTCAGAAAAGGAAGGGCAGATGGGTTAATTTTAAGGGATCTAATGTAATTTATATATAGCTCTACCCATTTAGGGGACCAAACTTCAGAGTTGATTTTATAGTTCGCTATATTCAGAATTCTACTGCTCTGAATGATGTCATAGTATAATTTGAAGTCAGGTAGAGAGATACCTCCCAGATCCTTCGGGAATACGAGTTTAGAGTAGGATATTCTCACAGATTTTGGAGACCACACAAATTTCGATAAAGTTGAGTGCAGTTTATTGAAGAATTTCACAGGGATAATGGAGTTAGTAGTGTTAAAAATATAAAGGAACCTGGGCAGAATATTCATCTTAATTATAGTTGTCCACGCCAAAAAAGGGAGCTTAAGTTGTGACCATCTCTTTAGGTCCCTTTGCACCTCTGTCCACAGCTGAGAGATGTTTTCTTGGTAGGATATGGTTTGATCAATTGAAAAGGAAACCTCCAAGTAATGAAGATTTTCTTTAATTGGAATCTCTTCAACCGAATGGTTAAAGGGATAAGGTGAGGTAATATTTACCGGAAAAATTTGGGATTTCTCTGTTAACCTTATAATTGGCAAACTTAGAAAAGATATTAATGGAACTCATAATCTTTCCTAAATCAGAGTTCGGTAAAGAGAGGTAGATATTTAGATCATCAGCAAACGCCGAAAAAGGAGTATTAGTTCTAAAGAGCCTGGGGATAGAGTGATGAGTTTTCTGTTTAATAAGAAGAAACAGAGGTTCTATATAAAGATTGAATAGCAAAGGAGAGAGGGGGCATCCCTGTCTGGTCCCATTAACTATGAAGATTCTATCAGTAACCGCATTATTTATTTGAAGCATTGTATAAGCTTTATAATAAATAGTTTCAATAAGTTTCACAAATGAGGGAGGTATATTAAAAAAGGGTAAGATGGTTAGTAGGAAGTTCATACTCATCCTATCGAAGGCCTTTGAGGCATCTATTGCTAACGTATATAAAGGGTAATTAGAAAGAGAAGAGAGAGTTATTATAGCTTCTAGGGCTAATGTATGATCGGATGTCTGTCTATTTCCAATAAATCCCGATTGTTCTTTGGAGACTATGCTAGGTAGCATTAATTTGAGTCTATTGGCAAAAAGATGAACTAAAATCTTTAAGTCTGCATTAATAACGGAGATGGGTCTATAGTTCTCCGGTTTGGTAGAGTCCGTTTTACTTTTAGGGATAAGTATAGTCCTAGAAGCATTGAAATGTGGGTCTCTTATACCATGTTGGAGGATCTGGTTATAGGTTAAGTATAGCGCTTGTGACATCTTGTGGGGAGAGGACTTATAAAATTCTGCGGTAAATTCGTCAGGACCTGGAGCTTTATTTAGTTTTAAATTCTTGATCACTTCTAAGATTTCTTGTGAAGTGATTTTTCTGTCCAAAGGGTAGTATTGATCCTCACTTAATTTAGGAAAGGACAGCTCTTTAAGGGTATCTGCATGTTCAGCCGAGTTTACGGGATCATTCCGAGAGCTATATAGTTCGGAGTATATATTTTGAAAAATTTCTATAATATCCTGGATTTTATAACAGAGCTTGTCTTGCTAAGACAATTGAGAAATATAATGCAATGTCTTATTTTGGTTTATTAGTCTGGCTAAGAATCTGGAGGGACATTGCGCCCAATCAGAGTACTTGGCCAACATTTTAATTTCATGAACTGATAAGTTATCTGCCTGCAGAGATAGATACTCTTTTTGCAACCCCATTAAATGGGCTTCTATTTCCCTATCATACTTTGCTTGTAGTTTATTTTCCCAGACCGCTATCTTTTTGATCAGATCGGTTTCTCTTTTGTAGTATAATTTCTTAAAATATGAAGCTTTATTAATAAGAGTTCCCCTAATCACAGTTTTCATGGAGGCCCATAATATGTCAGTAGGTACCTCCTGCCTCTTAGCTGATTGAATAAACTGGTCTAATTTTTCCTCTATGATTTCAGCGATCCCTTCCCTTTGAAGAAGCGTAGGGTTAAGTCTCCACCACAATGGTCTATTTTTGTTGCTAACCCCTGGCTTACAGTCCAAGACAAGAGACAACTTGGAATGATCGGAAAGATTTCTGTTATCAGTATGCAATTCAATTTGGCAGCTAGCCAGGTCAAGGGAGAGGAGGAAGAAGTCAATTCTGGACCATCCCTTATGGCAATTGGAAAAGAAAGTATAATTTACCTTATTAGAGGGGGTTCTATGTGATAAGAATGGGTCAAACAAATTGAAGTCATCTTTAAGTTCGGCTATCACTGATACGGCATATTTATTATACCTTGTATTTGGGTTTGACCTATCAGTAAGAGGGTTTTGCACGGAGTTCCAATCTCCGCCTATAATATATAAATGATTGGGGAAAGAGGAAAGAATGTTATATATATTCATATAAAAATTTTGTTGGTAATAGCATGGGGAATAAATATTCAGCAACAAGATGGGCTTGTCAATTTGAACTAGCTTAAAAATAATTAGACACCATCTGCCCTCCTTATCCGAGTCATACTTAATAATGTCGCACGGAAACTTTTTCTTTACTATTATGGCAACACCTGCACTATTCGAGCTAGATCCAGAATCTATAATCCTTTTCACTCATGGTCTCCTTCTTTCCTGATCCCACTGGTGGCTGAGTAGATGTGTTTCCTGGACTAGTAAAATATCTGATTTTGATTTATACAGCAAGTGCATAAACAGTTTCCTCTTTTTCACCAGTTGTAATCCCTTAATATTCCATGAATCAATAAATACCATTTAACTACCTAATAGACGGGGGGAGAAATGGGAGTTACTGCTGTAAAAGGGGGAGATTTGAGATTTGAATATCAAAACGCATCCCTGAAACTTGGAGAATACTAGTAGGGAAATTCAGGCTATAAACATTATAATACAAGACACTTCCTGCCTAACAACCGAGCTTAACCCTCTCTCCTTAGGCCCAGAAGGAAGTGGGATTACTGGGGAGAGTAACAAACTATACTTATCAAAGGGGAAGGTCAACATGTACCCCCTCCCAAGGAAGAGAACTAGGCCCCCAATAAGCCCCCTAAACACCCTCAGATCCAGGTCGCCAATCCTCCCAATCCGGGTTAGGAACCTGAACCCAGCACTGCATGACTAAGATTGTGATGTGACTCAAACGGAGCAACTATCAGTCAGAAATAACATTCGGGTAATAACAGTGAATACTGTTAATAACTTCAGCTTCTATGTAATAGCATTATAACATTAACATTAACAATCTGCTAAAAAATGTTTGACAAAAATCCCGGAAGACAGATTTTATATATATACATCCATTGCTGCAGTCGACATATTCGTCAAAAGGAAAATCAAGATGACTTCATATACCATGCACCGAGACATATGTTTAAGCATTTACAATAAAATTTTCAGTTGTTATATATAAGAGCCATCTGTACAATATATGTCTAGCATATGTCTACCATATAATTCCTTGATAAAAATAAACTATGCATCATAGTTAGTTATGGTACCCCTGCAGGAATATAATAACCAAGAAAGTACACTACCAGGTGAAGAATAATACAATCAAGTAGGGTACCTGTAAGCCCCAAGCATTAGACTGCTTGATATACAAATCAGAAAACTTAAGTGAGCTGTAATTGACTGCCACTGGGTGTGTAGTGAAATTAGGGAATGCTATATAGGGCAGAATGCAGATACTTAAAACAACCAACAAAACAGGCACCCTAAACGGCCCCCCTCGTATAGCCATCTGAAGACCAGTTTAGTCACATAGATGATTAATTATGAGATTGTAAATTCTATTTTTTTATTTAGCTGCTTAGAATCTGTTTCCAAGCTGAACAGGACATTGTTTTCTTATTTGCAAATGAATTGCCTAAAATGTTGCAAAGAGGGAAATAGAAGAAACACTTTCATGTACATGTTCTCCTGCCCACTGATTCATCATAGTTGTTGACAACAGCTTCAGTACACACACACACACACACACACACACACACACACACACACACACACACACACACACACACACACACACACACACACACATATGTACTTCTACTCATACACTGCATGCACCCACAAATATGGGGACATCCATCACATGCTCTTTCCTATTTAAGACACAAATACATTGCTAAACAAATATTTTCTGCATGGCATTATATTGTACTTGTTTCATGGGAGACAAATAACTTTAATTTATCTAGTTTTCCATCTAGTAGAATTTAACATTTTGTCTTTCCTCCATCTAGCTCTTCCTCTCCCCCTTTGTATACCTGTCCCAGTCTTTCTTGACAGTGGATTCACTCTCAGTGAATCATTCCAGAAGCTCATTTTGTGGGTCTACCTTCCTCATACTGAGTAAGTACTTTTGTAATTCCAGTAGATAGTTAGGCCATATCATCTGCTATGTGTTCTTCTTTCATCATAAATTTTGCTCAATGTGACCCTCTCACATTTTTGTGGCATGATCTTGTGCACCCATATCATTTCCCCCTGTTAGAACCTGGCTTCTAGTAAGAAAAGGTCCAGATCCCCTAGTTTCAGGTCATACTGTTCCCCTCCGTTTGATACATTCTTCTGGGGATTTTCATGTGGACTCCTTTAGCAGACTGGTTTCAATATCCCTTTGTGGCCAGCAGAACTGCAAGCATAGTGTGGCCTGACCTGGATACAACAGAATGGAAGAATCACTTATTTTCTTCTGGAGTCTACCTCTCTGAGGCTATACCTCAGTATTCTATTTGGTCCTGCCATATCCATTGTTATTGTGCTTCTGATAATCAATCTAGCTGCCACAGTCACACCCACATCCTTTATCTGCTTCTCTTCTGTGAGCACCACTCTCCCTAGCGAATAAGTCATACAAGGGTTGTGGCGGATCAAGTGCAGGTTTTCCCTACATTGAACTTCAAAGGCCAAATGTCTGCCCGATTGGATGGCCTTTCTTAGACCTTCATGGGCTGTTTCTCCTGTCTTCCTCTTTTGCACTTCTCATTGTGTTGTCCAGAAAGTCAATAATCTCATTTCTATTCGGAGGTTCACTTGGAGTTCACATGTCATACTTACATTTTCAAGTAACTCAGTTGCTGTAACTCCATGTTGCTATTTTCTTCTTACTATATATGTATCAAGATTATTTTCTGAAGGACGTTAAAGACTGATTCTAAGAGGATGGTAAAACTTATTCTATGATATTGAAAGGCATTGTATATTGTTATCCTTCACTTTTGTTTTCTGTTATTAGTATTTATTTTTAGTATTACATTCCAAGTGCAGTATTCACTCCCACATTACTACTTTTCAGGTGCAGCCTTTCACTTAGGATTACATCAGACATCCCCTATACAACACTCAGAGACCACCTATAAATAATATATAAGAAAAAGAACATTAATGGGTCATTCCTGAAGCCTGTTTGAATAGATCCGAAATGAGCTCAATGAAATGTACTGGACCTGGGACCAATCCTGTTGTATGAAATGTACTGGACTTGGGACCAATCCTGTTGTATGAAATGTACTGGACCTGGGACCAATCCTGTTGTATGAAATGTACTGGACCTGGGATCAATCCTGTTGTATGAAATGTACTGGACCTGGGACCAATCCTGTTGTATGAAATGTATTGGACCTGGGACCAATCCTGTTGTACTCCACCAGTTACTTCATTTACTACAGACACTCTACCTCTCATCAATCCTTCCTTGTCCGAGTCTGCAAAAGTCTTTCATTTCCTTAGTCTCCAGGATACCATGCCTGTTACACTTTTCTTAACAATCACTACAAACCAATTCAAATGACCTCCTGATATCCTAATAAACCATGTATACAGATTATAGTGAAGATAATTTCCTTGGTATTGCTTTTGTGATACAGAATCAAGTTCGAATGACAAGCTAATTCTAGCCATGAGCCAGTACTAGACATTGTTCTTATGACTATTTTCCTTTAGTAAAGCAACCAGCCTTTCCCTCTAGATATTCTCAATGTCATTTGCTATTACCACAGCTGCTGGGCTAACCATCTTGCAATTCAATAGATTTTGTCTGCCCTTTCCCAGCTTTATACACAACTACTACTCTGGCATTTTCCAGTCCTCAGGGATTTATATATTGTCTAGTCAGACAGAATCATAGCTAGGTCATATGATGACTTCTACAGTTCCCAAGACTGGGGTCCCACCCCTCAAGTTTGAGCTGAGGAGCAAAGAAAAAAATAGTCTTCTCTCACAGTTAAATAAACCTTTTCTGTTCTGAAACTGTAGCAAACTGTTTGCTTACAAATGTAACAAGCGGCTTGCAACAGATAAATTACATGCCCCATACATACAGTGCTTCAACACTTCAGCCATGACTACATATGCAGGCATTTATTTATGAAGCTGAGATATCCTCTTGGCTTTGTGAGGCAATACTAGCACTACATTCCTGCACCATCAGCCCCTGTCAAATGTTCCTCCTAACAGCCCAAACAAGGGGCAGCTGGGCCCTTTGCCACAGAGTAGTTATGACTTTGTGGCCAGATGCTTGAACTTTGGAAGCAGTCTATCTGGTACCTATGTTGTAGTCTTCCTTAGTACAGCCAATTCCTTTTAGATATTTTCAGTTTCTAACTTGGTATCTGTCCACTTCTCTCCCAGGTCTCCCCTAGCTCCTTCATACCACAATATCCTTTCCTCCCCTTCCTTCTAGAAGACAATTCAAAGTATTTATTCTGTCAGTCTTCTTGGTCAGTTACTTTTGTGAGCTGACTTCCATTCTTACTCACCCTGGATAAATCCATCCTTCCCAGCCATCCGTCTGCATTATACCTAAGAGACATTGTTCCCCTTCTTCATCTCTTCTAATGATTCTCTTTTGATATGTGCAGAAAACACACAAACACAGACACAGGCACACGCACGCACACACACACACACACACACACACACACACACACACACACACACACACACACACACACACACACACACACACACACACACACACACACACACACACACACACACACACACACACACACACACACACACACACACACTCTCTTTCTTTAAAGCACACAGTAACAAAATTACTATTAGTTAACAGTGGCTTCAGCTGATGATTTCTGACACCCACCACCATGTTTAATACTATAGCCACTATTCTGTCCCTTTCTGGCACAGTTTCACATGAGAGGACTGAACCCTTCATGAACTAAGTCCACTGTCAAACACCAGTCTTTCTCTGCTCTGAAGTCTGTGATTCTCCCATCTTATTTTTGCATATTTCATTCCCCCATGGATATAGCCCTTCTGTTCCACTACCCCAATCCTTTATTCTCTCTGTCTCTTGTCTCCCATCCTCCTTTTTTATCAGTTTTGTGGTTAATGTACTATACCAGTACACTGACACTCCCCTCTTCCATAACAAGGATGTTTAACCTACAGGTCTATACTGAAAATTGGCCTCAACCCAGTTTAACAAACCAGTTAACAAAATATGTCATTAAAAAAATAAAACAAAATTATATAAATAAATAGGTTATGACAGTTACTGCTTCCTTACTGGATACGTTCCTTCCTATTGCTAATCTTATATTTGATTCTGTCCCCTATAAAGAAGCCACTCAACCACCTAAAGAGGCTTTATCCTTTCAGCTCTGTTCAAGCCCTATTGCCAAAGGCAAAAGAGAAGCTACTTTCTTATATTGCACAAAGAGGATCTGAATGAGTTCAGCTACAGATCAAATGCTTTGCATCTCATCACCATTACAACCATGTGTTACTGTATACTTATATACACTATACTACATAGCATGCTTTGTATCTCATCACCATTACAACCATGTGTTACTGTATACTTATATACACTATACTACATAGCATGCTTTGTATCTCATCACCATTACAGCCATGTGTTACTGTATACTTATATACACTATACTACATAGCATGCTTTGTATCTCATCACCATTACAACCATGTGTTACTGTATACTTATATACACTATACTACATAGCATGCTTTGTATCTCATCACTATTACAACCATGTGTTACTGTATACTTATATACACTATACTACATAGCATGCTTTGTATCTCATCACCATTACAACCATGTGTTACTGTATACTTATATACACTATACTACATAGCATGCTTTGTATCTCATCACCATTACAACCATGTGTTACTGTATACTTATATACACTATACTACATAGCATGATTTGTATCTCATCACCATTGCAACCATGTGTTACTGTATACTTATATACACTATACTACATAGCATGCTTTGTATCTCATCACTATTACAACCATGTGTTACTGTATACTTTTATACACTATACTACATAGCATGCTTTGTATCTCATCACCATTACAACCATGTGTTACAGTATACTTATATACACTATAATACCTAGCATGCTTTGTATCTCATCACCATTACAACCATGTGTTACTGTATACTTATATACACTATACTACATAGCATGCTTTGTATCTCATCACCATTACAACCATGTGTTACTGTATACTTATATACACTATACTACATAGAATGCTTTGTATCTCATGACCATTACAACCATGTGTTACTGTATACTTATATACACTATACTACATAGCATGCTTTGTATGTCATCACCATTACAACCATGTGTTACTGTATACTTTTATACACTATACTACATAGCATGCTTTGTATCTCATCACCATTACAACCATGTGTTACTGTATACTTATATACACTATACTACATAGCATGCTTTGTATGTCATCACCATTACAACCATGTGTTACTGTATACTTATATACACTATACTACATAGCATGCTTTGTATCTCATCACCATTACAACCATGTGTTACTGTATACTTATATACACTATACTACATAGCATGCTTTGTATGTCATCACCATTACAACCATGTGTTACTGTATACTTATATACACTATACTACATAGCATGCTTTGTATCTCATCACCATTACAACCATGTGTTACTGTATACTTATATACACTATACTACATAGCATGCTTTGTATCTCATCACCATTACAACCATGTGTTACTGTATACTTATATACACTATACTACATAGCATGCTTTGTATCTCATCACCATTAAACTATGTGTTACTGTATACTTACATACACTATACTACATAGCATGCTTTGTATCTCATCACCATTACAACCATGTGTTACTATATACTTATATACACTATACTACATAGCATGCTTTGTATCTCATCACCATTACAACCATGTGTTACTGTATACTTATATACACTATACTACATAGCATGCTTTGTATCTCATCACCATTACAACCATGTGTTACTGTATACTTTTATACACTATACTACATAGCATGCTTTGTATGTCATCACCATTACAACCATGTGTTACTGTATACTTTTATACACTATACTACATAGCATACACTAATACTTTACTGCTTCTTGAAAACACAATGAACAATCTCTGACTAGGAATCAAACCTAAGCCGTTGCTGTTGCAGTGAAATCAGTACATTTTTTTGACTACCAGAGTGCTGTATTGCCTTAATTCTATAAATACCATCTTTGAAGAAACTTATTCTCACTCGTTTGACTTGTACTATTAGTATTATTTATTTTACAACTTAGAAGATTTTATCTCCAACAGTAAATAGTCATCAAGTTTCTTTAATTTCTAAATGCACTGCTATTTCAAATTACCACAGAGCATTTTGCCCATATTGTGGTACAAATTGTATGGTTTATATCATCACATGTGTTTGGCACTTTTTCCATTTCTTTGTACTCTGGAATTTCCCCAGCAGATATGCTGTTTAAAACTCCCTAACTTTTGCAAGTATATTATGGCACACAGTTCTTCCTTTCTTTAGAGCAGGCAACCTAAGATAATGCAAAAACATGTTATTTCCTTGCTAATCAGAATTTTCCACATGTATCTCCTCTTCTTATATGTTGACATTAATAATAGCCTTTGTCATATAGGCCATGCTTCCATGTAGGAGTCACCCTGATACTTGACTTCCTATATTGCTAAAGTTTTCATACATTTGACAAACATTTTCCATCAGGATTGTTTGAACCACAATTAGACAATGAAATCTTATGTTTAGCAGCTGCTTTGTGGTAAGAAAAGAGCAAGAAGTTTATGTTTAAAATCGTTGCGTCTGTATTTAAAATGAAGACCGTAGCTTCTCTGATTCACTGAACAAGAGATTTAATTTACTAAGTAGTGAAAATCAAAGTAAACTTTATTGTCATTTAGAACTACATACATGTAGCCTAAATGAAATTTTGTGCATCAGCTCAATTCTTGAGATTACAAAGAAAAGTGAAGCAACACATACAAGTAGAGGAATAAACATAACAAATACAATACTACTCCCAATACATGTAATAATGAGGAGACATTTACCAGCACTCATATACGTAAAGAATACCCTCCCCTGAATTAAATTAAGTACCCCATTTAAAGTAATACAAAACACACTACAGATTGAAATGCCCAAATTATTTGTCTAATATCACACCTGAGTGAGTTAAATAATACTGACTATGGATATAATAAATACATATTGCATTTACTTGGAATATATGTAAGTATATATTGCACAAATGGCAGGCACACTTTAATTTTTGTGCTGGTTGTCTAATGATTAATCAAAAGTTTTTTGTGTATGACTGTGGCCTATATTTTTGTCTGTAGTAATAATGCAAAATAAGGCATTGAGGCAGAGAGAGGACAACTTCAGCCATGAGGAATACCACATCCTCATGGTAGCCCTTAGGGGATATGGTAAACATCTGTTTGGTAAAAAGGGACCTAAACAAGATGAGAAGACAAAAGCCTTCAATCAAGTTGCCCTAGACATCAATACATTTGGTGGAAGAAACTGTAAATTAGCACAGTGCAGGAAGAGGGCAAATTATATGGCAGGGTGAGCTAGAAACAAGGTAAGGCAGAATGCTATTGAACATACTAGCACTGAAGGGGAGGGAGACTCCACCAATTATCCCTTTAACACCAGATAGGGACTGCCTTATCTCCATCCATGGGGATGACTGTGACACAGAATATGATGACATGGAAATAATCAGAAGAGGTGTGGATACAGGCTATTACCAATGCCTGCAGCAGCAACACTCATCTGGTCTGGAAGTTGGTTTAAAAACAGTAATATATATTTATATAGAAAACTGAATGCTGACATGGAATGACTACATTAAACATATAGGAATTACTATAAATAGTTGAACCTTCCATATATACAAAAAATGACAGTGATGGCAGTGTGCATGGTAAATGTCCCCCACACCTCCTTAATAAACTTACAATAGTGTATGCTATTTCTTTATTGATAATATTTTCCGACCATTTTTACAGGGTCTGCAGCAGAAACAAACAGTTGCACTATACCAATAAATGTACAGAATATCAGCAGCAGAATGGCTGTAGAAGGTAATGAGGGTAACATAGTTATATTTATGAGGCAGCCTGAGGAAACTGGCAGGCAGTCCCCGGGTTTAATGGCAGGAACTGTCACCCCACAACATTACACTCATGCTTGTACAGGGAGAAAATCCATGCACTTTTACACCAATATCTCTAAACCCAGAAGAACATCTTGAGGATGATGGCAGACATTCAGAGGTAACAGTGTCTACAGTGACACCTTTACAAAGGGGAGCCAGGCGCAGGTATTTGTTACAGCTACCCCAGAAAACACATACAGCATTGGCTGCCCAAAAACAAATGTGCTGAGACAATGTTAACGCTCAGAGCACTGCCACACAGAGTCAGCTGAAAATGGTTAGAGTCCTCCAGGGCAGACGTGAGGGTTTCCAGCACTATGTGGAAATGTCACAAGGTAGTGATAATACTGGATCACACTGCTGCATAGTATGGTGGCACACCAAGCATCCTTGCCTGCTTCCATTTGTACACTAGTTAGGACTTACCGGACTCAAGTAGGAGTCTTGCAATGGGAAGAGGATGAGGTATTGTCTGTACACACAGGAGCAGATCACATGACACTACAAGTGCTTCTCAAGAAAGTACTGTAATTAGTTAAGGAAAAGCACAACAGATTTTGTGCTGGCCATGTCAGTGTTCATCTATACTTGGCATAACCTTTCAATTGAGGTCCCATTTATGGTCCCACATCACTGTCAGATCAGTGTCTGCAGGATCACCTGCATCAAGTAGGTCCTGACATTGGACAAACTCATTGTCCGGTTCTCATGACAGTTCCTCTTCAAAAATCACTTACGCCATCACCTAGCTTATCTTTAGGGAATGTGTATGACACATTTGACTTTGACCAACTGTGAATAATGTGCAGCATTTTGTTGCTTATAATTTAACCTTCACAAATATAGATGAATGTTTAACTTGAAGGGGAATAAGTTATTTAAAAAAATACTAATGTACTAGTCGATGTATATACACCATATGAAAGAACTAATAACCAAATGTATAGCATATCAATGTAGGAATAAACAGATACTAATTCAATTAACTTTAATTGACAGGAAATTGAATAACAGGTCAAGTTTTTTAGTGTGTGTGTGTGTGTGTGTGTGTGTGTGTGTGTGTGTGTGTGTGTATATAGATATATATATATATATATATATATATATATATATATATATGGGTCTAGGACATTTGCTGAAATGAGCAAACATCCAAAACCCAAATGGCTGGGCATACTTACGTGAAAGTGCTTTTTACTGAAGAAGCACTTTCGCGTAAGTATGCCTGTTGCCAAGACCGTACTATGGTGCGGATAAGGGAAAATTCCATTTTCCCCGCTGTAGTGCGGTCTAGGAGGGAGAATATTAAAGTAGGTGTGCATAAGCCCCTGCTAAAACATTAATGTAATGTTTTTTTTTTTTTAGTAACACGCTTTAACGAAAGTGCTTTTTCAATAAAAGCGCTTTCGTTAAAGTGTGTTCGGTGGTTATGGATTCAGGCATTTGCTCATTTGAGCAAACGTCCTAGATCCATATCTATATATATATATATATATATATATATATATATATATATATATATATATATATATTTATATAGATAAGCACCAGCTTCCTTCACTGACACACCATACCTTTGGTTATTTATTAAAAAAACTTCAATGCAATAGAAAAAAAAAAAAAACATTTTTTTCCACTTACCAACAAGTTGACCACTGTGCATCCTGATTTGCAGAAGAGGCAGTAGAGTAAGCTAGTGTGCAAGATATGGGAATTATCTGCACTGCCAGGATGCAGGGCAGAGATGTTGGTAATGTACTCCCATGTATCACACACTAGCTGGCAGTTAATGGAATAGTATCCCTTTCTAATGCAGTGCCACTCCCCCTGTGGAACATGAGGAACCCTAATTGCAACATGCATACAATCTATTGCATCGAGTACCCCAGGGAAATGTACTACCCCATAAAAGGCACTCATGGTCCTGGCTCATTCCTGAGGTGACACCTGGAAATAGATGTACTGAACTAGACATGCCAAGAGTACATCCAAGAATTGCTGCAGTATCCTCAAGGCAGAAGCCTGTGAGATACCCAATGTGTTCCCAGTCTGTCTCTGGAAGGTCCCTGTGCCAACTATAATGTGGGCTAAAGATACCTTAGTATCCACAGGAATAGAAAGACCATGTATTCCTCCAGTACTCCTGTGGGGGCCATACATACTCACTAAGACCCTTATAATATTCTTCTCCACTCTAAACCTATGCAGTATATTCTAATTGTCAACATTATAATGGGTCATTCATTGCTTATATCTCCACCTACTTGGGCAGTGAGTGCCGTTGGGTGCAAGTGGGTTTGGCTCAGCCATGACAAGCAGCTCACAGTGGGAATCTGTAAGGCTAGCATCAAGTGACAGCATTTTTGTGGATTGCAAAGTAGCATAGTTGAGACCCTACTTTTCACTATGAATCACAAATAGGTAAAGGAATGCTTAATTAGCATATGCTGTTTTACATCATTCCACATTTACATCTCATAATGACTTAATTTACTAAGGTCTATCTGCAGCCGTCACACGTTAGCTTAAGTGGCCTCTATGAATTACTGCTTTGCTGTGCTCATTTGCGAACAGCATGGATAGCCTTAATGCATTCACATAATGACTATGACTATCACCCATACTGGGATGCTGATGGGATCACGAACCACCACCATAGATTCTTGTATGATGGCACCTCCAGCTATTGCCATCATGCACGAGAGAGTAAATGGGCTAGCCTGATGAGGGAAAAATTAAATGATCAGAAGGCACAGTGGGAAAAGTCACCTAGAAAATAAAATTTGGGGGCTTTATTTATTTATTTGTCTTACTTAAAATAGACTGCTTATGCCTAAACATGCAGAATTAAAACAGCAAAGCAGTGAATATCCCAAATTTGTTTTTTAAGCTGTTTAAAATGTAGCACATATTTTAATTTAGATGAAAAATATAAACTAGACGCACCACCACAGAAACTTCTTCAAAACGAGAATCCTTTAATGTGAAAGCAAAACCAAATGAACAAAACATAAAAGATTAGCACTTCCGGCTTCCACCTTCTTCAGATCTTCATGGTATGCACCAATCAGTGACTTTACGTTTGCTCGAGAAGTGACTGGCTGTTCTTGTAGCTAACCTTCCAACCAGTTTGATTTGAATATGTAGAT
>NC_056735.1:252790225-252815129 GCF_019279795.1 Protopterus annectens | reverse complement strand
TGAACCAGCGTATCTTGCTCTTGCATGAAAACTCAGGATTACTAGAAAGTGGTTTCAAACTGAAAAAGCTATACAATAGAAGGAGGAAACTAGTTCAGAAAAAAAGCAAATCCCAAGAAGGAAATACATCCCTGTCAGTATCAGTAAGAAACTAAGGTCCCTCATGAAATCATCCAAGGCTAACTTCGAAAGAAAAATAGCAAAGGATTCAAAAGATAACCACAAAGCCTTCTTTAGCTATGTTAAGAATCTAAGTGGCAACTCGCAGATATGCACTGAACTAGTGCAAAATAGCACAAAATATACTGAACCAAATGATATTGCCAACATTCTGGCAGATAGATTCAGTGCAAACTTCACCCCCTTCTCACCTTCAAAAGGGCCCACAACAATACCGGAAAAGTGTAGTGTCCCAGAAATCACAGACGCACAGGTGAAAACAGTCCTTTCAAAAGTCAAAAACACAGCGTCAATGGGATCAGATGGCGTCCCAGGCTGCGTCTTGCACAAACTACAGAACGAAGTAACCCCCTACCTAAACACACTGTTCAACCTCAGCCTCTCCACAGGCTATGTGCCCATAGAATGGCGCACAGCAACAGTTATTCCTCTCCACAAAGGAGGAGCAACAACTGACCCTGGTAACTATCGCCCCATAAGCCTGACTAGCCTGGTCTGCAAGGCTATGGAGCGCATCATCATGGAACTCATTAACAAAGACATTGGGAACCTCCAAACACTTGACCCGACCAGGTTCAGCTTTGTTAAGGGTAGATCATGCCTGCTAATCCTGGTTGACTTCTTCGAGACAGTCACCAAGGCCATAGGTGAGGGAAAGGTGGTTCACACAGCCTACCTTGACCTCACCAAGGCTTTTGACACCATACCCCACTCAGGTATTACAGAAAAACTCACCAGCCTGAACATAAACTCCTACGTTATGAGATGGGTTGCCAACTGGCTTACAGACAGAACTCACACAGTAAGAATAGCGGGCTCCAGGTCCAACTCTAAACCAGTCACAAGTGGTGTCCCACAAGGCTCGGTCCTGGGATCCCTACTGTTTGGCATATACTTCTCAGAAGTACAGGCAAACACAGGAGGACTATGGCTAAGCAAGTTCACCGATGACTGCAAACTGGGAGCCATAACTGACTCTCTGGCTGACACAGACAGCCTCCAAAAGGGCCTTACTGAGACGGACACCTGGTGTCAAAGTCAAGGCCTCAAGCTAAATGCCAAAAAATGAATAGTCATCCCATTTGGGAAAAACAAAACACCCACAAATTACCACATAGGTGGCAGTCTCCTTAATACAGAAGAGGTAATAAGAGATCTGGGGATCCGGGTAGATAGTAATCTCTCTTTTGACAATCATATTGCCAAAGTAGTTAGGAAATCCTTCTATGTGGCCCATCTAATTACTAAAGGGTTCGCATCTAGAAATAAAGAGGTTATAGTGCCCCTCTACTCATCACTCATTAGACCCTTTATGGAGTACAATGCCCCATTTGGGATGTACCTCACAAGACACGTCCAACAGCTGGAAAGACCAATAAAAGTACCTCACCAAGAGGATTACTGACCTCAAACATATGTCCTATGCAGCCCGACTGAAAAAACTCCGGCTGTACTCAGTGGCATGTCGCTTACTCAGAGGTGATCTCTGCCTGACTTACAAAGCCATGTCCAACTCAGAATTGATGGACATGCTCCACGTAAAGAAATCTAAGTCACTGCGAGCCATGCGCTCTAGTGAGCTAAACCTCACCACAACAATAAATAGAACATGCTGGAGGGATAGATTCCTGTCACAGAGACTCCCCATGCTTTAGAACAAAATTCCATATTACATTAGGCAGAGCCCCTCACTAACACTATTCAAGAGAAACCTTGACGAGTGGATGGGTAACAGAAAATACACCCCTGGGATCACTTCATTGGCTCTGCTTGACAGAGGCTCAGTTAATTAATCAATGGGGCAGTGAAAGCCGACACACTCTAGCTAGGGTTATAAATGCCCTCGAGCAGATAGCCTAGTACCTACCTATGAACCTATAATCACCATCCATATTCAAATGCAACTTGGATCTAAGGATGGGTAGTAGAAAATGTACTCCAGGATTACCCCTCGTGCCACTAATGGATAGAGGCAGTTTCTCAATGCTGCATCCCTTACATGGGTCCCCTCAAATTATCTACAGTGTGATCATATTTATTCTCACTAGGGCTAATATACAATTATCAGCCATGGGACAGGTAAGACCAATCAGGAAATGCTAATTCAAGCACCAAAATGGAAATTGGCTAAGCTTAAAATGTCCTCCAAGTGAACCTACATTGTAGTAGCAAATAGTTTTAAAAAATTGCCCTTTTTAGATCACTAAGTGCCCCTGTCACCCTCCTCCCCCCAGTTTTCAACACCTTTCAGTGCCTCTGTCAGAAATACTCAGTTTAGGGATCTAAACCTCTTCTGCAACATCAGCAGAACGATTTCTATGGATAGGTATATCCCACAGAGGATAACACTGTCCCTCCATCAACAGAATGGTTTGGAGGGCAGGTATATCTCACAGGTGATACCACTGCTGTGGGACAGACTCCCCTTCCACATAAAACAAAGTTCATCCCTGCCCATATTCAAAAGAACTTAGATCTATGGATGGGAAACAGAACATTAACCCCAGAACTACCTCCTGTACTACTAGTGGATGGAGGCAGCTCCTAAATACTTTATGCCATACATGGGTCCCCCTCAAATTATCTGTGGTTTGATCCTAGTTATTCTCATTATGGGTAATACATAATAATCAACCATGGGGTGGGTAAGATCAATCTATAATCAAATGAGAAACAGAAATTGGCTAGGCTTAAAATGGCCCATAAGGGCCAAATACTTACCTATGAACCAGTAAGACCATCTAAAATCCAGATATCTCAAGAATTAATGCCATTTTAAGTAGTATTTATTTTTTTCTAAAACAATTGCTAATTGGATGCTTGTAGTCCTCTTCTTTATTTGTTCCAGCTATTTCATAACTGTGGTTTAAAAGAGATGTCTTAAGCTAATGAAGTCCTGTTATTTTTTTCAACAAAATCACATACTGTTGATATTAAATAAAAAGGTTGTTCTCATATTTGCGTTGGCGTGTATGTGGTTTGTTGTTTTTTCCATATTACCATGTAAGCCAACATCTCCTTTAACTGTACATGTTTTGGCTTAGTACAAGACCCCTTCCCTTGCACTCCAGTCATTCATATTTTGGGTCTATCAGCGAACACTTAAAAATGCAAACGCTGATTTATCGACCCCATGTAAGTGAAAGCTTACAATCCTGAACACTCAGAACAGCAATTTCTTTTTTCCCAGGGAAAAAAAATCGCTGTTCCACAAAAAAATAAAAATAAAAACAAAAACTTCAAAACGTTACATGAAGTGGGGGGCTTTGCCCCCCACACCCCACCCTACTTAAATATACCAACTCTGAGATCGCACTACAGTGAGGAAAACAGCAAAGTAATGGAGGTGGCCAAGCGATTTCTTTCCCAGGGAAAGAAATTGCTTACATGCCGTTTCACTATTTTGCTGTTTTGTACTTTCAAGTTCGATCAAGATGCATTCGAAGAATTGCATCTTCGATTATATAATAGGAACCCCATATTTTGCATTTGGCTGTACTACTCACTTCCTGGGTGAACTTCCAACAGCTTTTCTTATGACTAGATATCATACCTCTGTGCAAAACAGCATAAATAAAGCCTTCTAAACCATGGACATCAGACTGTGAAAAGAACGTTCCTATCCTATTCAGCCCCAGCAACTGCCTTTTCCTGACTCAATGCCTAATTGATAGGAGCTACATACTGTAATTGATTCTCATCTGAGAATTAAACTATGTTGCTCTAGTTATCCTTTATGTCACATCTTTATGATTCTTTTGATAACCTTTTATTGATGCCTCATAATCTTAAAACACTTTATAATACATTAAATTCTTGTTTTAGTAATATAGTTTGAGGCTGTTCCAGATTAATTTTGTATAACTATTTTAACATCTAATTTTGATTAATTATGATTATTCTGTATTCTAACTGTACTTCATAATACATCTTCATTTTGTGTTACCCAGGAGTGAAATAGTTATTTTGCAATAAGTTCATTTACCTGGCTATGAATTAATGTAGTATGAAAATATTTAATTGAATAATTAATGTCTACATTTTTCATCAGCTTCAGTACTAAAGTCAAAATATGTGTGCTAATGTAGTGCCTTTCATTTAAAAGATATCAAAGTAATTTATGTGCACATTTTGAACAAGGAAAGCATTAACACAATATCAGAATTTCAGAAGAAGCTGCTGTATCTTCATCAGTGGCTGTTTGTTATTTTCCTTATGATATGTTTTCCTAAGCCTTACTGTCACCTCTGTTGGGGTTGTAGTGAATGTACAGAATTTGCTATTGTATGATGGATTATTACAGCTTAGTGTACTGCTCTTATGAATGTGTTTATTAAATATACTTTCTTATATTTTAATACTGCATTTAAAAGTTGTTTAATCTGTGCTGCAGCTGTAATTTCATGAAGCTTTTTTCACCAGCCTTGACTGAAAAATGAAGTACAACTCAGTCAGACAACCTATTTAACACGGCACAGAATATAATGCAAGAAACTTTAATCCCCCTGTTGAGAACTTGTGTAATTTTCACATAGGCTATCATGATAGTTATGTAACATCAAAAAGGGGTGAAGTGATGGTGCTGTTGTGAGTGAATGCCCCCCTGGTTGCGTTCTGTCATTCATTTGTAAAAGATATTTACATTTTCCATGGTTTAGATGGATTTAATTCTGCTTTGTTTAGGGTATATGTTCAGTATTGCAGCCTCCATGATAAAATTTATAAAATGATTTGAAAAGTAAGGTGAGAAGCAGTTGAGTTCACAGAAAATTTTGGAAATGATAGCAGTCACATGGTGTCTGAAGAGAAGGCTGCAGTACCCCAGAGGTAAGTGGCGAAGGCGTGGCTGTGGTGGACATGATTCACTTCCACGGAAAGGACACTTACTGTGTTTCAAAGAAATGAAAGCGAGACTAAATAACTTCATAGCATTGACTATCAAATGGCATGAGGAGATGGGTAAAGCCATGAACAAATCTGCAAGTGCCACTGAGAAACTTCAGTCATGGTATGGTGATCTTTGTCAGTCTGAACTTGACAGCCTGAAAGGTAAGTTGCTTGATCTTGAGGACAGAGGTCAATGAAAAGATATCTGAATTACTGAAGTTATTCAGAAATATTCAAAACTCATTGGTTGAGTTCATATGTAAGTGGGCTATCAGTAGACAGATACTAGGTTATTAGAGTGGACTGGCTGCAGATGAGTATAATAAGACTAGAGAGAGGGCCACCAGAGTCTGTATGCCTGGGTGAAATGTTGCAAGTGCAAGCCCAGTGCCTGTTTTGGTCAAGCTCGAATCATATAAGATGAAGGATCAAATAATTACTGTTAGAGTGTGCTCAACAATATACTAAGGTTGAAACTAATTTTGCTGCAATTATGCAACATAAATAATGTATAAGATAAAGCTTGCTTAAATGTAGAAATAGAGTTTAGTAATATGTAATCAGCATCCATACTAAATTACCATGGCTTGGAAAAGGAATCTGCTGAATGGACATTTTTCCCTTACAGACTCAAACAGGATGTATGCAAGAGCAAAAATACAAAATCTGCTTTTAAAGAATGGACATTTTTCCCTTACAGACTCAAACAGGATGTATGCAAGAACAAAAATGCAAAATCTGCTTTTAAAGAACAATGACATGTTATTCTGCATATAAAAAATGGACACAATATGTTTCCTAAAATAACAGGATGGACACAATATGTTTCCTAAAACAACAGGATATGTTTATGACACTGTGACAATGTGTTCTCAAAAATATGTTTTTCTGCATGGAAAAACAGGATATGACACAAGAACAGATGTTTTTATACAAAGATCCAAATAAAATACAAGATGTTTACACTGTCAGAAAAGCTGATCTCTGACAATGTTTTTTCTCAAAAATATGTTTTTCTGCATAAAAAACAGGATATGCTTATCAGCATTGGTACAAGAACATATGTTCATATACACAGATCCAAATAGAATACAGAACAATGTGTTTCCTTAAAAATATGTTTTTCTACATGGACATCAGGACACTGTTACAGGATATTCACACTGTCAGAAAAGCTGGTCTCTTACAAGTCATTGTTAAACAAGGAAGCTTAGTATTGTTTCTACAGGACTAAAACTGTATATAAAGAGCTGTATAAATCCAGTTATGTTAGAGGTATGATAGGGACACAAGTCCTAAGGTAAATGTTATATCTCTCACATCATCTGTACTATATGAGAAGTAAAGTTGGAACAGTACTTTTAAGCTGCAACGTGGTTCCGTTTGATTTATTATAAAGTTATTTGTTACTGCTCTCTAAAGTTGATGCTGCAAAGTATATTCTCTCATCAGTGTATATTCTGCAAGTTTCTGTATGCAACAGACTGTGAATGCAAATATAACCAGACTTTGAATTTTAGCAGAATCCAGCCAGCAAGACTGAGTGTCTTAAGAACACTTCAAATCCATCACACCAAGCAGTAAGCAGCTCCATGTAATTTTTCAATGGCAAGCTAGCCTGCATTTGAACCTACAATCTGCATTCAAACACAGGAGGAGTGATGGTAAGCCCTGCAGAGGGTCACTTCAGTTAAATTGCAGTAACTAACATTTGTACGTATGTGTCAATTCTGAACAGAAGTATTCCAGTTTATGCAGCTTGCAGTAGTACAGTTTTTTAGGCGTCTACATCCGGAGTGAGACTGAAGTTCCAGTCGCAGTGCCATAATTTCGCTAAGAAAAGGGGAATATCCACTAGCACAGCAGTCTGCTGCCTGTTGTGCTTTCCCAGCTTCTCAAGTGACTTTGAAAAATTTCCAGCCATCTGCAACAACAGCCTGATCACCTGTTTTCTTACTCACTGGTAAGACTTTTTCTCGTCACATTTTTTAGTATGGATGCTATCAGGCAGAATTCTAGCAAATGTAAGCCAAGTTTTACTCTTAATGTAGCAGAACAACCAGATAAAATATGGAGTAAATTGCAATGTTGGTATACACAACACATTAGTAAGTGTAAAACCTTGTTAGGGCAAGTTGACATACCAGCATTATGTAAGTGGATTGTAACATTTGATTGGTATTTGCAACAAAAAAATTAAGTATATCATAGTAAATGTTTATTGTGTGATTCAAAGGAAACTGCATTTTGTGTAATATGCCATAAACAAGTATTGCATGATATTGCTAAAAAACTAGACTGTGCAGACAGATCTGTTCATGATAAAGAATTAAGGATACACAGTTTTCATTATATCCAGATGTAAAGCAGTTATGTCCTGTCAGTACATTAATTTCTGAATTACAACATCAATCAAATCTATTATTGACAGAGTCCCCTGTAGATCTTGTAACTCCCTTTAAAAATTATGTACAAGCACGGAATGATGCCACGGCTACGCATACAGATGAGGACAGAAACAAAGTTTATGATACATTGACAGAAGACTTTAATAAGTTTTTAAAAGAGAAACAAAATGAATTTAAAATGTTCAAAACTGACATTCAAGATCTCTGTCAAAAGTGCATAGGAGCTCTGCAGTCAACAGAGGAATCCAATAACAGGTATCATATATCCCTTAAACACTTACAGGTAGAAATGACAGACCTTAAACAGCATCTGAAGGAAAAGGAAGAAGAATTAGATGAATTAACAGAGACTAACCTCCAAAATACTATTTTGATATCCAGCTTAAAGAAGAGATAAAAAACACAAAACCAGTCCAAATTATAGAACAGGGACAGGGAACCACTACAGATTTATATACACAGTCTAGATTATTACAGAGTTTACCACAGTGGAATGATAAAAAAGGCATATTTTATAACATGCTTACATTTGAAGAATGGGTGGCATATACAGCAGGATCTGATATATGGACAGATGCATTACTTAGATGTTTCTGGATTTTCATTCCCAAATGTTTTAAAACTTTCATACAATTAAAGCAAGATGATTATCAGTTGAACACTAAAGTAGGACGTATGACAGCCGTTTTAATGGCATTTACACAAGGGCAGCCTCTCACAGCCAAATTATTAGATAATTTTAAAATTACTATCACAGATAAATTAATGGAACAAAGTGATCATTTTAGACTTGCATTTCAAATCATATATAAAAAATAGACAGAGACATGGGAAAAAGAGACATACAAAAACAGTTAATACATTGCTTCTTAGAACAAGTCAAAGGGGTTCCAGGGGATATTAAATGTATCTACGAAGAAAATTCTGATACTCTCACTGATTTGGTACAAAAACTAATGAGGGGACGGACTATGGCCGATGATGGGACTTTATACTCACACCATATCTTTGCATGTGAAGATAATAGTGAGCCATTTGAAGTAATTGATGAAGTCAAAAACAGGGGAAGGCAAAGATGGTGTGACCAACCACCAGCAGAAAGAGCTGTGTCAGCACCACCAGCTCCTGCCTCTATGCTTGTAGTACCAGGATCAAGCACAGGTAATGAGCAAAAGGCACCAACATGCTTCTTTTGTAAAAAAATAGGACATGTTAAGCAAAATTGTGATCATTACAAAGCCTGGCACAAAAAGAAGGAAGAACAGGGAGTATTTCCAAAAAGAGAGCAAACAAATTTACAAGAAAAGTCAGAAAAGCAGGATCATGTACAAAAACCTTACAATATTAGTAAAACAGTTATAAGAGCCATCAATATACAGGAAAAGGGAAAGTATGCCCGGTAGATTTTCAAACAGTTTCACCTGTAAATCCGAAATATTTGATAGAACAGGCAGAAGGAATAGCTAGGCAACAGTTAAAAAAAGAGATTGAAAAACCTAAATATGTAGATCATTCAGACACAGAAGAAGATGACAAACAAAACCATGAGGTGTGTCATATTGCATTTGATAATAAAGGAGAGGATGAGTGGATTTCCTTACAATAGGGATGTGCCCCCCCCCTACTCTGGTATCTTTCCTGACTACCTTTAAAAAGGAACTTTGAATGACCACCAGTTTCTTTTTTCTTTGTACGTTTTTCAGTTTGGTTCTACAAATAATTCTTTTTTTACCTTTAAAAAGGGTCGAGATGGACGACCACTGATTGATATTTGGGTAGAGGGGTCACTGTGGAAAAATGTCTTAATAGACACAGGAGCAGCAGTATCTGTCACAAACAGACAGTTACCAGTAAATCCTATAAAAAAGGTTTGCATTTCAGCATTTAATGGCACAGGATGCTATGCAGTGAGTAGCCAAAATGTGGACATAAAGCTTAGTCAAGAGGGACAAATATGGAAGGGTGCATTTTTAATGCATCCATCTTGCACAAATACCATTATTGGTATGGACATTCTAGGACCTTTAGGCATAGTAATTGATTTACCTAATGAAATTCTGTGGATGGGAGACAAACAACAAAGAGAGGACGAGCAAAATACAGGTTGCTATGCAATCTCTACCTGACAAACCTGAAAAACCTACAGGCTATATAAATACAGACAGTGAGGATGTATGGAAGCATTTATAACAGCAATTCCCAAATCTATGGTCCAAGGGTCCCAGTGATTGTGGGAAACTAGAAAGCCCAGTAGGAATAGGAAGTGATCAGGACTATATACCACCTTTTCAAAAACAATATCCTATTCCTAGGGAAGCAGAAGAACATATGGAAAAATGTATTGCAGAATGGGAAAGAGAAGGGATTATACAAAAAGGCAACAGTCCTACAAATTCACCAATCTGGCCAGTTAAGAAAAGATGGTAGTTATCGTCTTGTTATTGATTTACGAAAGGTTAATCAATATACCACTCCTAGAGCACACTTGATTACAGGAGTCCCAGAGTTGGCTGCACATATTAAGCCACAAAGTAAGTGGTTTACAGTAATAGATTTAGCAAATGGCTTTTTTTGCAGTGCCACTCAGGAAAAAAGATTGACCAAGATTTGCCTTTACATTTAAAAACCAGCAATATGTTATGACAAGGTTACCACAAGGGTTTCAAAACAGTCCAGTTATTTTTCATCAGACAGTAGGATCCCTTCTACAACATTTGGAAAAGGATGATTCAGTAATACATTACATTGATGATATTTTAATTCAGTCAGAAACAGTAGAGGAGCATGTACGGCTTCTTAAGAGAGTTTTCATACTCTACAGCAAGCAAGGTTTAAGGTTAAAAGTGAAAAATTCAGTTTATGACACAAAAGTTAAGTTTCTAGGTACTATTATAAAACCAACAGGAAGATCTCCTTGCCCTGTATGTGTACAAGGCATTTTACAAATGGAAAAGCCACTGACTATAGCAGACTTACATAAATTCATGGGAATCATGAATTACAATAGGGAATTTATAGAGGATTATGCAGCCATGGCTGCTCCCCTATACCAAATGTTACATGAACAAAAGAACTCCACCTTTTAGAGTGGGGATCTCATGAAGAGGAGGCATTTTCACAGATAAAAATAAAACTAGCACAAGCTACAGAACTAATAGCGCCCACCCAAGGTTACCATTTGTGTTACAAGCAGCAGCAGGAAAAAAACACTGTCTGTGGTACTACTACAGGAATGGCCACATGGTAGTGACAACAGAATGGAAAAAGCATTACGCCCAGTCACTTTCTTTAGCAGAAAGATGACTCCAGTGGAATTGGGTTACCATCCATGTATACAGCAGTTATTAGCCATTTACTGGAGTATTAAACAAACTGAATATTTGACCGTATTTTCCAGCATTATAGTACAAACACCACATCAAGCTGTAAAAGCTTTGATAGACAGTTTTGAAATGAATAAAATTACAGATGGTATTAGTCAGGCAGTCTTTGCAAAATGGATGGCACTTTTTGGAATGAAAACTGTTACTATACAGACAGGGGATAAATACCATTTGTCAAACCATATGGGATATGAAGGAAAACAGCATAACTGTTTAGAAAAGATAATGTCACCCGAGGTGCAATTTTTAGCACCTGATTTTGATCACTTTAAGCCATCCATCTTTGTGGATGGAGCACGATATTGGGACCAAGGCAGATACTGGACAGGATTTGCCATAGTTCCGGAGAATCCACAATTGGGTTCTCCTGAACTAATAAAGTTACCAGGGCATATGTCAGCTCAAAGAGCTGAACTGGAGGCAGTATTGTATGTGCTAAAGTATTACAATCCTTTTAACATTTTTTCAGATAGTGCTTATGTAGTAAATTCTTTAAGACTACATATGGAAACCTGGGTAAGACGAGGATTTGTGGATAGTGTAGGTAAACCATTACGGCATGCTGAAGTATTAAAAGACATATATAAAGTTATAACAATGTCAAAACAACAAGGACAGTATAGCATCTTAAAAGTAAAAGCACATCAAAAGCCAACCAGTGAAACTTACAGATTAAATGTGTTAGCTGATACCTTGGCCAAACAAGCAGCACAAAATGGAAAAGAACTTCCAGAATATGAGTATGCCAATGTAGAAGTTAGTGTCTTAAAAGAGCTAGATAAAGAGTCAATAGAGAAAGACCTTGTAAATATACAAAACAACAGGGCTTAAAAGAAGAAACCGATCAGTGCAGATTGGCAGGTATACCACCAAAGGAGTACTATGCATACACGACCTCCAAAGGGTTACAGTTGCCATATGTACCATTTCAGTTGGCACGCCAGTTGGTCAAGTTAAATCACCAAATACTGGGCCATATAGGAACTGATAAGTTATGGGCAGTTGTAAAAGAAAAGTATTGGAACCCAAATTTAAAAAGGTCTGCAAACTGATTATAGAAGAATGTTTAATCTGTCTTCAGGTAAATGCTAAAAGCAAAAGGCCTCAGTTACATTGAGTACAGCCAGCGGATGGGCCATGGTATGCAGTTCAAATAGATTATGCAGGTCCATTAGCAACAACAAAGGGAGGTTACAGATATCTACTAGTAGTAGTGGACGTCTTTTCAAAATGGTAGAAGCAATTCCTACCAAAACCATGACAGCAAAGGCAACAGCAGAAGCCTTATGGAAAAATATTTTCTGTCATTGGGGATGGCCACGGGTCATAGAGTCAGACAATGGCCCACAGTTTGTTAGTGATCTCATTAAACAAATGTGTAATTTGTTAGGCATACAGCAAAGGTTTCATGTACCATACCATCCACAATCTAATGGCATTGTAGAACGATGAATCGGACGTTAAAAGAACGCCTAAAAAGGCATGCTTGGAAAAGGGCAATACATGGGTACATCATCTGCCTGGTATTTTAATGGGTATTCGAGCAACACCAAACAGCAAAACAGGTATTTCCCATATGAAATAATGACAGGCAAAATGCCCATACAATTACCATTTGATCCAGATTTACCTAATGGTAGGCCCATGCTAGAAATTAGCAAACATCAGGAATGGCTAAAACAACTTACTAGTATATGTGACTATAATGCAAGGGAGCAAGCGTTCCATCTATGGAAAAAGGTGCCAATAATACCAGCTGAAGAAAACCTTCCTGTGGAACCAAAGTATTGGTAAAAACATTCAAAATGGAAGGACCATGGGCTAGCAAATGGCAAGGCCCTTTTGAAGTAGTGGAACAAATTGGACCATTAGTGTACAAAATCAAAGGAAAAAAAAAAACAGAACAATGTTGGTACATAATGATCAACTAAGAATGATAAAAATAGTGAACAATGTAAATCTGATTAAATGTATTCTTTTTGTAGGTTTCCAACAGAGAAAACCCTAATGAAATTGACATGGTTTAAAGTGCATCCTTTTCGAAATCCAGTTTCGGATGACCAAAGGCAAAATGATTCAACAATGGAATTTCTATTTAAAGGATGTTTTTTTAAATTGATAATAGCTATTATACTAACTATTATTGTATTGTTTAGTATTAAATTATACTTACAACCTGTTAATCAAACTGTAAAGTTACATAAGAGAGAGAGTAAAGAAATGTGGAAAAATGAACAAGACTGGTCACCATCTTTTAACACTTTCTTAGCAAGACAATGTTGGTATGCAAAAAGCATGAATGTTTCTAATTGTTGGGTATGTAGTTTAATACCAAAAATAACAGGGGTAATGCCTCTAATACATATTCCACTAAATTCTCTTAGTAGTTGGAGAGTATTAATAAATGAATCAGGAGATCAAGTTATAAATGTACAATTACGTAAAGCAAGAGTACAGTTATCTGCTATAGTACAGGGATCACATGTTTTCAACAAAATGGAACTGTTCCAGTGGGTAATAGCAATTGTATTCAAACAATTGAAATGATAAATTTTCACAACCACATACCAGTACGTGGAGTATTTTCTCATGGTTTTCCTATTTTAATACCAATTAAGGGTCAGTTAATATTAAGTGACACAGCAGTATTTCATTTTTCACAAAATGACAAAAATGACTGTAAAACTAATATTACATGTTGGAGAAGTAAAACAGATAAAAACTTTACAGTTGTACATGATAAAACTCCTACTATGGGGCAAGTAAATGGCAGTCTGGTAAATAGCAGTGTTGCTCTATCAGATGGGTTATATTACATCTGTGGTAAATATGCTTATAAATGGTTACCAAAGGGATGGGATGGCACCTGTTATATAGGATTGGTGGTACCAGCAATGCATCATGTAAAAGAGTTACCAAAAGGAAACATTAGGAATACAAACAAGAAAAGGGATATATTACCTGTAATTGAAAGTCCAGAAAATCCAGTAGACACCTTAGATACATCACGTATATATCATCAAAATCTTGATTATATTAAATTAAAAGATATGGATTTAGGAGATGATGTAATCTCTGGAGCAGGTATTTTCCCTTGGTACGGGGCTGCAAAAGCCATCTGGGAACTGAAAAAACTATCTAAACTAGTTGAGGTATTGGCAAATTCCACTTTCAATGCAGTCCTTGACATTACAGTCGAAATGACAGCAATACGAACTATGGTTTTGCAAAATCGAATGGCATTAGATTACATATTAGCATCACAAGGGGGTACATGTGCTTTAATAGGAGAACAATGTTGTACATTTATTCCAGACAAAACAGAATCTGTAAAAGCACATTTAGAAGTGATTGCACAAGTGTCTCAACATACTAGAAAAAACTGGAATGATGACTGGAGTGAATGGTTTAGTAATCTATTTACAGGATGGACAGGAAAAATCACTGTATTTTTAATTTCTTTTATTGTTATTGTAATGCTTGGTTGCATATTATTTACATGTATTAAAGTCTGCTTAGCAAAAGCTAGTCAAGTTACTGTTGTTAATTGTCATAATGAAAAGTATTACCAAATAATGCTGAATTTATTTCTCTAGTTTAAAATAAAAAGACGGAATTGTTAGAGTGTGCTCAACAATATACTAAGGTTGAAAGTAATTTTGCTGCAATTATGCAACATAAATAATGCATAAGATAAAGCTTGCTTAAATGTAGAAATAGAGTTTAGTAATATGTAATCAGCATCCATACTAAATTACCATGGCTTGGAAAAGGAATCTGCTGAATGGACATTTTTCCCTTACAGACTCAAACAGGATGTATGCAAGAGCAAAAATACAAAATCTGCTTTTAAAGAATGGACATTTTTCCCTTACAGACTCAAACAGGATGTATGCAAGAACAAAAATGCAAAATCTGCTTTTAAAGAACAATGACATGTTATTCTGCATATAAAAAATGGACAATATGTTTCCTAAAATAACAGGATGGACACAATATGTTTCCTAAAACAACAGGATATGTTTATGACACTGTGATAATGTGTTTTCTCAAAAATATGTTTTTCTGCATGGAAAAACAGGATATGACACAAGAACAGATGTTTTTATACAAAGATCCAAATAAAATACAGGATGTTCACACTGTCAGAAAAGCTGATCTCTGACAATGTGTTTTCTCAAAAATATGTTTTTCTGCATAAAAAACAGGATATGACACAAGAACAGATGTTTTTATACAAAGATCCAAATAAAATACAGGATATTCACACTGTCAGAAAAGCTGGTCTCTTACAAGACATTGTTAAACAAGGAAGCTTAGTATTGTTTCTACAGGACTAAAACTGTATATAAAGAGCTGTATAAATCCAGTTATGTTAGAGGTATGATTGGGACACAAGTCCTAAGGTAAATGTTATATCTCTCACATCATCTGTACTATATGAGAAGTTTGAACAGTACTTTTAAGCTGCATCGTGGTTCCGTTTGATTTATTATAAAAGTTATTTGTTACTGCTCTCTAAAGTTGATGCTGCAAAGTATATTCTCTCATCAGTGTATATTCTGCAAGTTTCTGTATGCAACAGACTGTGAATGCAAATATAACCAGACTTTGAATTTTAGCAGAATCCAGCCAGCAAGACTGAGTGTCTTAAGAACACTTCAAATCCATCACACCAAGCAGTAAGCAGCTCCATGTAATTTTTTCAATTACATTACAGTGGGACCAAAACAAGATGCATCAAGTTGGGTATTACTGAGTGTTTTTTTTTTTTTTTTTTTGAAAATTACTATTTTGTACAAATCAATAAAAGGAGGGCTATGTTTATGTCATCATTGCAGGAATGTCAATTGAAACAGCTGAAATTTTGGGTCTCGCATCCAGCAATCTCAGTGTGCGTATTTTCTGAGAGGATTTAGGCCATTATTGAATTCTGAAGAAATGTTTAAACTTACATGGGAATGCAAAATCAGTCTGGTGTAAGGAGAAATTTCTGCCACATGACTTGGAAAAAAGCGATGGAGTTAACATTATTGAACATAGCTTTTGACTGTACCTGATTTAGAAGAATGTCCCTAATTTATTCTCATATTTTTGCCCTGTTTCTCATAAAATGTTTGATTTTCTAGTAAATCATTAAGGATTATAATCATTCAATAGTGCCAAACATTACAATTTCATACTTTTTACTCTGCAAAAAATGCATGTTATGCAATATCTTCTACTTTATTAACTGTCTAAATGAGTTACAGTAATATAAAAAAAATCTCCCTAATTTTATGCTTTTGCCTTTCATTATTTTTGGAATTGTCTCATTTTGTGGGGTGAGAGGGGGGTAAAGTTAGCACTGAACCTATCTGCCAGGATGTTGGCAATATCAGTTGGTTCTATATATTTAGTGCCATTGTGCTGTAACTCAGAGCAGATCTGAGTGTTGCCATTGAGATTCTTGACATAGTTATAGAATGCTTTGTGGTTGTCTTTAGAGTCTGTGGCAATTTTGTTTTCATAACTAGTTTTGGAGGATTTTATGAGGGATCTCAGCTTCTTACTGAGGTTGACCAGGGTGTTCCTCCAGTCATGGTATTTTACTCTTTTTTGCAACAGTTTCTTCTGTTGTAGAGTTTGTTTATGGCAGAGGACCACCAGATTGGCTCCCTTTTTTTGGAAGATAGCATCTTGGTTCTGTTAGGGATAGCATGATCCATGCACTCGTGTAAGTGCTTAAAAAGTGCATTTGTGTAGGATTCAGCAATCGTACTTCTATTGTCCGTCTGCATGGGTGTCATGAAGTTTGCCACTTCTGTCTTAAGAAGTGTGAAGTTGGCTTTGGAGAAGTTTTTTACGGTGGTTTCTCTAATTGGGGGTTGGGGTGGGATGTGGATGTCTAGGGTGATTAGCTTGTGGTCAGACCTGCCCAACGAGGAATTGACCTCTGGTGTGGAACACCGGTTGCCCATGTTGGTAATGGCCAGGTCTAAGATATTGCTGCCCCTGGTGGGGGTGTGAATAAGTTGATCCAAGGCATTGCAATTTATGAATTCCAGAAAAGGTTGAGCAAAAGAGTTGGTACATGAGTAGTTTTCCCACCGGTAGAATGCAAAGTTCCTGTAATCACAGCTGCACAGGTAAAAAACACACTCTCCAAAGCCAAGAACACAGAATCCATGGGGCCTGACAATATCCCAGGCTGCATTCTACATGAACTACAGAATGAACTGGCACCCTACCCAAGTACCATGTTCAATCATAGCCTCACCTCAGGCTTTGTGCCCATTGAATGGTACACCGGGACGGTTATCCCACTCCACAAAGGGGGAGCCACGACGGGCCCCAGGAACTACCACCCCATTAGCCTGACGAGCCTGGTCTGCAAGGCCATGGAATGTATCATCATGGAACTCATAAACAAAGACATAGGTAATCTCCAAAATCTGGACCCTACCCACTTCAGGTTTGTAAAAGGCAGATCATGTCTCCTAAACCTGATTGATTTCTTTGAAGCAGTCACCAAAGCCATAGATGAGCATAAGGTGGTTCACACAGCTTATCTAGATTGAGCCAAGGCTTTCAACACCATCCCCCACTCTGAAATTATAGATAAGCTCACTAAACTAGGTATAAATCCCTATGTCACAAGATGGGTTGCCAACTGGCTCGTGGACAGAACCCACACTGTAAAAGTAGCAGACTCCAAATCCGACTTCAGACCAGTGACAAGTGGAGTACTACAGGGATCAGTCCTGGGTCCTCTCCTGTTTGGTATCTACTTCTCTGAAGTACAGGCTAACACAGAAGGTCTTTGGCTAACAAAGTTTGCAGACGACTGCAAACTAGGAGCCATAATCGAAACTCCTAACAATGTGGACATACTACAAAAGGGCCTCACTGAGACAGATGCCTGCTGTCAAAGCCATGGCCTGAAGCTCAATGCCAAAAAGTGTATTGTCATCCCCTTTGCTGAAAACTCTGTACCCATGAACTACCACATAAGTGATAGTCTACTTAATGCCAAAAGTGTGATAAGAGACCTTGGGACACAGGTGGGCAGTAGTCTCTCCTTTGATAATCACATCACCACAGTGGTCAGGAAATCCTTCTACGTGGCTTACCTCATCACAAAAGGTTCTCATCCAGAAAAAAAGAGGTCATTGTTCCCCTCTACTCATCACTCATTAGACCCATTATAGAGTACAACACCTGTTTTGGTATGTACCTCACAAGACATCTACAACATCTGGAAAGGCCTCAGAAATACCTCACAAAGAGGATTACTGGCCTCAAACAGATGCCCTACGCAGACCGTATCAAAAAACTCCAGCTTTACTCTGTCGCTTATCGCCTACTCAGAGGCTATCTCTGCCTAACATACAAAGCTATGTTAAACCCAGAGCTGTTGGACATGCTCCACTTAAAGAAATCCCAGTCCCTCCGAGCTACACGCTCTAGGGACCCAAACCTTGTCACCACAATAAACAGAACATGCTGGAGGAATAGATTCCTGTCCCAGAAACTTCCCATACTCTGGAACAGACTACCTATCTATGTCAAACAGAGCTCTTCATTAGCACTCTTCAAGAAAAATCTTGATGATTGGACGGGAAATAGGAAATTCACCCTAGGGATCACTTCTGTGGCTCTGCTCGACAGGGGCACAGGAAAATAATTTTCTTGTGTAGCGAAAGCCAGGGTACCTTTTTGGCTAGGCTTATATAGGCCCTAGGGCTAATAGCCTAGTACCTACCTATGAACCCATGAAAAGAAGTTGAGAGTTATGCATCAACATCAGGTCATTTGGAATCCACATCTATGAGCCAGATAAATGCTCTGGAATGGTCAGTTTTTTTTTTCTTTTTGTTTTGAAGCCCGTTCAGTATGATTAAAGAGTATGGGGGATCTATATGATGTTTGCAAGTAATCTGACTATATACTTCGAGGAAAAAGGGTCAGAGGTGAAGATAATACGAGAGATTAATCATACAATATATTATGTACAAGAAATCCTTAATTTATGAAAAGGAGGGAGTTTATGCCCATATTGCTTGATGGACGTCTTACTGAAATAGTAATTAAATATTAGTAAAAATATGAACATGATGTGATAATGGAGAGCTTCCCTTAACTCCCTCAATTCCTCAGAACTTCTCTTGATTTGGCTACTTTGCCTGAAAGTTACACTGAATCTGCTGCATCTAAAGCCATCCACTGTTAAAAGAATGAAAATAAGTATAATTTTGTACTTCTGCTGAATATTTTTACTGTATTTCGTAAAAATCTTGTATTAATTGTACATTTCTCACATTTTAGTAGAGTTTCAAAGCTGAACTGTTTCCTCTGCTGCTGTAGTACTTAATAACATTGTGTTGGCTAGTTTTACAGGACAGTAGTATCTAGACTGAATGGCTTCCCTGCACTTGAGCTCTAAAACCAGCATTTTTACAAATGACTACACTCTTGTTAGAGAAGTGTTCTGTAGCAAAGCTTTCTAAGTTGGGGACTGCTGGCTGAAAGCTTGCAGTGTGTTTTCCTAATGCATCTGTAGCCCTTACTGTTGTAAAACCTGTTTTTCTGATTCTATATAAGCCCAGTGTTTGCATGAGTCTGCGTTCAATTCCACAGAGCTGCTCTTGGCTTTGCTACTTTGCTTGAGAGTTACAGAAAATCTGCTGCATTTAAAGCCATCCCCTGCTAAACAAATGAAAATAAATAAATATGATTTTGCACTTCTGCTGATTCGTTTTACTGTATTTCTTAAGAATCCTGAATTAATTTTTACATTTCTCACAATTTAGTAGAGTTTCAGAGCTGAACTGTTTCCACTGTTACTGCTGTAGTACTTAATTACATTGCGTCTGCTAGTTTTACAGGACCGTTGTACCTAGACTGTGTGGCTTCCCTGCACTTGAGCTCTAAAACCAGCATTTTTACATTAAGAGGGTTTTCTGACTGCACTCTTGTAGTAGAACTGTGCTATAGCAAACCTATCTGAGTTGGGGGCTACTGGCTGAAGGTGTATTATGTATATTCCTGATTGGTCAGTAGGCCTTGCTGTTGTAAAACTTGTGTTTCTGCTTCTATATAAGCCCAGTGTTTATGTGGGTTTGTGCTTTAATTTGGCTACTTCTCCTGAAAGTTACACTGAATCTGTTACATCTAAAGCAATCCTCTGCTAAAAGAATGAAAATAAGTATAACTTTGCACTTCTGCTGATTATTTTACTGTATTTCATAAACATCCTGTATTAATTGCTAAATGTCTTGCAATTTAGTAGAGTTTCAAAAGTGACCTGTTTCTACTACTGCTGCAGTACTTAATTATATTGTGTTTGCTAGTTTTACAGGACAGTATCTAGATTGCATGGTTTCCCTGCACTTGAGCTTTAAAACTCACATTTTTTACATTAAGAGGGTTTTCTGACTTAACTCTTGTGGCAGAAGTGTGCTGTAGCAGACCTATCTGAGGTGGGGGCTGCTGGCTGAAAGTTTATTGTGTGTTTTCCTGATTGGTCTGTAGGCCTTGCTGTTGTAAAACTTGTTTTTCTGCTTCTATATATGCCCAGTGGTTGTGGTAGGTGGCTGTCCATGCAGCAGTGATTAGCAGTGTCCTGTCAGATGCAAATAGGTGCATAGGTGTGTACTAGGCCAATGGCCCTGGAGCTTTTACAAGACTAGCCCATAGGATTACCCTGGCATCGTGCCACCCGACCTTTGTTCCCAGTGATTCTGTCTAGCAGAACCACTGGTGTGATCCCCCGGGTGAATTTTCTATTTCCCATCCACTTATCAAGATTTCTCTTGAAGAGGGTCAGTGAATTGCTCTGTTTGACATGTATGGGAAGTCTATTCCACAGCATGGGCAGTCTCTGGGTTATGAACCTGTCCCTCCAGCACATTCTGTTGATTGTGGTAATGAGGTTGAGGTCTCTGGAGCATGTGGTGTGGAGGAATTGGGATTTCTTTAGATGTAGCATTTCTAACAGAGCTGGGTCAGACATGGTTTTGTAAGTCAAGCAGAGATCGCCTCTAAGTAGGCGATATGAGACAGAGAATAGTTGGAGTTGTTTGAGTCTGTCCATATAGGACAAGTGTTTAAGGCCTAGGATCCTCTTTGTGAGATACATTTGCAGCCTCTCCAGTTGTTGCAGGTTCTAGTGAGGTACATGCCAAATGGGGCATTGTACTCGATGATTGGCCTAATGAGGGAATAGTAGAAGGAGACAACGACCTCTTTCTTCCTGGATGCAAAACCTTTAGTAATGAGATGTGCCACATAGAAGGACTTTCTGACAACAGTGGCAATCTGGTGGTCAAAAGAGAGGTTGCTGTAAACCTGTGTTCCCAGATCTCTTATGACTCCTTCTGTGTTCAGTGGACTACCATCGAAGTGGCAATTCATGGGAAATGGATTTTTCCCAAAGGGAATGACGACACAGTTTTAGGCATTGAGCTTAAGGCCATGGTTCTGAATCCAGTCGTTGGTCTCAGTGAGGCCTTGCTGTAGGATGTTAACTTCACTTGGGGAGTTAATAACAGTTCCCAACATGCAATTATCTTTGAACTTTTTCAGCCAGAGTCCCTTCATGTTGGCCTGGACTTCAGAGAAGTAGATACCAAACAGGAGAGGACCCAGGACCGAGCCCTGTGGGACTCCACTAGTGACTGGTCAGCAGTCTGACTTGGAGTCAGCTATTTTCACACTGTGGGTTCTATCTGTGAGCCAGTTTGCAACCCACCTAGAGATATAGGGGTTGAAGCCTAGCTTAGTGAGTTTTTCTGTGATTCCTGAGTGGGGAATGGTATTAACAGCCTTGGCCAGATCAAGGTAGGCTGTATGAACCACCTAGCCTTCATCCATAGCTCTGGTGACTGATTCAAAGAATTTGACCAAGTTGAGCAGGCATGATCTACCCTTCACAAAACCAAACTGTGTGGGATCCAGAGTTTGGAGATTCCCTATATCCCTGTTTATTAGGTTCATGATGATGCGTTCCATAGCTTTGCATATCAGACTCGTCAGGCTAATGGGGCAATAGTTCCCGGGGTCTGTAGTCACTCCTCCTTTGTGGAGAGGCATGACTGTAGCAGTGCGCCATTCTGTAGGGACAAAGCCTGAGGTGAGGCTGTGATTGAACAGGGCAGACAGGTGAGGTGCCAGTTCACTCTGTAGTTCATGTAGAACTCACCTAGGGATATTGCTATCAAGTTAAAATGTCCCTTAGAATAACTATCTCTGCAACCTTCCCCAGTCCACTTGCTGCTCTAGGAGCATTTGAATTGTAAACAGAGGAGCATTGCCTTGCTGAATAGCTACAATTCACACTGCGTATAGTGCCCATTCTTTCTCTGTGTGCTATCATCCCAGTCCAGTTAAATCTCCCCACTCTTCTCCCTAGTTAAACCCACAGTAAAAAACTGAAACCATGGATAGGCACTTTCCTGCTGTCTCCGTGGCCAGTCTAGTGGACATGGGCATCCAAAGGCAATGTAGCAATTGTCTCATGTATACTGACAACCACTTAATCCTGAAACAAGCAAACACAATATGTAAGAGATGTAGTTACCACTGTGAAAATTGAGACACAACTCTCACATACTGACAAATCAAATGACAAACAGGTTGTCAGCACATACACATCATTTCCCTCACTAAATAAGGTCTCTATACATAAACCCACATATGCGTAGGTAGTCACAAGTAACTTACTGAAACCTCAGAGGCCTCCCATACTCTGCCTTCAAGAACCACATGCAAATAAAATCAAATCAACCCCAACCACTACACATAAAAATACACATCACAGTGTCTCACAAGCAAGCCCCTAAGGCAAAACACCACACATTCAAATATCTTGGTCACAGGAGACTCCGCTGTAAGACACACAGATGCCCCCCCTCACCAAATTGGATAAAGTGAAAATTACAGTCAGTTGCCTGTCAGGGACCAGGATTCAAAAGATCACACAGGCACTCCCACTCACTCAACTGCAAGTACCAGTATGACACAGTAATAGTCCATGTGGGTGTGAATCGCCTGAGACATACCTCGTCTCCCTGGAATATACAAAGAGAGACATGATGGGCCTCTATGAATATGTGTCACAGGCTGGTATAAGTCAAGCAATGAGCAGCATTCTACCCTCAGCAAGACTGATACCACAATGCAAACAGAAAAATTATTTACTTCAATAATTGGCTTAGCTACTGGTGTCATTCCAAGGGGATCCAGTACTTGTCAGCCTGGGAAGACATGATCGACAGACCATGCTGCTTTGCCAAAGGTGGTCTGCACCCATCGTCACTAATCTTTTGAATACTGGCCAAGGCATTAGCCACCCCCATAGTGCCTTTTTTAGGCAGTGCCAAACCAACAGACCTACCAAAGTTACAAATTCTTCTAATGCCAAGCTGAAGGTACTACTGATAGAAACTGCACTCCCTGGAAGCTCTCTTCATCCTGGAGAATGCTGACGTCTTTGCAGTTACGGAGATATGGTTCAAGGCTGCAGAAAGCAACCCAGCAGTGCAAGGCCACAATGCCGATCACACATACAAACCACCCTCTGAAAAGGAAAAAAAAAACAAAAGGAAGAGGTGTTTCCATTTACATAAAAAGCAGTCACATCTCTAGATTAGTCAAGCAGAATGACTCACCATATCATTGCTAGATACATGTCCTGAAGCATGGACCATGAAAACCACACCGCATACACAAAGTCACTAGAATCACTTACCATTCATCCAAACACACTACTCATGGGTAATTTTAACTACCTCTCCATAGGTTCATAGGTGTGTACTAGGCCAACGGCCCTGGAATCTTTACAAGCCTAGCCCATAGAAGTGCCCTGGCATTATGCCACCGTTAGTTCTCACTTCCTCTGTCAAGCAGAGCCACTGGAGTGATCCCCGGGGTGAACTTTCTATTTCCCATCCACTCATCAAGATTTTTCTTGAAAAGGGCCAGTGAGGTGCTCTGCTTGACATGTATGGGAAGTCTATTCCAAAGCATGGGCAGTCTCTGGGTTATGAACCTGTCCCTCCAGCACATTCTGTTGATTGTGGTAATGAGGTTGAGGTCCCTGGAGCATGTGGTGTGGAGGGATTGGGATTTCTTTAGGTGTAACAATTCTAACAGGGATGGGTCAGACATGGCTTTGTAAGTCAAGCAGAGATTGCCTTTTAATAGACAATATGAGACAGAGAAAAGCTGGAGTTTTTTGAGTCTGTCCATGTAGGGCTTGTGTTTAAGGCCTAGGATCCTCTTCATGAGGTACTTTTGTGGCCTTTCCAGCTGTTGCAGGTGTTTAGTGAGGTACATGCCAAATGGGGCATTATACTCACTGATTGGTCTAATGAGGGAAGAGTAGAGAGAGATGATGACCTCTTTCTTCCTGGATGCAAAACCCTTGGTAATCAGATGTGCCACATAGAAGGACTTTCTGACCACAGTGGCAATGTGGTGGTCGAAGGAGAGGTTGCTGTCAACCTGTGTCTTCAGATCTCTTATAACACCTTCAGTGTTCAGTGGGCTACCATCAGTGTGGTAATTAGTGGGAACTGAGTTTTTTCCAAAGGGAATGACGATATATTTTTTGGCATTAAGCTTAAGGCCATGTTTTTTTTGACACCAGTCGTTGGTCTCAGTGAGGCCTTTCTGTAGGCTGCCTACATCACTTGGGAGTTAATAATGGCTCCCAGCTTGCAATCATTGGCGAACTTGGTCAGCCAGAGTCCCTCTGTGTTGGCCTGGACTTCTGAGAAGTAGATGCCGAACTGGAGAGGATCCAGGACAGAGCCCTGTGGGACTCCATTTGTGACTTGTCGGCAGTCTGACTTGGAGTCTGCTACTTTCCCACTGTGTGTTCTATCTGTGAGCCAGTTTGCAACCAATCTAATGATATAGGAGTTGATGCCTAGTTTGGCAAGTCTATCAATAATTCCTGAGTGGGGAATGGTATCAAAGGGCCTGGCCAGATCGAGGTAGGCTGTATGAACTACCTTGCCCTCATTCACACCTCTGGTGACTGACTCAATAAACTGGGAAACA
>NC_056735.1:252552718-252789725 GCF_019279795.1 Protopterus annectens | reverse complement strand
TAAAACAACAAAAAAATTTTTTTTAGAATTTTTTTAAGTTTATGACTATTTGAAATTTGTCCTTATTTTTGGGACTGTAATACCCTGTTATTGGCTTTGTCCAGGTTTTTTTGTGCTAAGGTTGACAGCTATGGCAAGAACTGAATTCACTGAATATGTTTGAGGGCTGTATTCCCTCATTACTGGGTTTGTCCAGGTGTTTTGTGCTAAGAGGTTGACAGCTATGGTGAGAACTGAATTCATTAAATGATAGCCATTTAAGTTTCAGTCTTCCTCTCTTTCACAAAGCAGGTGATTTGGCATAGTGGTATGTTGTTCTGACTATTTTGCACAGTGATGCAGTAAAATGTATGATGGTAACACAGCATTTTATTCTAGCATCTTTCAAGATTATACAAGCAATGTTTAATGTGTTCTGTTTTTCCTTTTGAAATAAATTTGGCTTTTCCAGACTTCTTGTGCAGTTGATTAGTTGAGTATTGTAGATTTTACAAGGAGCTGAGAGCTGCAAAGAAAGTTTAGTGCTGATTATGCTAAATCAGCTCACATTGTATAGCACAAAATGTTGTGAACTTGCTTTTAATGCAGAAGGTTGTTGGTTCTACCCCAAAAGGGTGAATGCTGCTGTACTGAAAGTTAAGACACTAACTATGAGCCTGTTATCAGTTTTCCATCCATTTCCTATTGAAATATTTAGCTTATTATTAATGTAATTTGGCAATTTATTCCTCACATCAGGCACTTTTTTTTGGTGAATCATAAAATATAAAGGTGATTGCTAAAACCTCTTCATTACTAGATTTATTACTGAATATTTAGATGATTTTTTTACTACGAGATTGTGCATTTTTTTACTGATAATGGTGGACTGAAAAAGTTTGACTAGACTTTTATGATGGAAATTTCTGAATTGGGCAGTTTGTTTCATTGTTTACTGGAAAAATGTTCAAACAATAGGAAGGTGTATCAAAAACATGTATGTTTCATATGCAAGGCCTATGATTTAAAGCAGCCAAATTAATTTTTATCTGCCACAAAATGTATTTTCTTTGAATGTGGGTTTTTAAAGTTGTTTCAATGAATGTGAGTTTCAAGGGCAGAGAAGTTTTAATGCCAAGTTTGTTTAGCAGATGTCTTAGTGTTTGTGCTGTAAAATGCAAAATAAAACTTTCAAATGAAGTTCAAATCATCATGAAGTAAATCAGTATGTACATTAGTGTTTATGGTAAATGGAGTGAAATAAGTAATGGATCATTGGAATGGCTGCAAGGCTCCATTGACCATGGTTTTGTGAAAGCGGCAAACATAGACAGAGCTGAACTATCCTAACTGTCCAGATTTTCAAAGAATGAATAGATTTTTGCTTCTTATTTTTGGTTTGTTCCTCAATTTGTGGTTTTCTGGCAAATGATTTGAATTAAGTCACTAAATAATGACACACTAGTTTCAGACTTTATAACCTTCAGAAAATGCATGCTAAAATAAGACCTGTTCTATCAACTGTCCCAGTTTATACAAGAGCAATTTAGTACTGTTTATATGTTCCTCAATATATTTGGCCTTGTCCAGATTTACTGCATTAACAGGTTGAGAGGTACATGCAAATAAATTGCTTTATAGAATTAGGCAGTAAACCTCAACTGTCCTGATTTTGGCTCAAAATGTTGCTCTTCTAATGATCCCTCCACAAAATAGCAATTTTGGAAGAATACATAGAGGCTTTACTTTACTTTTATAAATAACTGTAATGATCAGAGTTATACATTACTTTTATTTCAGAAATGCATGTAGATTCTCTAATTTTGTCAGCTGCTCTAAGTTAACTGTGCTCATATTAAAATGGTGTCCCTCCTTTGACAGGTTCCCAGCTGTATTGTCTGGCAATTTTATATTTTTGCATCACATTTTTGGTCCGTTTTTCATAAAATTGCAGTTTTCTGGCAAATTAGTGGCAAATTGTTAAAGACTGAAGTTAGAAAATAATGTAGACATTTCAGTTTCAGATTTCATACCTTTCAGAAAATTCGTACTGATGCAAGACCTACTACTACTCTATTATTTTTCTAAGTTTACAAGAGCAAAATTAAAAAAAAATGTCCTTATTTTTGGGCCTTTGCCTCAGTTTTATTTATGAGTTTGTTGCTGTAAGAGGTTGAGAGGTTTTGTGTGTGTGTGTGTGTGTGTGTGTGTGTGTGTGTGTGGTAGGTAGCATACCTCTCAACTGTCCACATTTTGCAGAATGTCCAGATTTTTGCCCCATATTTTTTTGTCTGCTCCTCATAAATTTTGTGATTTTTCTAGAAAATCATTGAAGGCTGAAGTTGCTAAATAATGACAGACATTTGAGCTTCAGACTTCATGTCTTTAGAAAATTCAAACTAGCACAAATCCTGTTATTCTAGCAACTTTCTAAGTTCACGAGAACATTATTTAATATCTGTCCCTGTTTATTTTAGAATTTGTCCATATTCCTTGCACTAAGAGGTAGGTAGGGGTGTGTGTGTGAATGAAACATCCTAGTTAGTGGTAGCAGGTGGTTAGTAATTTACTCAAGCTCAAAACCTGTACCTTGGTTACAGAAAACAAATAAAGTCTCTACCCCAACTACCATGCTGCATTTTTCAAAGAACTGACATTTCAGATTAATTTTCAATTCAGGGAACCGAGTTTGAGTGAATTTATATTAGATTACTGAAGAGGCATTACAGCGAATGCCTCTTCATTGACATAAAAGAGCAACGTGAATTACGAAAGGTAGCTTGGCTGGGGTAGCAGTTTGAGAGCTGTCAGTACAAATTTGAAAATCCTAGCTACACCCCTGGTAGAACCTCTCATCCATCATTTCTCTCAGTCTGCTATATCCCTGTTGTCTTCACTCTGCCTCCATATTTGTTTTTATTTTTTTTTCATTCATTCTTGTCATGTTAGACATAAGTGTCACTTGTTGAGCAGTGCTATTAATAATGTACTCTTGCATTATTGCTGCTGTTTGAATGCTTTATTGCACTTTCAACATATGAGTGAACTCTGTTAATATGTTATACTGTTTTATCTCACCTACATATTAAATAACCCATTGCACATGTAATAATTATGGCTATTTAATATGTTCTGTTATTTTTACCTCTAAATAGGTGTTAGGTATTAAAATTTTATGTTTGCATATTTACTTTTTCTGTTCATGTCACGTTACTTTATACTTTTTTACTGAGGATAAACACTTTTGGTATATTTTCTGTTACTAACTTAATGGCCTGATTTGTGGCTGAAGAGATTATAAGTCATTCCAGCAAGGCATTTAACAAAAAAGAAGTAAAATACTTGCACCACTTAAACACTACAGTGATAAGTGCAAGTCTGCTACAGGTACTTGAGTCTCATTCCCCTTTTGCAAAAAAATTTTTTAAAAATAAAGTTTTTTTAAAAATGATTTGTTTTTTTGTGGTTTTTTGAAGCACAAACTTCACAACCTTTTTCAAAAGTCGGGTTGCAAATTTTCTCCATATTTTAAATTTCAAATTTCATTGACCCTAAATTCAATAAGCAAAAAAAGGGGGGGTATCTTTAAAACTTGGGAATTCTGTATTTTAATTTTAGTTTCACCACTTTTAATCTTCTTATAAATTCCATTTTTGGGGATAAAGAAAATTTTTTGAGGGGGCTTTTTTGGGGTTTAGCTTTTTAATTTCTCAGGTACTTTTAAAATTTTTTTTGTTTTTTCTTTTTTTTTAATTTTTGTTTAAAAATTGACTTTTTTTAAATTTCAACAGAACTGGTAAATTTTAATTTTTGGAACCTTCAAACCCAAAAATTTGGGAAATAAGAAACTTTAAAAACAAAAAGTTCAAATAGAGTAATACATGGGAAAAATTTTGTAAATTTACATATTTCCGGTTGAAATTTTCCCGGAATTCCAATTCTGCTCTATGAAAAAAATCCATTCGAAAAACCTTTTATTTAAGAGTGTAAAATTTAAAACTTCTTTTAAAACCCTCCTTTGATAAAAAATGACTCACATATATGCCTGGTTAAGGTTCCGTTTTTTCTAAAATAACTTTGAACATAACCTTTTTATTTTGAATACCATTAGTGAAAACATAATTTATTTGCTATTTAATTTTTATGTTTTTTTTTTAAAAGGGAAAGGAAACAAAAAAAAAAAATTTTACACTAGGGTTAAATGGTAAAAATAATAATCTTTTTAAAACAAATTTTTTTTTTAAAAAAAAAAAAGTTTTTTTTAAAATTTTTAAATTTTTAAAGATAATTAAAGGGGGGGGTACTAAATTCATTTAGTGCTTTGAACGGACTTTAAATTGGTAACTTAGGACTCAGGAGATTTGTTTGAAACCCCCAAGAGGGTAAACTAAGGTTTTTAAATATTTTTCAAAAGTGTTCCTTTTTAAAATCTTTTTATTTTTTTTATTAATTGATAACATTTTTAAAAAAATTTCCTTTTTTGAATTTTTTTTATTAAATTTTTAAGCCTTGGGCAGATTGGGTTTCCGCCTAAGGGGGCCCTTGCCCCCATTGGGTCCTTCTTTAGCTATTCCCCCTGTTCGGGTTTCCTCCTTCTGGTTTCCTAATAAAAATTTTGGGGGGGATTAATTAAACCATTGGGTTATTTGCATTTTTTCGGGGAAGGTTCCCCGGGCGGGAACTTTCAAAAAATCCACTCCAACATAGAACAAATCTCGGGTCCCCCTAAGGGAAAAAGTGGAAGAAAAAAAAGGGGCATGTTTAACTATTACCTTGGGTTTTCGGTTTTTAATTCAACAGCACTTTTTTTATTTGTGTAGCCTTTTTTTTTTGGTTTTAAAGAATTTAATTTTAGTTTAAAGATCCCCCCCTAAAATTATTTATCACAAGGTAAGCTGTTAAAAGTGGTAGAATGGTTTTGGGAAAGAATGGTTTTTAGGGAAAAAATTTTAATTTAATTTTTTTAAGGGGGGTTATTTTTTTTTAGGGTAATATTTTTATTAAGGGGGGTTGGGATAAAAGGAAAAAAAGAGAAGGACTTGGGTTACCTGGGAAAATTTTAAAGGGTTAAATTACTTACAAATTTTAAGCAATGTTGGGGCACAAAAATAGGGGGGGGGTTTTGGGGGTTTAAACCCCTTTTTTTTTCAAAAATGGAAAGAAAGTGTCTTTGGGGAAAATTCACCAGTTAAAAAGCCTGAATAAAAATTTAGCAATTTTGAAACTTCAAAGTGTGGAATAAAAATTAAACCCCCATGGTTGGTGTTTATAGGGACCAAATGGTTCAAATTTTCAAAAAAAAGGAAATAGAAAATACACCCCAAGCGAAAAGAACTAAAACATACCAAAGTTTTTTATTTTTTCATTTTTTAATAAAAACAAATGTGCAAATTAATCCTCCAAATTTCTGCAATTTTATTTTAAATTTTGTTTTGTCTTTTTTATTTATTTTTTACTATTATTTCCCCTGGGTTTTAAATTTTAAGAGGAATTTTAATAAAAAATGCTTCACATTCTTTAAATTTTTGGAAAAAATTTTTAAAACATAAAATAGTAAAATCATTAAGTTAATCCTTTAAAAAAAATAAAGAAAAAAACAGGTTGTATCTTCCATTGAAAAGAACGGGGGATAAAAATTTAAAAATTTCAAAAATTAAGGGTATGAACCCCATAGTTTTTTTTCGTTAAAAAGGATTTTTTTTTATTATGTTTAAAGTTTTTAAAAAAGTGTTTGGTTAAGTTCAGTCTTCAGTTCTTTGCCCCTTAATTTTTTTCTTAAAACAAAAATTTTTCTTAAAAACCATAAACACAAAGGTTTTTGGGAAATTACTTTTTTAAAAAATTAACCCTAAAAAATTTTAGGAATAAAAATAAACAACAGTTTTAAAAAAGATTAATCCACTCTTTAAATTTAGATTTGGACAATTCTTGTTTTCCTGCCCCATACAAAGGGGTTCCCCCCCCATACTAATTTTAACCTTTCACAATAAACTAATTAATACAAGGTAAATGAAAGCTTTTTGTACTATAACCAAATAAACCCCCCCTTCCTTCACATTTTTTCCATTTCATTTTTCTAAAGTAAAAAAATTTTTAAAAATTAAAACCTTTAGTTTAAATGGGGGGTTTTTTTTTACCCTGATTTTTGCTTTTTGAGTTGTTTTTTTTTGGGCGGGATTAAAGGTTTTGGGATAGTGTTACTCAGGAAATTTTTATATAAAAAAATGAAAATAAACAAAAAAAAAAATTTAAAATTCTTTAAGTTACACCTTTTCCCCCAATTTTCCCCAAAATTGAAGAAACCCCCTTTTAGAAATAAATTAAGGGGCATAATTGAAGTTACATATCCAAATCATTTCTTTTGGGTTAACCCCTGCTATAATAAAATTGAAAGCATATTTTTAAAGTGTATCCATTAACTGTTTTTCTTTCTAAACCCCCTTTTTCCCTTTTTTTTGAAGCCCTCCTTGTTTATATTTATTTCCCCCTTTATGAAACCTGTCACATAAGGTCCCCCCTTTTCAGAAAATTGCCAGCACTATTTTGTTTGGTGTAAGCTGAATTTCTTTTGTTCGTTTTTGGGGGGGTTTCCCTTTTCCCCCCAACCCCCCGGGAAAATGGTTTGAATAATTTAAAATTTTTTGTGAGTGATGTGCCTCTAAAATTTTGCACGCGACTGTATTTTTAATCCAAAATTTTTCCCCCATTTCGTTAATTTACAAAGAAAAGAAAAAGTTTTAAAGAGGCTTTTGTTTTTTCTGTACCAAAAATATAACCGTTTTTTTCCTTTCCGTTGTTTTTGTGTTAAAATAAATATAGTGCCACTGCAAATTTGAATTTTATTAAAGTGGCAGGTAAGAAAAATTAAAGTTTGTAATTTTGTTTGTTTTTTTATTTTTTAACCCAAAGAGTTTAAAGTGAAAAAATTTAAGAATATTTTTAAAATGGATTCCAAAAAAATGTTTTTTATTATATTTTTAAAACAGACTGAAAGCCTCATTTTAAGTAAAAATTAGTTTGAAAGGTATACGTTCCAAGGGAAAAAAAAAATTTTAAAAAAAATTTGGTTTTTTTCAACCTTTGCTTTTACATAAAATACATTCCCTTTATAAGATAGCTTTAAACCATTTTAAAAAATTTATGGGAAGAAAAATAAATAAAAAGGAAATCAAAAGTGCTGGATGAAATACAACCATAATGGTTTTGGTGATTATTTTTGGACTCAAAAAAAGGGGCGGGGGGTTAAAGAAATCAGGTGAATAAAAAATTTTTTCCATCCAAAGCTACCCCTTTAAGAACATAAACATTTAAAAAAATGGGCTTTTATACATTTATTATACATTTTTTTTTATTTGCAGAAAATACTCTATTTCTGGTTTTTTTGGAAAATGTGGGTTGATTTGGGGCCCCCCCACTTTGATTTCCTTTGTATTACCATTGCCCTTAATTTAAGGGGGCTTCACCATACTTTTTTTTTGGGGAAATTTGGGGGTTACACCCTTTTGGTTTTAGATCTCTTTATAGTGTTTTTTTCATATTTTATTTGGTATGTCATATCTTCTTTTTGGGGTTTAGACAGGGGTTTCCCAAAAATTTATTAGATACAAAAAGGGGAACCCCATAGATTTCCCTAAGGGGTTTGGGAAATCCAGCTATTAGTAAATTTTATTTGGGAAAAAAATATTCAGTAACAGTGTGTACCCCTGAATTCTTGGCCAAATAATTCTAAAAGGGGTAAAAAACTACTAAAGCATTGACTGTACTTAAAACCTTCAAAAAAAATTTGGAAATAAAATAAAGGAAAGGCCTTCACTTGATGCTTTTAAAAAATTGTTTAACGACCTTTTCATCCGGGGGTCAACTAGGAAATCCCCTTTAATATCAAAAAAAAAATACTCTCAAATTAAATTTGAAGTATAACCTAAATTTTGCAATAATTGGGGAAATAACCAAATTTATTCTACTCCCCACCACCCCCAAATTCTACCCCTTTCGTTTACGGAAAAATTTTGGGTTAAACCCAAAACCCTTTTGGGATTAATACCCCCCCTTCTAAAACTTATGTGCTTTGTAAGTTTCGGGAATTTAAATAATGCCTGGATAAATTTCCCACCCCAGGGGGAAAATACCAAACCCACAACCAAAGTACGGTGTTCCAAAAAAATAAACCCCTCTTGGCCATCCCCAAATAACCCCAAAAATTTCGGGTATACAGGGATCCATATTTTTTTTTACCCCCTGGTTTACACCATCCCTACATTCCTCCTTCTGTCCCCCCCCAACATCCCATAAAATTTCCACAATTTTCCCCTTTTTAAAGTTCATAAATGTTTCTTTTCACATTTTTGTGTATGGCCCCAGGTCCCCATTAACCCTTTTCTTTTTTTTAAAAAAAAATTATGTTTTTATTCAAAACAAAGGTTTTCACCCTTTGCTTTTTCAATTTTTTTTTTTTTGTTACATTTACTGCCCCTTGGGGTAGTTTTTGAAAAAAATGTCCTCCCTTTTTAATTTTTCCTGGATTCCCCTTGTTCCCTTTCCAATATGCAAAAAAGGGCCTTTTGCTTTAAACATTATCTTATTTCATTCTTAAAATTTTCGGTAGATTTCTCAACCTTTTTTAACTCCCAAAATAACTTATCATTTTGTATGTATGAAAGGGTTTAAAAGTTTGGAATTTTAAAACTTAATTATAACCATCCTTTTTCCCCCAGTTTTAAATCCTTTGGGCCTTTCACCCCAATAAATATCGGACACTTTCACTGGGGTTTTGAGGTTTTAAATTAGTAAGGCAAAACCCCTTTTCCCTTTTCCCATAATGGTTTCAATTAATTTTTTACCTTTGCAGTTTTTGTGATAACAAACTTTTTTTTAAAACTGATTATTCCAACCCCTTAATTTTTCTATGTTTTTTTTTTTCATCACCTTGCACCTGCTACATTTGAAAATTTCCTTTCAGTAGCGGGTTCCCCAGAAACTTTTCTAAATTTAATTTTTTATTGAAAAACTGCATCCCTTGGCTTTACTTCCCTTGGGCCCAAAATTTTGGGGATTCATCTTCAAAAATTGGGAAAAAAAATTTTAAAGGAAAAAAACCACGTAAGGAATAATCGGAAAAATGGAAAAGGGGGTTCCCTTTTTTTAATGCAATTAAGACCCTTTGATTAAAAAAATAAAGAGCACAAACACATTCCCTCTTTATTTTTATCACCAAACTTTAATCATAAAAAAAGGCAAAATTGGTTGTTTAAAATTAAACTCTTTATTAATAAAAAATACCCCCCAAAACCTTTTTGTATCCATCTATTTTTGCTTTGGTTTCCCAAAAATTTAAAAAGTTGGGGCTGTAAAAAACTGTAAAAAAAAAAGGAAATTGTGTTTTAAAAAAAAACAATGCAGTTTTTAAAATTTTCCAGAACCTGAAACAGCCTTGGTTCTCAAAACCTGGGTCTTCTTGCCGTAAAAAACCCTTTTATCTTAAAAAATTACCCCAAAATGTTCAATTGAAAGTGTAAAATATAAAAACCCCAAAACTCAAACATAAAATTAAAAAAAGCCCGGTTTATTTAAAGGGAAACACCCCGTTTTAAAAACTCAGGTACTTTAAACTTTACTTTTTAAACAGAAATTTGTACAAGGATTAAAAATTTATTTTCTATTATGTGACTCGGAGTTGGTAAATACATTTTTTGTTCGGGGGTGTCCCCCCTGAGAACCCAAAATTTGGTTAGTATTTAAAGGGTTTTTTCTTTTGTCTTGATGTTTTTAACAAATAGGGTTTTTAACTTCAAGTAAACCACCCCAAAAATGGGCCCACCAGCAATTCTCCTGATACCCCTTTACAGGGATGGATCGGACAATAAACTACAAGTTAAATAACCATGGCAAAGTCGAAAATTGCACAAATTTTTCCTTTGGAAAAATTTTTCATTTTTTCCCCAGGTCACTTTCTAGTCGAATTTGGTAAACAAAAAAAATAATAATTTTAAAAAAAATAAAACCTTTTTGGGGTACAGTTAGAGGTTTCCCCTATTATAACCCACCCCCTTTAAAACCCTACCACACCCCAAATCCTAATTTATTTTCCTAACAAATATGCCCCCTCACACCTATTCACTTCTGTCTCACCATTTTAAATTCCTATTTTTGGGAATGGCCGTTTTTCCTTTTATTTTTTTTGCCTTTTGTTTTTTGCGGCAATCCTAAATTAATCCCTGGGCAAACAGTTTAGCATATTTTCAACAATCTTTTGTAAAATGATCAGTGTTTTAATTTTGGGAAAAAATTTAAAAATTGTTTTTTTTTGGACCGTTCCCCTTTTCTTTGTAAATTTAAATAAAATCTCATATTTTTTCCCAGTTGATATCCCTGTTGCTTTCTTTATTTTTTTTTTTTTTTTCTTCTTTTGTATTTGACAATTCATTTGTTCTGCTTTAAAAATTCTTGCATTTTGGTGCTTTTGGGTTTTTTTCACTTTAACAATGGGGAACTCTTTAATATTTATACTTTTTTATTCCCTACATTTTTAAAAAACCCCTTGTGAATAAAGGCTATTTAATATTTCTGTTTTTTTCCCTCAAATGGTTTAAAAAATTTTAGGCAATTTTTTTTTCGTTCATGCATTTTTTTATTTTTTTACTGGGGTCACTTTTTTTTTTTTCTTTATTTTTTAAGGCCTATTTTGGCTGAAAATTATGCTTAGAAGGCTTTAAAAAAGAAAAAAATATTCCCACTTCCTCGGAAAAATGGTCTCTCAGGTTTTAGTCTCAAATGCTAAAAGCTCTTCTAAAAGCCAACTTGGTTTTTTTAAAACTTTTGTGAAGCCTAAAAAATTTGCTAAAAAAAACCAAAACTCCACGGCTAAAACATAAAAATTTTTAAAAAAAAATCAAAAAAATCGGAAATGTTTTCAATAATCTTTTAATCCGTAAAAATGGGAAAACATTTTTAAAAAATCCCGGGCAAACCTTTGCCAAGTAATCAACCCCAATTTTGTTTACAATTTCAGAAAAAACACATTTGGAACCTTCTGTAATTTTAAGAACCTTCGTTTCTCCCTATTTTTAGCCCCCTTTGAATTACCTTTTTTAAAAATTTTAAAAAAAATTTATTTTTTAAAAACACAATAGTTTAACTTATTATTATAAATTTTTCCCATGTCACAAAGCGTAAAATTTTCTTAAGTTTTTTCATTTTATAATAAAAATAAAAGGTGCAAAAAATCTTGTATGTTTACGTTCTTCCCAGTTTTAAAACTAAAAAAATTGGGTGTTCAAACTGATTTTAAAATAAATGCCAATGGCTATAACTGTTTTATTTTAATGCTAATGACTAGAACCCTTTTAATTCTACATCACTTTTAAAAAAATCGGGTTTTACCCAAATACTTTTTAACCATAGCAAATCGGGAATTTTGGTAAATTTTACCCGGGGACATAACATAAACTTACAAAGCCCCTTTCCTAAGAACTCTTGAAAATTAAATTATTCCCATTACCCCGCCTAGGTAAAGGTTAGTGTACATTTTGATTACCCCTTTTACTTTTATCCGTTTTTTTTAAAATACCAAAAATTGTGTTTTAAAAGCCCTAGAGTGACAAATTTTGAAAAACCCCTTTGATTAAAAAAAATCCCTTTCCAATGTTAAAAATTGTTATGTTTCCCCCCTAAAAAGAAAAATTTTTTTCCACAGGTTTCCAAAACCCCCTGTCAATACCAAGGGGTCATATCCTCTAAAAAATGAATCCAGGTAGGACTTTAACTAAACCCAAAAATTATTTTTCCAAGTAGTAAAAATTTTTTTTCAAAATTCCTAAGAAAAGAAAAAAATTCAAAAGGGAAATAAAAAATTTATATCAAGTAGATTTTTTAAAAAAACATTTTAATAATATAATTTTATATAATTTCCGGGGGCCCAAAACCCCTTTTCCAAATAAAACTTTAAAAAAAGAAGACATTACAAAAAGCCCTTAAAAAGCTTTTTAAAAATTCTAAACAAAATTTTTGGAACAGGAAAACTATCACAAACTGTTTTTACACCAAAGTCTTATTAGGGAAAAGGTTTTTAAAATCCTGTTTTGTTTCAAATTTTTGTCTCCTAAATTAAGTAAGTCCCCCAAAAGGGGGTATTTTTAAAATTTGGGTATATTCTAAATATTTTTAAGTTTTTTTTACCCATTTTTTAAACTTAATTATAAAATTAATATTAAAAAGGGGTAAAAAAAATTTTTGCATGGGGTTTTTTTTGGGTTAGGGGTGAATTTCTCATTTATTTTAAAGTTTAATTTTGTTCTTTCATATTTTTAATTTTTTCCCAAAAATTCGGGTTCATTTAACCTAAAAACTGGAACCAGGGGATTAATGGGCCCTTTGGGAATTGGGGCCCCCTTAATGTTTAAATATATGAAACTTTAAAAAAAAACTTTTAACTAAAAATATACCAGGGGAATGTAATTTTGCAAATTTAATATTTTCCCGGGTATTATTCTAAGGTTGTTTTTTATTATGTTAAAAATCCCTTGTAGAAAAAAAATAATTTTTTACAGTAATTGTAATTGGGTTACAAAAAACCCCCTATTGCCCTGAAAAAGATATAAACCCATCCGGGGGAAGGCATTAATTTTAAAATAATTTTAAACATAATTTAAATTTTATTTTTAAAGCAAGGCCCTGAGTTTCAAACTAAATGTGTTTAAGCATTTTTTTATTTTTATGTCAGAAGATAAAAAACAAAAAAGGGATTTTACACTTTTTACATCAAAAATTAATAAAAATCATTAAAAAAATTTTATTTTTTTTAAAAAAATAAAAATTTTTTTTTAAAATTTTTAAAAATTTAAAGGATAACTTAAAGGGGGTACTGAAAACGGGTTGGAACTAATTTAACTCTTTTAAAATTGCTAGCGGGTTCCCGGGCCCATTTATTTTTTTGTTTGAAACCTGCCCTGATTAAAATAATTATTGCATTAAAATATCTTTTTCTCAAGTTATCCTTTTAAATTTGTTATTTTTTTAAATTATAAAATTTTAAAACATTTATTGTTTTGAATTATTTTTTTTTAAAATTTTTAGGGGCACCACTTGTTGAATTTTTCTAATGGGGTCTTTTTCACCCTCCACGGGGTTCCTTTTTTGGGGAGCTTTTTCCCCCCTGTTTGGGTTTCCTGGTCCGGGTTTTTCCCCAATAAAGAATGTTAGGTGGTTTGGGAATCAAATTCACTTGGTGGATTGTGCAGTTTTTCTGGGAAGGTTGGGAGGGTCAATGCCTTTAAAATACTCCAATCTACGAAATATCTGTTTGCCCCAAGGAAAAAGCGGGAAAAAAAAAAAAGAATGCATTTTCCTTTGGTAGTTTGGGGTTTTTCGGATTTCATACCTTATCACAGGTTTTTTATTTGCTGAGAGTTTTTTTTTGGGTTTAAAAAATTTTAATATTATTTGGGGAAGCAGTGCCCCATTTCCCCTCACTTATTTGATTACGGGTAATTACCTTAAAATTGGGGTTTTAGGGTTAAAAAGGGAAATTTTTATTAAGGGGGGGGGTTTTAATTTTTTTAATTTCGGGGGGGGTTGGATTTTGTTTAGGTTCCAGGGGGTTTGAGGGGAATTTTAAATAAAAGAAGGCTTTTGGGGCCGGGGAAAATTTTAAAGGTTTAAAGGGTTTGGGGGGCAACAGATAATTCAGAGTTTGGGAGGGACTAAAATGGATTTTTGGGTTTTCAAATTGTTTTTCTCAAAGGCAATAGAATTTTTATAGGAATAGATTAACCAGAGTAGAAAAGTCTAATAAATCATTTCTCCAAATTTTGGGGTTTTAACCAAAATGGGGCAATAAAAATTGAAAATTCCTTTCCAATTTCTGAAATACTAAATGAAGCATTTTCAAAAATCAAAAATATAAAATGACATAGACTTAAAAGAACAGAAAACATCCCTAAATTGTTTTAAATTTTAATCTTATTTAAATAAAACAGTTAAAAAAATATAAAAAAATTTTCCCAAGTTCATTAGGCATCTTTTTATCTTTTTTTTTTTACCATGTTGGTTCTCCCTTTTAATTTCAGAGGAATTTAATTAAATTTCATCATTTTAAATTTTTTTGGGATAATAATTGTAAAATGAATGAGCTAAATTTTCTAAATTGTGTTAATTTAATGTTAAGGTTCATTTTCCCTTTATAAAAAGGGCCAAATTTATTTCAAAAATGAAGGTCTTTCCCAAACCCCAAGATTTTCGGAAAAAGGATATTTTTTCTTACCCGCCAAATATTTGAAAAGTGTTTAAAATTTTTTTAACCACATTTTTTATTTTAAATTTTTTCTTTTTAAGAAAGAAATTTTTATAAAAAGATATTCTGAAACCCATTTTGGGGAATTTCATATTTTAAAAAATTAATGTAAAAAGTTCATTGAAAATAAACTAATTTACAAAAAAGGGGGAATGAGCTACATTAAATTTAATTTTGCACCAGAATTTTTGTCTTTTCCATGCCCAAAAAGGGGTTTTTCCCCCCATTCAAAAAAATTTCTAATTCAATTGAAAACAAATCAATTAAGTTAAAGAAAATGATTTTTTTGGGACTTAACCAAATTATTATTTCCTTAAAGTTTTTTTTTTCTATTCTATTCAGAAACAAAAAGAAAGTTTTCAAAAATATGGCCTTCGATTTAATATGTTTGGGTTTTTTTCCCCCTTATGTTTTTTTTTTTATTTTTTTTTAATTCATTAAAGGTTTTTGGGTCATGTTATCAGTGGAGTTTTAATTAAATAAATGAAAATAAACAAACAAAAAAACATTAAAAATTGATGCTTAAGTTATATTTTTCCCAATTTCCCAAATTGGCACAAGGTCCTTTAAATACGGGATTCCTTACTGAACCCCTGAAGTTTAAATATCCCAAAGCATTTCCCCTTTTTGGTTAATAATAAAAAATTAACCCCTTTTTAAAATGTGTTCCATTAAGTTCTTCTTTCAAAACCCCATTTCCTTTGTTTTTAAGCGAGCCCCTTTCTTTGCCCTTGTTTTTCCCCGTGTTTGTTCCTCCATCAAAGGCACCCAAGTTTGAAATCTAAGGCATTTTTTTTAAAAAGGTGTCAGTGCTTTTTTAAGTTGCCGGGGGAAAAGGGAAATTGTATTTCCTTCCCAATTCCTGGAAACCAGGTTTGTTGAAACAAACCCTGAAGAAGGAAAACCCATTACGCATGAGTTGTTTTTTTCCCAAAAAATTTCTCTCCTTTCAGCCCTCTTTATTTTTGTAACTTTTGAAAAATTTTTAAAAAGGGGTTTTGCCTCTCCCCCCCTAAAAAATATAAATTTTTGCTTTTTCCGCTTTTTAAGTGTTAAAGTTAAAGTTAGACAGTTTTAGAAAGGGGGGGATTTTTAAGAGTGGAAAAAATTAAAGGTAAATTTGTTTTTATATTCATTTTTATAATCCCAATAGTAGGAAAAGTAAAAAAAAATTTTCCGAAATTTTATAAAATAGTTGAAAAAAAATTTTTTTTCATAAAAATTTGAGTTGTAAAATGAGATGTGTCAACCTTTTTAAAAAAATTGCTTTTGCAAGTGTTATGAAGGAAAAAAATTAAAACGTTTAAAAAAAAATTTGGTTTCAAAATATCACCCTTTGGTGTTTACTTAAAATCTTCCCTTTAAAGATAGCAAATTCCATTTCCTAAAATTTACTGGGGAAAAAAATAAAAAAATGGGAATAAGAACCAGTTCAGAAATAAGGATGGGAAGGGCTTTAGTACTTTAGGAATGAAAACTTGAGGGTTAGAAAACATCATAAATAAAACACATTTTCCTCCCATATATCCCCTTTATAAATGAACTCTAAAATTTGGAAAAAATGGTTTGGTCTAATTTATTACTTTCCTGTTTTACTTGATAAACCCTATTCATTTCGGGATTTTATACTACATAAGGTTATTGGGGGGAATTTCCCCACTTTTATGGCATTTATTGATATGTTTTCCCTTAATTTAAGTTTGGGGTACCATATTTTGCTTTTAAGGAAGGGACAGATTTTTTTCAGTTTCCTGATGGTCTTTTTCAAGCCCGTGAAATTGAATTTTGATTTTTACCACTGGGGTGTTAAACAAGTTATGGTAGCTCATCAGCGGGGTTTGACCCTATACCTTACCAAGTATTATAAGGGACATCAAATTACTAAAGATTGGAAAAAACCCCAATTTAAATAAAATAAAATGCTAAAATAAGTTGCAGTTAAGGAAATAAGTAGTGCAAAAAAAAAAAAAATTTCGGACTAAATTAATTAGACTTAGCCAAAAACCTTCAAAAAAAACACTAATAGGTCTTTAAATCCAATATTTTTCTATCATTTGTTAAAAAAAATTTTTTTAACTCCCAATTTTATCAGGGGAATTGGAACATACAAATTTTTAAACTTCAAAAAGGGGTTCTACTTAAAACCTCATGGGGTAATAAATTTTCAACAATTAGCTCTAAAATTGTATTGCTACGTACCTGATTTTTCCCCCCTTTTTTTTTGTTCGGGAAAATTTGGGTTTAAAAAACCCTTTTGGGTTCCTACCCCATATTAATAAAATACCATTACCACCCACCAACCTTTCAATTCATAAATAAAGTGGATAAACTTTCCCCCCCACCCAAAATTTTAGCCCAGTCTTCCAGCTATGCCCGGTTCCAATGAAATAACCCTGGGTCCATCCCCCTAAGCAATCCCCTTAAAAAATTGTCATATACACCCAGCATATCATTTATTTCCCCCCCCTCTGTTTTCGCCACCCCCCATTCCTTTTTGTGCCCCCCCCACGGGTTTCTCCCCCTCGGGTTTTCCCCTTGCCCGGGTTGGGAAATTGCTAAAATTTTAAATTTTTTCAGGCTTTTTTTTTTTTGGGGGCACCAGTTAATTAATTTTTTTTTTTTAATTAGTTATGTCATTTTTTTGAAGAAAATTGTATTCCCCATTCTTGTTTTTTTAACTTTTTTACATTCCCCCTTTTATTTTGCCAAACTAACCATTTTTCCCCTTTTTTCTCCGGGTTTTTCCCTTGTTTTTCCCAGTAAAAAATCCATCGTTTTCTTTACTTATCATTTTACTTTTTAAATTTGGTTGAAGCTTTAATTTTTTCTCACCAAATAACTTTCTTCCTTCTGTGTATAAAAATGGTTTAAAAGTTTAAATTTTTCAGAATCTTAAATTGAAATTTGAGTTTAGTTTTTCAAAGGGATAAGGCCTTTACCCCTAAAAATTGTCTTCACTTTACTCCTTTTTAAGGCTTTTTAATTGTGAAGGGAAATTTACCCATTTTCCCCTTTTAAATGGCTTCAACAATGCTTTTACCCTTGGTTTCTGCGATGAGGGCAAACTTTGTTTAAAATTATTATTTGCTAGGTTAATTTTTCCAGGTTTTTTCCCCTTTTTATATTTTTTGCCCCTTAATTTGCATTTTTAAAAGGGTCTTTCACCCCTAAAACCATTCCCAAAACATTGCTAAATGAATTCTTTTCCTCCTCAAAAATATCTTGACCCTTTATTCCCCCGGGCCCAAACCTGTTGGATGTATTTAAGGGGAAAGAAAGTTGGGTTAAACATTTTGAAAAAAATAAAAACCGTAAAGGTAAGGAAAAATGGAAAAAAAAACCCCTTTTCCCCCTTTAATAAACAAGGGGAAGCCCTTCTTGCCTTTCCCCAAAAACTATCAAGAGAACTCAACAACTCCTTTTTTTTTTCAGCCCCCTTCTCTCACAAAAACCCCCAAAAATTGGCTGTTACAATTAAATTACTAAAAAATAAAAGCTAAAACACCTTTCTGCTTATTACTTTTGCTTCCTAGGCCACAAAAAAGTTGGGGTTGGGGTACAAACTGAAAAAAAAACAAAAAAATTCCAAATACAAAAAAAAACAATGCAAACTTTTAATTGTTCCCTATAACCAGAAACACCTTAATTTCCCAAACCGGGGTCTCACTTAAGGAAAACCCTATTTAAATTCAAAACATTACCCCTACCCTTTTTAATTTGAAAGTGTAAAATTAAAAAGAAATAAACTTTTTTCCCAAAATTTGGGTTTTCATTGGAAATTTTATTTTGGTCATTTTGCCGGGGTTTTAAAAAAATATTTGTACTGGGGTTAAATTTTATTTTCTATGTGGTTGATTAATTGGGATAATAAAATTTTTTTGGGGGGGGTCCCCCCAAACCCCCTGCCAGATTTGGGTTACCATTTTAAATTTTTACTTTTGTGGGCGATGTTTTTAACTATAATAAAATTTTAAACTGAAAAAAACCCTAAACCAAGGGGCCCCCCAAGTAATTCTAATTCTACCCTCTTGAAGGAACCCAAAGGTCGGGATTCTATAACCACAATTATAATAAATAAATAGTAAAATTTATAAATTTTCCTTTGGTGAAATTTTTGGAGCTTTTTCCACCTACTGAAATTCTAGCAGTTTTTCTTAAAAAACCAAAAAATTTTAAAAAATTTAAAAATTTTTAAAAAATTAAATTATCCTTGTTTACAATTGGGGATTTCCCTCCCACCTTATGCCCAATTTTACAGAAACCCTAATCCAAAAAATGGCCTAATTGTTTTTCCAATACTAGTAATAAATTTAGCATATCTAGTTGTCCCACTCTTAAATTCCTTTTTTAGGGAATTTTTGTTTTTCCTTGTTTTTTTTTGGGTTTTATAAATTTTTTTTTTCGGGTTCCTAAAATTGAAGTCCCAAAATGGGGGAAAATTTAGGTAGAACTCTTTTCATAAAATCTCTAATTAAAATATCCTGTGCAACTTTCAATTTTAAATTTTTAAAATCTGCCCCTTTTTTGGCCCCGTTGCCCTTTTTAGCAAGGTTTAAAGGGTAGCCTCTATCCTCTTTCTTATTGCATTCCCTTTGTTTACTCTGTTATTTTTGTTTTTTTTTTTTCACTTCTTTATTTAACATTGCACTTGTTAAGGCTATTTTAAAATGTTTTGTTATTTCTTTTAATGTTTAGATTTAAATTATGTTGAATATTTAAACTTTTTTTCCCCTACTTTAAAATCCCCTTCCAAGTAAAATTTGGTATTTTTGTTCTTTTTTTTTCCCCCAAAAATGGTGAGGTTTTAAAAATTTTTAGGCATTTTCCCTTTTTTATTTCTTTTTTTTTTTTTACAGGAAAAACTTTTTTGGGTTTTTTTTTGTTCAATTTAAGGCCTGAGGGCTGAAAAATTATAACTTGAAGGCATTTCAAAAAGAATAAAAATTGCCCCAAAAAAACAGGTAAAAAGCTGTAATACAGTTAAATTAAATCTTTAAACCAGGATTAGTTTTAAAAAATTTTTAAAGATCCAAGAAAATTTTGAACAGAAAAAAAAGAACCCCCGGTGAAACAAAACCCAAAATTTAAAAAAAAATCAAAAAATACTAAGGCTTTTCAAAATTTTCATTAGTCCAAAAAAAATGGTTCAATTTAAAAAGGATCCCCTTTAAAAAACACTATTTAAAGTAACCTCCTAATTTATCCCTTTAGGGAATTTTAAAAAAATTTAAAATACCTATATGTTCCTGAAATTTAATATATTAATTCGTTCCAACCTAAATTTTTCTTCCCCCTTTAATTTTCCCTTTAAAAATTTTAAAAATTTTTAAAAAAAATTTATTTTTTTAAAAAACACTTATGTTTAACTAATGCATTTTATAATTTTTTGATGTCCAATTGCTTAAAATTTTCATTTTTCCCCTAGCATAAAAGGTAGCTAAAAAAATCAATTGATTTTTAAAGTTACATGGTCCTTGTTTAAAAACAAAAATTTAATTGGGTTTCAAATTGACTTTTAAAATTTTGGCCAACCTGGCATTTGTAGATTTTTTTTCAGGGCAATAATTTTACTAGTAAGCCTTTCGTTATAATTACTTTAAATTATTTATTCCCAAATGGGCTTTTTTAACAATATGTCTGGAATTCCATAAAATATTAGTCCCACCACTTGAAAACTTTCACAATTTAAATTTCGCTAAATTTTTTTAAATTTAAATTTTCCCTTTACTCCCCTATTTAAAAAGGCTGATGTACATATTTATTCCATTTTGATTTTTTCCCCATTTTTATTTCCCTAAAAAAATTTTTTTCAAAGCTCCATAAGGCCTAACTTTAGTACAAAGCCTTGAGACATAAAACAACCTTACTTTTAAAAAATTTTTTAGGGTGATGTCCCAGAAAAAAAATTTTTTTTCCCAATTTCCAAACAGCCCATTAAGAAAAATCAATAAGGCAAAACTAAAAAAACTCAGGTGGGCTTGTCCTAAATAAAAATTGTCTTTCCAATATGAAAAAATTTGTTTCAATAATCCCTCCTACCCCCATGAAAAAATATTTCAAAAAGGAAAGAATTAAATTCTAATGATTTTTTTAAAAAATACATTTTAATAATATCCCCATGGATATAATTTGACGGGGGGCCCATAACCCCCTTTCCAAAAAAAAATATTTTCAAAAAATAAACATTATTGTCAAAATATTTAAAAAGTCATTTAATAAATAATAAAACAAATTTTGGACCAAACTTTAAGTCTTAAAAATTTAGGTTATTAACATTTTAAACCATGATTCATCAAATTCAAATTTTATTAATTAAAAATTTAATAATAAAAAAGTTTGGGGTTTTTAAAAACTTTAGGTTTTCATGTATTTTTAATTTTTATTTCCCCCCTTTTTTAAATTGCTTCACAAATTACAGTTTAAAAATATAAAGAAAATTTTTGCGGTTTTTTTGGTTTTTTACCGGGGGGAACCTTTATTTTCGTTTTTTTTGTTTTTTTTTTTTTAACCCAAAAAATTACGGGGTTTATTTATCCCCCCAAAGAAAATGGCCCAAGTATTAATGGGCCCTTTGTGAATTAAAAACCCAATGTTCAAAAGGGGGAAAAACATTTAAAAAAAAAAAATTTTTAATAAGTAATCTATACAAAAGGGGTTTTTACAATTTTACTTAGGGGCCGGGATGCAATTTTCATCCAGGTTGTAACTGCATTTTTAAAACAGCCCCTTTGACAAAAACCCAAATTTATTTAAGAATGAGTAACTGAAACTTACAATAAAAATTATTGCACCTGAAAAAAGATGTAATTATCCCGTAGGTGAAGGATTAATTTTAAAATAGTTTAAACACCCCAATTAATTTTTTTTTTAAAGAAAGGGACCATTAGATTAAAATAAAATTATTTTTTAAATTTTTTATTTTTAGGGAAAACAAAGGAAACATAAAAATTTTAAGAATTTTTGAACGGAAATTTAAAAAATTGAAAAGTTTAGAAACATTTAGTTTTTAAAAAATCAAAATTTTTTTTTTAAAAAAACCTTTTAAAGGTTTCAAAGGGATCATTAATTATTAAATACTGTTAACTAAATTTTAAAAATTGAGCAAATACCCAGGACTCGTGTATATTTTTTAAATTAAAGGGCAAACGGGGTTGAGCATTGGTTGCCCTTTTAACAAGGTTCCATTTAAATTTTATTTTGTTTTCTTGAATCTGAGGGCTTTTGCGTTTCCGTGTTTTTTTTTTTTAAAAAATGGGAGGTTGACATTATTTCCCCCGGGTTATTTGTTCCATGGTGTGCCTTCTGTGGGGACCCCGGGGTTGGGGGTTTTTTCCGGGCCCTACACCCAAAGACTGCTGTGGGGGTTAGAACCTAAAGGCAGGGTGATGTTCATTGGTGCCTTGGGGGGGTTTGGGGACCCGGGCCTTACAAAAACTCCCTTAATCGGGCAGACGTGTTTTGTGGTGAAAAGGGAAAAGCTGAAAAAAAAAATGAGTTTACAGTAGGGTACCCTTGGGGGGGTTTAATTTTTATAAGCATGGTTTTAGTGAGCCGGTTTTGGTTGAATTTAAATTTAGGGGGAGTTTTTAAAATTTTTTTGGTTGAGAAGGGTGCAATTGGGGAAAAGGGAAAATTTTTTTGGGGTTGCGGGAATTTTAGGGTTGGGGGCCGGGGGGTTTTAAGTTAATTTAGATTTGGGGGGTTGGATTTTTTTTTTTTGGTCAACTGGTTTTAAAGGGGGGAAAAGGTAAAAGGGGAAGGCGGGGTTGGGGCCGGGTGAAATTTTAAGGAGAATTATTTTTGGGGGGCATGTTTATAATTCAGATGCTTGGATGAAAATAGAATTGTTCAAATTGTTTTTGACAAATGGAATAGCAAGGTTTTGGGGAATCAGTGAAAGAGTAGAAAACTCGTGGTCAAACTGAATTTTGGGGATTAACTTAAATCCTCAAAAAAGGATTACAACAAGGGTCCGGGGATTTATAACCTAAGGGAATTGCCATTTTAAAAAAATAAATGTATAAAAATAATACTGCTGTAAAAAAACTGAAAAAAACCAAAAATTAAACTTTAATTTAATTAATTTAATAAAACAAATTGAGAATAAAATCCTACCTAAATGACTAAGTTCTATTTTTTTGGGATCATTTTTATTAATTTTATTTACGGTTACGATTTTTCTCCCTGGGAAACCCCCAAAAAGGGGAACTTAATAATAAATCTTATTTTAATTTAAAAGAAATATTTCTAAAAAGAATGCATTATTATCAAGGTTTCAAAAATTAAAAAGTAAAAAAAGGGTTAAATTTTGCCTTTTAAAAGCGGGACCGAATTTCTTTCAGAAATACCTAAGGCATTAACCCCCAAGGTTTTTTTTTGGGAAAAAAATGTTTTTTTTTATTATCCCAGTTTCAAATATTTAAAAAAGTATTTGAAAAGACTTCAGTCTTCATTTTGGATCCTTGAATTTTTTTTCCTTGCAGCAAAGAATTTTTAAAAAAGCAAAAAAATACTAAAGGTTTTGGGGGGGCTTATATTTTAAATATATCCGCTAAATAAGTTCATAAAAAAAGGTAATGCAAAGAATTGGGTGGGACTACAAAAATTTTAAATTTTCACACAGCCCTTCTTTCTATTCCTTTCCCCATACTGGGGGATTTTCCCCCCATAAAAAAAATTTTCTAAATTTATTTGCTAAACGGTCTTAACTAAAGGTTGCTGATTTTGTTGGACATTCCAAATAAATTCCCCTTTTAACAGTTTTTTTCTATTTTATTTATTAATAAATAAAAAAATTTTTAACAAAAAACCTTCCCAGTTGTATAAGTTTCGGTTTCTTTTCCCTGATTTTTTCTTTTTTAGGTTTTTCTTCTGGGGGCTTTTGAAAGGTCTTTGGGCAGTGTTGCCGGGAAGTTTAATAAAAATAAGAAAATCCAAACAAAACTTTCAAATTACATGCAACAAATTATATTTTCCTGAATTCTCCTTGAACCAAAAGCCCTCCTTTGAAATGACGGGGATTCCTATCAGTAATCCCTAATTCACATGATAATCATTCCCCTTTGGTTTCCAACCCTCCCCCAAATAATCCAGAAAGCATTATTTTAAAGTGTACCTGAACTTTTTCTTTTGCCCCCAGCTTTTTTGGAAGAAAGTCCTTCTTCCAATTTCCCCTTTTACCAGTTTATGAATACATTATTAAGCGTACCCAATTTTTAAATCTGCCGCAGTATTTATTTTTAAAAGGGAAGTCACTAATTAGTCATTTTCCCTTTTTGGGAAAAAGGGGAAAATGTACCTTAATTTTAAAACCGGCTTTGAAAATTTACAATTTTTTTCCTTTCCAGTGTTTAAACCCATTTCTATCAGATTATGAATCCAGTAAGGATTTCTCTACCATTTCAGCTCCATAACTTATCATTTTTGTAACTGTTAAATAGAAAAATGTTTTGAAAGAGGCTTTTTGACTTTTTTCTCTACCCGTCACCTGAAAAATATAACCAGTTTTGCTTTCCTTTCCTGTCTAGTTTATCCCATGTGCTTATACAGCTTAAATGACTTCAGATCAGTCTTTCACTGCAAAGTGTGGTGAGGATTTTATTGAAGATGACACTGGCTAAGACAAATTAAAGCTTTAGCTGATCATTGCTTTGTCTATATTCACTTTTTTACTCAATCCCTAAATGCAGTCATGTGAAAGTAGATAAACACATCTTCAAGAATATTTTATAAACATGAGACTATGCCAAACCAAATGCATTTTTTTCATAAAAACTATGATTGTTGTAAATCATGCAGCATGCAACATGTCTAACACTTATGTAATGTAAAAATATAGCTATTGCTAAGTGTATGACTGTTCCAATGGAAAACAATTAAAACTGTTTAAAACTAAATCTGGTTTCTTAAATATGCACACCTTTGCAGTGCTTTCAGCTATAAAATACATTACCCTTTATAAGCACTAGCTTATTGAATTCCATTCCTCCTCCAAAAATATTACTGTGGAAGCACAAAATAAATCAAATAGGGAATACAGAACCAGCTGTACTGGATGTAAATACAGAGCCATGGGAATGGTGCTGTGTGATGTCATCTTTGGAGTGCAATGAATAGAGGCTGTGAGGGTTAGAAGAGACATCAGGTAGCACATAAACACACATTTTCCATGCCATTATGCATGATGCACCTTATGACATGAACTCATAAGACATGTATGGCAAAAAATAGGCTTTGGTGACTACATTTATTACTATCTACTGTTTTACTTGCATGAAACCCCATACTTCTGAGTTTCTGTTGTTGATTTGGTACTGGACAATAGCATAAGGTTGCAGTTGGATGGGAGCCATTCCCACATTTGATGTTGCACTTGTAGTTGATCCATGTGTTCCCTTAATGGTGTACAGTGGTGCTGGGGTGCAGCCATGGCAGCTTTGTCTTTTTCAGAGGAATCTGGGTTCACAGCCATTTGTGTCTTCAGCATCTCTGTTATAGTGTCATTTTCATATTTGTCCACTGTGCTGGAGTGTGCTATCATCTTCTGTATGTGTGTTCAGCCACATGTGGTGTTCCCAAACAATGTTAGTGGTAGCATCATCAGAAACTGGAGTAGTACCCTCATCAGCCATATATCCTAAGTCTTGGATACTGGAAGGATCATCAGCATATTCAGCTACAATGTTACCTATGAGAAAACACCAATATTAACAGTAACAGATAAAAGTGCTACCCCAAATGAAGTATGCAGTATAAGGTCCTAAATAATGTGAGCTGCAGAGTTAGGTAAAAATACCTGGACTAAATGTACATTCCCAGACTGTAGCTCTGAAGAACCTTCAAAGAAAACACTGGGAATAGGTAACTTGAAATGGAAATGGCCATAGTCATTCTTGCTATGCATTTGTTAAACAAATATGTATTATACTGACCAAGTTTATCATCCTGGGAGATCTGGAACATCAGGCAAAGTGCTCCTTGAATATCATAATCATCAAAAGGGATGACTCTGGACAAATTAAACCTTGACAGTGAGGTGAGACCTATACCATTTATCTAAAAGTTAGCTGTCACATGTGACTTTCCCTGCTGTATTGATCTCTCCCATATGTTTTTATGAAAATGGTCAGTTACGTCAGTGATCCCTCATCAGAAATGTAGGAGGCTCCTAGCAAAGCTACTAAGTCCATTTACTTAGCGCAGTAAACACTGAAAAAGTTAGTTGTTTATGCTGCTTCTGGGGGGGGGGGGGCAGAGTTGTCCCCTAATGTTAGATAATATACTCCTGGATCTGTAGGAGAAATACATTTCCTGAAGCAACAAGGTTTTCCTGGATTTGGAGTTTATTGCTACTTCATATTGCTCTTAAGAAGAACAGGACAAACCTCACTCTTCTGGGATGTAACACAGAGTTATATAGCAAACTGCAGTAATCTTACAGCTTCTTATTGTTAAAGTATCCATTAGGTAATAGTATAGATTTTTTTAGCTTAGAAAGAGATTGACAGGTAATATGACATGTACAGTAGCATAACTGACATAATTAGAAATCGTACTCCGTGGTTTGTTACAGTATTAATCTAGTGGTGTAATAGAATTCATACCAGGCAATTAAATCTAAAGTATTCAGACAACATCTGACATATCACAGTTATAGTGTACTGATAGAAAACTTACTTTAATGAATATTAGAGTGATGCTGTGTTGGAAAACATTGCCCAAGTTTCTTTGACTAGTCTCCAACTGAATGCATGGCTAACAATCCTGCATCAATGCCAGTCACTTTTTAGGGCATTCTAATACTGAAATGCTACATTCAGAGTTAACAAGATTTATCAGCATTTCCATGTTTCTGAATCTCTTAAACAGCTGCTTCCACAAGAAACTTTCTCTGGAGCACTATGTACCTATATTAATCCACAATCTGTGCAGATGAATGGTAATTAATACAGAAGCACTGGCATCGACATATAACCATGCCGCTGTGATCCTGGCACATTACAGCACAACTTACAGCATTTATTAAAGGGATCCAAGTAAGGCATTGTCACTGAGGGACCAGCTACAGTATGAGCTGTGACACCCAGCATAAGTGACACTGGACAGATGAGGGCTAGGAGCCGTGCTCTTGCTATCATGGGAAGGGTACTGGCTTGGTGTATAAAGGACACACTGATTCTCCTTTACTGGTTTCACATGCATGATATGCAAAGGCAGTCTTAGCAGATGTCTATGAGACATGACATGGGTCACTATTTGTACTGCATTTGCACAACTGTTGAAAGTACAGTTGATATATAATTTGTTGTGTGAGGACATTGTGCAGAGGTATTTGCCCTTGTCATTGCCCTTCATTATCATCCAACAATGTTTTCCTGATTTGTATGAATATTGCTGATGAGATATTTGCTATTGTAGTTATGTATAGGGACATCTTGAATGCATAACATTCATATAGTTAAAGGATGATTATGTAGTCATGTATATAGTTATCTCAGTAGGTTTAGTTATAATGTCTGTATATGAATGTGCCATGTTAGATGTGTTGATCATGTGGACATCTACATATGATTCACTTTCATTAAAGGGCAGCACACGCTTGGTAGAAAAATGGCTGTTAGGACACTGTCATTATAACAGGAAAATATTTTCTAATTCTGTTACATTAGCTGTCCAACATTAAAAAATCCTCGGCAATATTTTAAAACCAGAACCTTGTTAAGATTAGTATTATGTGAAGAATTTTTCAAAGATCTATCTTTTGATAACCCATTCTCCAAAAGGGGCCTATGCTTAGTATTTCTGTCATTAAGAACTTGTTCCTTGATGTCATTAACTAAGTCTATGGGGTAACCTCAATCAATAACATAGACAGTACCCTCTCCGTTTCATGCCTCAAGGTGTCATCTCTGACACTAATCTGCTAAATGTTGGAACTGACCTTTAATTAAACTTTTCTTCTCATGGGGTGAGTAAGTACTGTTACACTATTAATATGTATTGGAGAAGGTAGGTTTACAAAAATATTAGACTTAAATTTCCTTCATTCAAAATCTTTTTCCAGGGACACTTCAAGGTAATTAATACAGGTAGTTCAAATATTATAGGCAAACTAAAAGAATGTCACAGCATTTTGAATTTAATCTAAATACACATGCAATTTATCTAGAGTACTTGTCACATAATAAAAATATTATCCAAGTACCACTGGTTTAACCCAAATTTGGATGCAAAAGGAGAGCTAAATATATAGTCTTTCTCTCGGCACCACATTATAAGATTCACAAGCAAGTGGACTATACCACTGGCCAGTTGGTGGTATTCACCTTTATAAAAGATTAAATTGTTTTTATGCATCATTTCCCTCAGTGTGGTGAATATGAAAACTTCCTGATTACTAAGAAACTTGCACTGACAATACTTCTTCAAACCATGACAAGCCTTCATAATGAGAAATAACTGAAAATACGTCTGTAACATCAATTGTCACAAAATAATGTCAGAATCATAATATTTCTGATTGTTTCCTCAGAAATGCCTAAGCATCTTTTATCTTATAAGGGATTTGTTTTCGTAAAACTTTTTTTCATGTCTATATATTTGGCTAGGGGATGTGTTTTTGACATTGACGTAGCCACTATAGGTCTTAATGATGGTTGTTATATACCCTTATAGGGTACAGAGATACCAAATATGGCATGCATGATTGACTCTCCACTCTAAAAAAAAGGTATACAACTCTTGAGTAATAGTAAGCTGCATTAACAAAGCCTAAAGTTGATGATTGATTCTCCTACAGGGAACATTTATCTGATTCATAGACAGTCTTAAATATTGTAATTCATTACTATTGTTATTATTAATTAAAGAAAACATCTGGCAAGAGTAATCTGTACTATTCATCACCACCAACCCTCTATCTTTTTCAGGTTTTATAGCTGTGTTACTGACTGTGATTTACTGGTGAAAACTTTCAGCTTGCTGTGTATGATTCCTGGGGACAGCATCTTTTCTGTGTGGTTACTTTTGATTCTGAGTTTTTGGCACACAGATTTGGTTTTTTTTTCTCTTTTGGAGACGTCAGAGGTAACTAAAATAATCAGTGACCTCAAAAATCTTAGTTATCAGAGCAGATTGTCATTCTTCTCTCTGTGCTCAGCTTCTTATTGGCTCCTTTATTGGGATTTATGTCTAGCCTTTCATGCCATGATGGATTTGACCCTACTTGATCTTCTATTCCTTCACAGAACAAATGTGTCCTTAAATACCGGGTTAAAGGAGCTTAACCTTCATCAACACATAAATAAGACCTGTTGGTGTAATATATTCATATTTTAACATATCTCCCACCTCTGGAACAAACTTCCAGTACATGTCAAGAAGAATGGCACCTTTGCCATCTTCAAGATAAACCTAAATAATTGGATAGTGAACCTCACATTCTCCCCCTGTTTATTTTCTATTGACCTCCATGAGGCTGGAGTGAACTTTTCAATATAGGTCATTGGCTAGTCTTGTAATGGTTTGCAGACTAATTGTCTATGACTTGGCTATGAACCTATGGCTGTGTATATCTCAGATGTCTGACAGTAATAAAAATAATGGCCACAGTAATGTATTTCAACGTTGCTTCACTGTGATAAAAATAATGGCCATATGAATGAATTTAACTTTGTTTACACTGTTAGATATTCCAGCTTGCTTCATACAAATATGCATTAGCTCTGGAAAGCCAGAATAATAACTCTTTAACTTCAACAAACAACAGCAGGATCAGTTATTTTAATTCAAGGACAGCCCTGTTACACAGTAAGCATAGCCTCTTTGTTGATAAGTGACATAAATAATAGCCACAATAATGCAGTTGAGTTAGTTGCTATCATATTGTATATAGTACAACACACACACACACACACACACACACACACACACACACACACACACACACACACACACACAAACACACACACACACACACACACACACACACACACACACACACACACACACACACACACACACACACACACACACACACACACTTACATAAACAATGCATACTGTCCTAATAGCTTGTTAGCAGTGGCAAATAGAGAGCTGTTCAAAACATAATTTAAAAAGCTTTTGCCCTGTCCCAATTGCAAGTCACTCAGCATTATTTCACTTTCTCCTTAAGTTTAGACTGCCTCAGGCACCAGTCACCTCATGCAGCCTGCACCATTCAAAAAGTCTGGTCACTAGTGCATCTAGCAGCTCAAGCAGCCTCCAAGGAAAGGTCATTCCTGTACTCAGCTGTCCAGAAGCATGAACTACCTTATTTAGTACTTGGTGGGTGATCTCTTTTCTTTATCAGTTACTGACAAGGCCTTGTAATTGGCCCTAAGAATCATCAAAGTTGTCAGACTGAGATCTGGACTGGTTTTGACTGATAAATACACATGTATAAAGGACAGCACTCATCCATTCAGTTGCATATCCTTGTAACTACCAAACTTGTGCTGGTCTAATAAATGATATCACATTGTTTCTGTGCTTCATTCTTTCTTTTGTTTTGTTAGTGACCGATTTGTCAGTGTACATTTGTAAACCGGTGTGCTGAAACATTATTATTATTTATTTATTTTTTAGGGAACATTTGGAGACATCTCATAAAGACTGTATAAAGAGAGCTTTTTAAATATTTGTATATACCTTTCTATGTTTTGTGAGGGCCTTACTGGTTGGATCGTATGTGTAACTGTTATGCATTTTTTTTGCAATAGGACTACATGTGAAGGTATATGAGCTTGATCGTGAACATTAAGGCATTATCAGAATGTTTGGAAATAGACAATATGGCAGTATGTTTTTCTAGAATGAAATATATAAAGCAACTTAATCTAGTATTAATTGTTGTGCATTCCAGCTTTTATAGTATAATTAAATAACATATAGTAGATGAGACCAGCTTCACAGCTGCACTGTTGTAGTGACAGCTTGATTCATGAGAAAAGAATAGGTGTGGCATACTCAGCAAATTTATGAATGTATAATAAATGACTCATTAAGCTCAAACTTTCACACGCAGTACCTTTGTAATACAAAACTGAAAACTTCAAAGTGATGTTTTGACAGCAACATGTTTCAAAGTGAAAGGAAGAAAAAAAATATCACTGATCACAAAACACAGATAAATATTCTGTTGAAGTAATAGTACATTCTTAGTGGAAAATAAGGAGATGGCTGCAGTCTACTGTGACTGCTGTCTTTGCATGCAGCTCCTGACTGGAAAATAGCATGTACATTACATCGCATTATCCACTACATGGCGCTCACGTAACATACAGGAAAGAGGAATCCTGGTTCCATGACAATTAACACTATTTTGCATGGAAAGGAGGGCTGTTAATGGTCTGACCCTACAAAAGTGTTATACATATTATATGGGTTTTCCTCCCAGCTATGCTGCTTGCAGTCTTAGTTCTGTAGGAAAACTTATCATCAGATGAACACATGAAGGGGTTGTCACTAAGAGGCTGACTGTCTGATTTGCTATCCTTCATGGATCACAAGTTACCTCCAGGCAGAAGTGTAATACAACTGGATCATGTAGTGGTATTCTATGGCACTTCCAGCAGTCAGTCACGATAGTGTAAATATTTGTCTATGTCTGTGTGTGTGTGTGTGTGTGTGTGTGTGTGCATTTGTGTATGTATATGTATATGCATGCGCGCGCACATGTCTGTGCTTGAGATTATGTATGACTACATGTGCCTGTTTTGTACACTTCATGGTACTGTTGCATGCTATCAATGAAAAATGACCTTGGGATTCACTGACACTTATAAAACACTAACCGTGATACTCTCATTAAAGTAGTACAGGTATATAGGAAAAAGAGCAGTTATCAGTAACTTGTGTGTGTGTGTGTGTGTGTGTGTATGTATATATATATATATATATATATATATATATGTACACACACACACACACACACACATATATATATATATATATATATATATATATATATATATATATATATATATCTACATACAGATTACTGCGGTGGTGGTGCTGCGGTAGCATTGTCGCCTCACAGTTAGATGTTGCTCGTTCGATCCTCAGTTAGAGCGTCTTCTGTGTGGCGACATGCGTGAATGGGCATTCCTTCATTGAAGGTTGTGCGTTAGGCCCGGCAAGCCAGCACGTAAGACTCTACTGCCAATCATTAGTGGACCGGAGTTCCAATGTGGCGACCCCTAACTGGGATCAATAATAACCTGTCTAAGCAACAGAGACCTCCAAAGCAGAAATGCACGCAACCTCCATCCCCCAACACAACCCAAATGACACATAGCCCACAGACTCAGTGTGCCACTCAACCACAGCCAAAAAGGCAAAACAACGTACCCAACACACTAGTCATAGGTGACTGTATAGTCAGGCACACTGATGTCCCACTCACCAGGCTAAACAAGGAGAAGGTTACTGTCAGCTGCCTGTCGGGTGCCAGGATCTGCCACATAACCCACGCACTCAGGCCACTCCACAACAAGTACAAATATGACTCTGTCATAGTCCATGTTGGTGTGAATGACCTGAGATGTACCTCCCTGGACTACATGAAAAGAGACATGGAAGAGCTCTCCGATCTTGTATCCCAGGCAGGTATGACCCTAGCCCTGAGTAGCATTCTGCCATCACCCAGAATGATACTGTAGTACAAGGACAAAATGATTGACTTCAACAATTGGCTAAGCTTCTGGTGTCATTCTAAGGGGATACAGTATCTGTCTGCTTGGGATGACGTGGTCGACAGACCACGATGCTTTGCCACAGATGGCCTGCACCTGTCACCCCTGGGATTCTGGATACTGGCTAAGGCTCTTGCTGCCCCTATAGTGCCTTTTTTAGGCAAGGTTCAAATAACACATTCACCACCATAACAGGAACAGGCAAGCAAAAACTGAGGGTAATGCTACTCAATGCTAGAAGTCTAAATCTCAAAATGCACTCACTTGAGGCACTCCTTAAAATGGAGAACATCGATATCTGTGCAGTGACTGAGAACTGGTTCAAGGCTCCATAGAGCACCCCTGTACTACCAGGCTATAACTCATACCACACTTTTTGGACATGTAACCTGGACCAAAACACCAAAGGCGGAGGTGTGTCCATATTCATTAAGGATATCCACACCTCCAGGCTAGTTGCAAAGCATAATGCATCTGAGGTTATCAAAGTGCAACTAAGTCTGGGAAAAACTGCAATCCAAATTGTAGCTTGCTACAGATCCCCCACCATGCCCCAGGATTCTCACTCCTCTTTTCTTGATGTACTGGAAAATATTAGGATTCAGCCAAACACCCTAATAATGGGCGACTTCAGCTACCCCACCATTAACTGGGAAAACTACTCATGTACCAGCTCCTTAGCTCAACGCTTTCTGGAATTCATAAACTCCAATGCCCTGGATCAACTTATCCACACCCCCACCAGGGGCAACAATATCCTAGACCTAGTCATTACCAGCATGAGTGACCGGTGTTCCACACCTGAAGTCAACTCCTCGTTGGTCCGATCCGACCATAAGCTAATCACCCTTGATATCCACATCCCGCCCCCACCTCCCATTAAGGAAACCACGGTAAAAAATTTCTCCAAAGCCAACTTCATACTTCTTAAGACAGAAGTGGTGAACTTCATGACACCCATGCAGATGGACAACACAATTACAACTGCTGAATCCTACACAAATGCACAATATAAGCACTTACATGAGTGCATGTATTCTGCTATCAAAAACAGAACCAAGGCACTATCCTCAAAAAAAAAAAGAAGCCAATCTGGAGGTCTCCTGCCATAAACAAACTGTACAACAGAAGGAAGAAACTGTTGCAAAAGAGAGTAAAATCTCATGAGTGGAGGAGCTCCCTGGTCAACCTCAGTAAGAAGCTGAGATCCCTTATAAGATCCTCCATAGCTAGCTATGAAAACAAAATTGCCACTAATTCTAAGGACAACCACAAAACATTCTATAGCTATGTCAAGAATCTCGATGGCAACATCCAGATCTGCTCTGAGTTACAGCACAATGGCACGAAAATTACAGAACCAACTGATATTGCCAACATCTTGGCAGATAGGTTCAGTGCTAAGTTTACCCCCCCACCCCCTAAAGGGCCCATATCTATAAAGGAAGAATGCAAAGTCCCTGTAATCAAAACTATGCAGGCAAAAGCTGCACTCTCTAAAGCCAAAAACACAGCATCCATGGGACTGGACAACATCCCAGGCTGCGTTTTACATGAACTTCAGAACGTATTGGCTCCCCACTTAAGCACCATATTCAATAATAGCCTCGCCTCAGGCTTTGTGCCCACTGAATGGCACACAGCAACAGTTATCCCACTCCACAAAGGGGGAGCCACCACTGATTCTGGGAACTATTGACCTATTAGCCTGATGAGCCTGGTCTGCAAGGCCATGGAACGTATCATCATGGAACTCATAAACAAAGACATTGGTAACCTCCAAACTCTGGATCCCACCCAGTTCGGGTTTGTGAAAGGCAGATCATGCCTCCTGAACCTGATTGACTTCTTTGAGGCAGTCACTAAAGCTGTAGATGAGGGTAAGGTGGTTCACACAGCCTATCTTGACCTCACCAAGGCTTTCGACATCATCCCCCATTCTGGAATTATAGCTAAACTAGGTATAAATTCCTACGTCACAAGATGGGTTGCCAACTGGCTCATGGAGAGAACCCACACTGTAAAAGTTGCAGACTCCAAATATGACCTCAAAGCAGTGACAAGTGGTGTACCACAGGGTTCCGTACTGGGACCTCTCCTGTTTGGTATCTATGTCTCTGAAGTACAGGCTAACACAGAAGGCCTCTGGCTAACGCAGTTCACAGATGACTGCAAACTAGGAGCCATAGTCAAGTCCCCAAATGATGTGGACATCCTATAGAAGGGCCTCGCTGAGACAGATGCCTGGTGTCAGAGCCATGGCTTCAAGCTCTATGCCAAAAAGTGCAGTCATCCCCTTTGGTAAAAACTCTGTACCCATGAACTACCACATAGGCAGCAATCTACTTAACACTGAATGTGTGATGAGACCTTGGGACCCAGGTGGACAGTAGTCACTCCTTTGATAGTCACATCACCACAGTAGTCAGGAAGTCCTTCTATGTGGCACACCTCATCATAAAAGGGTTCTCATCCAGGAAAAAAGAGGTCATTGTTCCCCTCTACTCGACACTCATTAGACCTATTATAGAGTACAATGCCCCTTTTGGAATGTACCTCACAAGACATCTGCAGAAGCTGGAAAGGCCACAGAAGTACCTCACAAAGAGGATTACTGGCCTCAAACAAATGCCCTACACTGACCATCTCAAAAAACTCCAACTTTACTCCATAGCATATTGCCTACTCCGAGGTAATCTCTGCCTAACATATAAAGCTATGTCAAACCCAGAGCTGTTGGACATGCTACACCTAAAGAAATCCCAATCCCTCTGAGCTACACACTCTAGGGACCTAAACCTTGTCACCACAATAAACAGGACATGCTGGAGGGATAGATTCCTGTCCCAGAGACTTCCCATACTCTGGAACAGGCTACCCATCTATGTCAAGCAAAGTTCTTCATTAGCACTCTTCAAGAAAAATCTTGATGAGTGGATGGGAAATAGGAAATACACCCCAGGGATCACTTCTGTGTCTCTGCTCGACAGTGGCACAGGAAAATAACTTTCTTGGGTGGCGTAAGCCAGGGATGGCTAGGCTTATGTAGGCCCTTGGGCCGATAGCCTAGTGCCTACCTATGAACCTATGGACCTATGTAATGCTTCTGTATTTCACAAATTATGTTACCTAACATTACAGTTCCCCAATTTATTTCTTTTAATAGATTTATATTTCACTGATTAAATGCTGACAACTTTAATTATAAGCATACATGTTTTTGCCTCTCCCACTTTAGAGATTTCATATGAGGCATGGAAGTGAGCCCTATTTGATTCTACATCAGTGCCTTGCTTAATTACAATATTTAGCTAGAAGAAAATGCTGCTTGTGCTCATTGCAAATAATATTAGTAATGTATCATTGTGTAAGTATTCCATCTTTATTATACTGAATATTTAAGTAATATATATTCACTGTCTAAGCCTTTTGAGTAACAGAACTACTTTCCAAAACCTAGGCCTTAAAAGATAAACAAACAGAATATGGTGCACTATGAGCAAAATTAATGAAACAGGCAAACAAACAAATGACAAACAAATACAATTAAAAATAAGTTATAAAAATAAATAATTTGAAAAAAATGAGCAACATAGTTTCAGGGTCTGGGTTAAATCATTACATTTGATTAATGACTGGTGAATTTTGCATTTTCTTCCCATATCTGTGTGGGATTTCTTCTGCTGCTTCATATTCTTCTCAAATTATTTGCTTAGGTTGATTGGGTATGTTGAATTTTCCCTAAACATATATATGTGTGCATTTCTGTGGTACCCTGTGACAGTCTAGTATTTCTTACATGGGGTGTGCTGTCCTATGCACAGCAGTTCCTGGACAGGCTTTGTCTCACTGCCTGTTTGTCTGTCTGTATATATGTTAGTCTATCAATCTATGGTTCACTTTCTTTCTATGTATGTATTTATCTATTGATTTGCCTGTCTATACATCTATCTGTTTATGGCTCAATGTCTATTGGTCATCTTTGTGTTTTTCTGTGTCTCACTATCAATCTGTTTTTATTTTATTGCAGGAAGTACATTAATGCATTGACTAGTGATGATTTCATTGAATAGGATATGACAATATGAGAAACATTAAGGTCAGAGTTGGTGGGCTTCTTCCCTGCTTTGTGTTCAAATCCTAAGTACATGATGTTTACGATACTGATGACTGCTGTAATTGCCTTAGCTATATGAGTTATATCCTGCCAAGCTGCCAAGGACATAACAGGCAGCCAGCTTCCAAAGCTTTAGGGCATCTTCCATGTGCCCAAACTGTCAGGCAGCTCAAGCTGAGCTGACTAAAAGACAAGTTTGAGCCAGAGCCAGATAATGGTCAAACGTGGCCCTAGGCAAGGTAATGTACCAGCAACCCCCCCCCCCCACAGCCATGCCAGTGTCCCATTACTTGGTTGCGTCTCCCGAATTACCATAAACACTGTTCAAAAACCTGTAAGTGTATATACTGTTTTCTTCTATAATTTTACATTGTTTACAGAGATTTGATTAAAAACCTTTTTTTCAAAATTTATAGTGCAAGCATTGATGACCATTTGCTAAACAAAACAAATCAGTCTCACATTGAAACCGGCTTGTCATGAGCAACAGTAAACTTCACTTCCCGTGAAACTCACAATCATTGAAAAAGCATCTGGCCACTGGCAGATTGTGTGTACATTTTTAGTTTATTTATTTATTTATTTTACATTTGGTTACTGGGAAAGTCCGTCTGGACACAAGTCACTTTTCAGCGGAGGCCCGAGAAGAAATGCTCAACATACAACACAGATCAATACAGTACAATTTCACAGGTACAGAAGCATAACACTATTCATTTTATCCACAGATATCACTCCAAACCCAGCAACTGCTACATTGTTGTCTGCTTCATTCTCAAATGTCTTTATCAAAAATTAACATTAATAATAAGAAAAGTCAGATTTCAAATTTGTTTCACACACACAGTGGCCAAAGTAATCCAACTTAATACACATACACACACATACACACACACACACACACACACACACACACACACACACACACACACACACACACACACACACACACAAAATAGTCCTCAAAGCCATATTAAAGACTATGACCAGATGATAAGAGCATAGGGTATTTTCATTCACAGGGAGCACTCCCATCCCCACCAGCAGTTACGGCCAGTTTTTTGACTGTGTACACCCCTTATTGTTATGACAAAATAAATGACATATACTTTATTGGTTGCTTTGGCTGAACTACATGAAACTGTATAAAGATCACTAACATCATACCATATGAACACTGTGTAGTACAGTTTAAACAGAAGAGTATTTATGAGATCATAAGAAATATTAACCACCTGGTAACACGTGTCAAGTCAATATGTACAATCTCTGCAGATGTAAAAGTTATCTGAAAATTAAAAGAGAGCTATTACTAATGCACAGATGACTGCTGGCAAACGATTTTGTATTTCAGTGCTTCATCTATAAATGCAGTGCCTGCTGCCCTTCAAAACTAACTTGTGTAAGTCATATTAATAAGTTGGCGTGCTAACAATATTGCCATAACATTTCCTGAACTAGAGCAGCTGTGCAATAGGGAGTGGCTGGCAAACATTGATAACAGTTAAGTAAAGGAAGATGAAAAGATTCAAGCCAGCACTGCCACAGCAAGCAGCTCATAACACACTGCAGCTTGAGTCTTCTGCGCTAACTGCTAGCATAACAATCGTTAACTAAATGCTGAAATCATTTACAGTCTCATCTTGTAGAGAAGACTGTATCACAGTAATATGCAAAATGACTACATAACGGATGCTGAAGATCAGACAGCTTTGATCACCTCCCCACATAATGCAGACTATATGACCTTACAAATTTCAAACACTTTGCAGTTGATGGAGACTGTAGAAGTTATTTCAAATATTATATTATTAAAATGCAGCATGTTTCAACTACTAAAATACAACGTTTAAAATGTATTATACAACCAAGGCCTATTAATGAATTAATTCATTCTTTAGTGCCAATGAATAAAGCCAAACAATTAAAGAAAACAGAAATGCTGCAGCAGCAGCTTTTGTTGAACATCCCACAAGTCATACAGAAATATATATATACTGTATATATAAATATACTGTATGTATTACTGTATACGACATACATAAATATTGCTACATACAGCATACTATTTTTGGGGGACATGGAGCTTGCATGTATACAGGATGCCTATATCTCATTTTTGACATCCTGTGTCTTCTCTGTCATCAGCAATAGCTATCCTATTTGATATCACTTAGAATAGGTCTGACCTTGTTGCACAGCATAAACTGCCAGAATCAACAAAGCTGGACTGGGGACAAATAGAATGCTATGCAGGGTAATGAATCAGGTCCCCAGCAGCAATATCCTATTACTTGTGTGTCTCTCTCCAATCACTGTAAACACTGTTCATATCTGTCAGTGTGCACACTGTTTTCCTCATTACGTTTACAATTATCATGTCATTTAAAACTTACAAAATACTCTCAGACTGAAAACAGACAGCATGAGAAACAGTAAACATCTCTTCCATTGAAACTCACATTTAGTGAGAATGCCTCTGGTAAACAATTACAAGAGAAGTGCTGAGATTCATACTCAAATAGTATACAGTGACGTACTAATTAGGGTATATGTGAAAGGTTCAGGAATTCAAAAGACACATTTGCAAAGCAGTTGCTAACAGACTGCAACAACCCACTGGGGGTCTACTTCATATGACCTAATTTTCATATGACCGAAATTCATTTCACTGAGACCATATAACCTAAAGTTCATAATACTGAAAACTCACTTGACTGAAACCCATAACACCGATACCTTACAATGCCAAATTTCAACATAGTAGTGGCAGTGTGTAGACTACTGTAAGGTAAGTAAAAGGTGTATGCCCTTTTCCCCACTGTAGTGCGATCTTGGAGTTAGTATATATAGTTAGAGGGGTGTGGGGGGTGTTTTGTTTTATATCATCTGGTTTCTGATAAGAGGGTATATAATTAGTTTTTAAGTTCTGGAAAGTGTTAATAATTGGTGTTGTGTGTGCATGTCTATAGTTTGCAATTTAGTGTGTTGAAATCTAGCATTGTCAGGTGTCGGTGTTATGATGTTCGGTCAAGTGAGTTTTCAGTATTATGAACTTTACGTTATATGGTCTCGGTGAAATGAATGTCAGTCATATGAAAGTTAGGTCATATGAAGTAGACCCCCCACTGGGCATGTGTTCCCCCTTTAGGAGCACCTCAAAAGAACTGTCTAGTGAAGTAACTTGCCAGAGTTATATAAAAAACAAATGAAAGCTGAGGGAATCAAACCACATACTAGACGATGTATCTCTTTAACACCTTATAGCTGTACTCATCCGCTCTAAGTGCTAGACAAACTATTATAACCAAAACTCACTGCATTTCACACCTGCCTGCCTGCAAAAACAAGCTAAATAAAATGTATTCATAGTTATAATGTTAGCATTGCACTCATGGACTTAATGGTGTCAAATTTATTCACAGCCAAATAATAAACATACAGTAACGTCAACGTTCAATCAAACAAAGAAACCAAGGATACTATCCAAAGAACTTGGTTCATGTGATGATGATGCTTCTGTGTACTACCTTAACTACTCTGGTTTATGAGTAGTTACTAGGTTTGTAGCCTGAGGGACCATTGAGGAGACTAGCTCAAGTTACCAGTTGCCCCAAAGCACTCTATGATTAAGTGACTTGCTCAAGGACAGGGTGGGACATAAATATTAGTTAAAATCAGCGATATTCTACAAACACAAATAAGAGAAGGCTACTTTAAATCACTTAAAAATATCAGAAAGTTATGTACCCTCTCTGTGGAAAATCTCTCACATCATTCCCCTTCACAAGGGAGGCTCCTACACTGATCTTTCCAATTATTGTCCTATCGCCATCCTCTCCCCACTCTCCAAGATCCCGGAGAAATACATTAAGTCTCAGGTGCTTCACCACCTCCTAGCTAACAACCTTCTCTCCAAAACCCAACATGGATTCAGGCCATATCACAGTACAACTACAGCCTTGATCTCTTACCAACACTATCCTCCATCATAAAAACAATGGATTATTCTCCTCTGCTATATTTCTTGATCTGTCTAAGGCATTTAACATGATATCACACAAAATACTACTCTCCATTCTCAAGAATCTCTCCTTCTCTCAATCTGCCACCAACTGGTTCCAAAGCTATCTGACTAGCGGACAACAATCTGTCATCTAGAAAGATTTCCTATCACCTTATCTTCCCATTTCTCTGGGAGTCCCCCATGGCTCCATCCTTGGTCCTCTACTATTTTCTCTGTTCACTAACAATCTATCTACCTCCACTAAGCATGCCTCCCTCTTGCAATATGCAGATGACTCCACCCTCATCTGCTATGCCCCCACTCTACCTGATCTTCCTAATATTACTCAAGAATCATTTACATATGTAGAAAGCTGGCTATCCAATGCCCATCTTCTTCTTAATCCTAACAAGATCAAACTCCTTATCTTCCAACCCTCCAAATCCAACCAAACTATCACCCACTTCAACATCCTTGCCAAAGACAATACAATCATTCCCCTTCAGATCACAGCAAACATCTTGGTGTGGTGATTGACAACAAACTCATATTTGATGTTCATATATCTTTTACCATAAAAAAGTGCACAAAAAACTTGTGACACTTTATAGAAATTAAAATATACCTAACCGAGGTAGCTAAAACCTCTATTGCCTATTCCCAACTAATATCCACTTTTCTCTACATATCACCAGTGTTTACAAACCTTAGACAGTTTGAATTAAACAGGCTTGAAACCTGCTATAATAAGATAGCAAAATTTGTAACTGGTGCATCCTACCATAGCCATCACTGCCACTCCTTAAGGGAACTTGACTGACTTGAACTTCCACAACTTCTTCACCTAAACCAACTTTCTTTTGCTCACAAACTAATCAGTCATCCTCATAAAATCCCATTACTTCAGAACCTACTACAAACTTACAGCTCATCTAGAGCCCTATGATCCAACAGCAGAAATCTTCTTCTAGTCACCAAACCCAACAATTCCTCAGGTGAAGCAATATTCTCTTATGCCATACCCAAACTTTGGAATAACCTTCCCTACTCTATAACCTCCTTACCACTCAGGTCTTATCTAAAATGACACTGGCTCTGCCCGTTCCCCTTTCCTGACTAAAAATACTCATTCAGCAAATCATTTTAAACTCTCTTTTCTATATGCTGCAGTGCATTTTAGATCTAAGTTCTGATTCTACAATGTTACTACAATAAGTTCTATTTCTCTTAACCCATCAAACTTTACATAATCTATTCCTGTTTTATTGTATGTCTTATTAATTGTTGTTGTTCTTGTATTGTATGTCTTAATTTATATATTATTATTTGTATATTTTTTATTGCTCTGTAATGTACTGTTTGTCATGATCATTACTGTAACACTATTTGTATACTTGGAGCTTTTCTCCCCAGGTCTCCACTGAAAAAGGACCTGTGTCCAGTCAGAATTTCCTGGTAAACAAATGTATGTAAATAAATAAATAAACAATAAGTTGAAGGACGCCTGGCAGTTGGTGTGGAGGAGTAAGATCTTAATTCCAATAGCTTAGGTCCTGGGTTTGATCCTGAGTGCTCCCTAACTGGGACACCCTCACACACCATCTCTTCTTGAAAACTGACTAGTCACCCAGTGCTGAATCTGGTTCTGGTTTGGTTAAGCCCACCAGAGCTTTATGTACACTGAAGAGTATGCTTTCCTGATGCTTGCGAGGATCAATGGTCATCTTATGCTTTCCTATATCGGGCAGACGTCTTCTTTGGGGATAAAATTCCATTTACTTCACTTTATTGATGTTTTATTTTTTCCTCTTCAAGAATGTTATTGCAAAGCTAGGCGTGTTGTGTTTTAATCGACTGTCTTGAGACTATAACATGCTCTTAAATGGAGTGCTCATTTTTTCTGTCAATTTAAAAGTGGTATAAAGCAACTGAAAACATTTTTTGTGTAAAACTAGTGTTTATTTTGTGTTTGTGGGGTGAGAATAGTGTTTTACTGTGTTTGTCTTTCAAAAAACTAACTTTTATGGACCGGTAGTGTTAACCGTCTTTTGCTGCTTGCATGGAACAGACTACTGGTGCAACTCTCAATTCTTCTTCCTGCCACAAAAAGAAAAAAATTAGCAAACAGCCTTTGCCACCACACCAGGCTAGCAATTTGCCTCAGCTGCAAGTGGGTGACTCTGCTATGGCCACTTTTTGTATCTCAGACCATTCATTTTTTTTTACCTTGGATCCCTCTGATGTAGCACCAACAGCTACTCTGGACCGGGGTTAGCCACATCCTCTGTGGCTGTTGGAGTCTCCTCAGTGGACATGTTAGATCCACTCTTGTTGGTCCTGGGTGAAGGGACTGACAATACTGTGCTCATCCCTGGGAAAGTTGCTGCTGCTGCCGTTAGTTACATGGTTGGCACCATTTTTCCTGTCAAAAAGAAACAGAAAACCAAACATGTATCTACCACTCCTCAATTTTCTTTGGATAGGAGTAGTTTACTGGGTCTGTTTCAGGGTTTAATTCAGGCTGTTGATTCTTCTTGTAAACTATTATCTGGTAATAGAAAGAGGGATTCCTCTTTTCCTGAAGAAATTCAAAATTCTGAATCTGAATAGGAAGGTGCAGGGAGAGATACAAGTTTTTTTCCTCAGATTTCTGTTTCAGATTAGGAGAGCTCAGTTTCTGATTTTGTGTGTGTGTGTGTGTGTGTGTGTGTGTGTTGCGGGTTTCTCTTTCTGTGAGACTATTGCTAGAATGTGTCAATGTTTTCAGAAAATACAGTGAGCTGTTACAAAAGGACTTTCCATAACCTACATTCTTTTCTCTTCTTCTGTCTGTTTTAGAGGATGTGTTCTTACCACCAGCAATTTTCATGATAGTAAGCTGCCCATAAAAAGGCAGATAGGATGCATAAAGTTCCTCAGTCTTTTACATTTTTATACACTATTCCCAAACCTGATCCAGCAGCTAGTTAATTCCAGTCCTGCTCTTTATGATAAAGACGGTAAACTTATTGATAGGTAGGGGAAAAAAAGTGTATACTTCTGCAACTTTGATTTTCAGAATTCTGAATTGTCAGGCTCATATGTTCAAGTTTCTTCTACAAATTCTGAAAGTATGAGGAATGTTTTATCTGCAGTATCTTCTTGTGAGGAAAAACAAATCTACTTTCAATAACTTAGTTTCTTGGTTCAAAGGTTCATAGGAGTTTATTAGGCTAATGACCCTAGGGACTTTACAAGCCTAGCCATGGTATACCATTGTTTCCTTATTGACCTTGGTTAGATGGTTGTTATTTGCAGAGTGAGTCTATCATCAGCACTGACTGCCTTTGTACATGAGAGATATAGGTGCCACCCCCTGGGGTGAACTTACGGTCTCACATCCAGTTGTGTAGGTTGCGCTTGAATAGGGTCATTGAGGAGCTCTGCTTCACGTGAATTGGGAGCTTATTCCAGAGCAGTGGCAGTCTCTGGGATATATGTATCTCTCCAGCATGTTCTGTTAATGTCACAGACTAGGTTGAGATCCCTGGAGTGAGTGACTCTTTTCCTATTTGATTTGTGGACGTGCAGCATTTCCGTTTGGGCAGGGTCATAGACTGCTGTGCAGGTCAAGCACAAGTCAACTCTCAGTAGCCTGTATGATACAGAGCACAGTGACAGGGCTTTCAGTCTTTCCATGCAAGTCATGTTTTGGAGGCCCTGAATTTTCTTGGTAAGAAACCTCTGGGGTCTCTTCAGCTGCTGCAGGTGTCTGGTGAGGTACATGCAAAAGGAAGTGTTGTACTCTATTAGTGGTCTGATGGTTGTCAAGTACAGAGGAGTTATAACATCCTTAGTCTTGGATGCAATTCCTTTACTTATGAGATGCATAATGTAGAAGGCTTTCCTTACCACTGTGGATACATGGTGACTGAAATTTAGTTTGCTATCAACCTGTGCTCCCAAATCTCGCACCATTGGGTTTAAGCTTAAGGGGTGCTATCAATACTGTAATTTTCAGGGAGGGACTTCCTCTTGGCAGAAGGTGATAATAATGCACTTTTTTGCATTTAGTTTTAGTCCGTGGCTTTGGCACTAATCATTTATCTGTGTTAGCCTCTTTTGTAATATATTAACATAGTTTGGGGACTCAGTGATTGCATCCAGTTTGCAATCATCAGCAAACCTGGTAATCCATAGGTCATCTACTTTTGTCTGGACTTCTGACAAATAGATTCCAAGGGACCCAGCACAGATCCTTGTGGTAAGCTACTGATAACTGGTCTACTGGTAGTGGTGGAATCCACAACTTTGACAGTATGCATTCTGTCAGTGAGCCAGTTGGCTACCCATTTAATGATGTATGAGTTATCAGCTGGGAGAGTTTCTCAATGAAACCTGAGTGTGGGAATTGTGTCAGAAACCTTTACTAAGTCAAGATAGGTGGTATGTGCTGTTTTTCCTTCATCCAGTGCTTTGGTGTCATTTTCAAAAAAGTCCACCAGGTTCAGTAGACATGATCTATCCTTAACAAAGCCAAACTGGGTCTGGTCAAGAGTTTGAAGGTCTCCTATGTCCTTGTTGATAAGGTCCATGATGATTCTTTCCATGCCTTTGCAGATAAGCTTGGTTAGGCTTATGGGTCTATAGTACCCAGGGTCGGTTGATGGATGCCCTTTTTGCTAGGGGATTACTGTTGCTGTTCTCTACTCTGCTGGAACAAAGTCAGTGCTCAGGCTGAGGTTAAAGAGAGTGCCAAGTGGTTCCGCTAAGTCTTGCTTTAGATTGTTTAATTAGCAGCCTGGGATGTTATCTGGTCTCATAGATGCTGTGTTTTTGGCCTTGGAGAGCACATACATGAGTTGCTCTTTGGTGATACTAGGTAGAGGACTGGTATCAGGTATGCTTTAGGGTATGGTTAGTGGAGACAGGAGAGTGAAGTTTGCACTAAATCTGTCAGCTAGCAGGTTGGCAGTTTCCTCAGGTTCAGTATGAGAGGTATCATCCACTATAAGTTCAGAAAATGGGTGCTCCCTTTTAAATTTTGGATGTAGCTAAAGAATACCTTATGATTATCCTTAGCTAGCGGTGCTAATTTAGCTTTATAACTAGCTTTAGAGGACTTAAAAAGATATCTGATTTGTTTGTTTAAGTTGTGGAGGGTATTCTTCTTCTGCTGAGTAAGTTTCCTGTTGTTCTTAGGCATCTGTTTCTTCCTTTGTTATGTAATATATTTATACTTGAGGTCCACCAGAGTGGCCAGTTTTTTCAGGAAGACCTGGTTTTGATCCAGTCAAGTACAGCCAAGTCTATACAGTTGTTTTGTGGTTATACAGGGCATTTGTGTACTCCTCTGCATAGGAGTCATTGCTGGCTGTGTTAGCAGGGGGTTTGAAACTTTTTATACCATTGCCTAGTAGGATATACTTTGCTTTGCAGAAGATTTTCAGTTTTTTGCTTCTGTGGGGGGTATCAGGTCTGATTGTTACTTTGAATGAGACAGATTTATGGTCTAACCTTACCAGGGAGCGTAATCCACATGGGGGTGTTGCAGTTACCACCCCGCACGTTGGTGAGTACTAAGTCTAGGACATTTGCCCACCTTGTGGGGGTGCAGACCAGCTGCTCCAGGGACTTTGTATTGACAAAGTCCAGGAACCTCAGGATGGGCATGTTTGTGCTTGTGTGTGTCATCCAATCGATGGAAGGATAGTTGAAATCTCCCATGACCAACGTGTTTGGCTGTATAGTGAGTGACTCTAGTAATTCCAGGTAGGTGATGTGCTTCCCTAGGTTCATGGTGGGGGACCTGTAGCTAGCAATGATGTGGTAGGGTGTTTTACCTATAGTTCATTGGACCTGGAGTAGCTCAACAGAGTCATTCAGTTTAACCAGTATCAAGGTGCATTTGGCTTTAATGAAAATGGATACACATCCAGCTCTGGTTCTTTCATGCTTGTTTTTGGGTCTGAACATGTGGAAGGAATTGTAGTCTTGCACGGCCAGGGTGCTGTCTGTGGCTTTGAGCTTTGTCTCAGTGACTGCAAAGATGTCAGAATTTTTCAAGGTGAGGAATGCTTCCAGGGAGTGCAGTTTCCTGTTTAGACTCCTAGCATTAAGCAGCATAACCTTGAGTTTGTCTCAAGTGGATTTTTTTACGTCAGAAATTTTGTTGTTTTGACATTGCCTAAAAAAGGCACTATGTGGGAGGCAAGCACCTTTGCCAGTATCTGAAAGACTAGAGGAGACAGGTGAAGACCATCTCTGGCAAAGCAGCATGGTCTGTCAACCATGTCTTCCCAGGCTGACAGATATTGGATCCTTCTGGATTGACACCAGAAGCTACGCCAATTGTTGAAGTCAATAATTTTTTGTCTATATTATGTGAATCAGGAATAAACAGAGAACATGCATGAGTGTGTCTGAGACAGAGAGAGAGATACAGCAACAGAGTGACTGATTGCTTAAGTGAGAGATAACCAGAGTGTGTGTGTACATATGTGTGTGTGTGTGTGTGTGTGTCTATGTGTGTGTGTGTGTGTGTGTGTGTGTATGAGCATTATAGTGGAAATAATGAACCTTGCAGGAGGAAGAGGCCCTATACCTGCAGTGTGTGCTAATTCCATGAGTTTATCTTCAGTCAAGTACTGTTAAGTCATACTCGCTTGATAGAATTAATAGCTAGTCAACCACAGTAGTTCAAGATTATGCTACAGCATGGATTGGGACTATTCCCTTTCCCCACTGTTATGTGATCTTGGAATTAGCAAATATAAGTAGTAAGAGGTGGAGGTGCAGTCCCACAGATGAAGCATGCAAGGGGGAATGGTCCCCTGCAAAGAATTACGTAGTTTTGTTTTTATGCTCCCTTGATATATGTGGGAGCATGCACGCTACTATTCAGTCAAGTGAGTTTTGATATTTTTGCAATAGTTGGAAGTGCAATGGTTTGGTACAAACTATTTTAGTTTGTTCCATATAAATATATTCCTTGTAATCCTGGCATAGACTTCATATATCACCTGGTTCTTATTTTCAAGAGTCCCTCATACTGCAACGTATGTAAGCCTATCCCAGCCAGTGATGAGGTTCTCATAGATTCCATCACTATGAAAAGGAGGATGACTTGTTCTTTAAACCCTTCCCCTCCACATATTCAGTGGCAGTGTGACAATGTGAAGTATTGCCAGCTATGCCAGAAGAAGTGGATATGTAACATATTCCAGCACAGCTAGCTGGAATTTTGTAAAGAATTATATGTCATTTGTATATCAAACTAATTTGTACAGATGGTTTTATTGAAAAATGTATTTGTATAGCTGCTTGTGTTAACAGTGTATCCTGCTGTACAGAAAAAATGCACTTGTATGTCAGACTGTATTATAACTATTGGAATTAATATTGTAACAGAGGATACTGGAAGACAAGTGATTAAGCTCAACTGCAGCTAACTTTGAAAAATAGTATGACATTAAATTACTTAATTTAGGCCATAAACATTGTATCTTACAATTCTGATTGCAGTGAGTGATTAAATGACTGTGCCAGGGAATGGTTTATTAGCTCCTCTAGGAAGAGTGGAAGTGTTTCCTGTCTTCCAGAAGCTGCAACAGATCTTAGCAAAGCTCTATGTGTGTATGTTATTGAGACATATGTGTGAGATTCTGGGTCACATGCTAGGAATGGGGTATTATGAGAACCAGAAGTCAGATGACCAGATGTATGTGGTGTCATTCTGTAAAACAGGGCAAAAATGATGTTTTGATACTAGATGAGACTGAGGTCTCAGGGCAGTCTGTTTTTTGGAGCATGACAAAGAAGGACCCCTCACCTACTTTATCTTCCCTTGCGCTAGTAAGTGGCCAGGGAGTAGTAATTCTTTAGATCAGTCAGGAAAATATAGTGAGATTAGTTAAATACTGTTTTTCTGTATCTGTGTGAATCTATTTGTCTGTGTTATTTTAATATTGCCTGTGTCTGAAACTCTGGTGTTTATTGTAAATAGATATTCTGTATTTTCATGTTCTTTTATTACTTATTATTGAATATATTTAAACTTTTTATTATGGCTGGTCCTTTGGAGAATATTTTAAACTTGGAGAGTAGTTATATCTATTTGGTGATTATGTGGTCATTCCTGAAAGCCTTACTGCATTGGTCAAACAATATAATTTGTATTAATATTATTTTGTCAGTATAATTGAATACCCTTGTAAGAGCTTTAAAGTAGTCTGGGCAGAAGGGGGCATAAATAATAATTCTGTGCCAGCCTTATCCAGGTATGTGTAAGTGCGTGTGTGCACTCGTGTGTGTGTGTGTGTGTGTGTGTGTGTGTGTGTGTGTGTGTGTGTGTGTGTGTGTGTAAAAATCAAATCTGAAAGTGTGTGTTCATGTCAGCTGCTTGGAGCAGGGACACGGAGCACTGGTTTCACAGAGAGAGAGTGGTGGAGGACTTGGCTTGGACACTTGGCTGAGGACTCAACTCTACAGCTGTGCCCCAGTGGGGAGTCTTGCTGGGGACCAGGAGAGAAAGAGAGAGAGAGAGAGAGAGAGAGAAACCTACACCCTGGGCTGAGTGTGTTCCCTGTGTGCTCTTAGGGAAGATTGTGCTTGATGCCGAGAGCTGCATGTGGAAATATTGTGTGTATCTATTTTTGTTTCAAATGAACATCCCTCTCCAGTGTCCGTGGTGAGGATTCAGGCTCCTTGATTACTGGCCAAGAGAGGGGACGTCACAAGCAGCATAATGGTTGAGTACATCACAATACTTTTACTCACCTGATGCCTCGGCACAAGATGGTGCCTGCCCTAGTGATGTCTTGCATCATATTTAGCCTCACACCTTTGAAGGTTTAGTAATGAAGCAGAAGGAAACAGGCTGACTAACTTTTTCTCTTCTTCTCCACTGATTATATTGGCGTTCCAGATTGGTTCCAAACTCAAGTTACCAGAATGGCATCTGATTAAATACTCTGTGTCAATAGTCTCTTCAAGTTTCATTTCTGATCTGCTTGTTACTGCACAAATACATTAGAAATGTATGTGGATATCATTAACATTTTAAGCAGAACAGTATAAAATAGTAAAACAATATCTACACCCCCACCAATACGCACCTTCCCCATTACATTCATTGTCTTTTAATTGCAAAATTTATGGTGGAAATCATGACTTCATGTCAGAAAGTTCCGGTTTCTTTCTTTTTGACACAAACATAGTTATGAAAATTGTGTTAATTCCATTACTTAGTGAGATGGTAAGTGCAGTAAATGCTTTCAAACAAATTTAAGAACATAAAAAAAAAAAACATGATGCTGAACTTGAATATCAGGCTGTCTTTCCTACAAATGCATTTACCATACTTCAACATCTCATTAAAATTGCTTTTCTTCTTTGTTCCTGTGATGAATACCAGTGTGAAATAGCACGGAGCTTTCTGGGTGTATGAGTTCAGTCAAGGACAATTTTACAAATGCTCTTACAAGAGATTAGAGTCAGTTGTCCTGATGTGCAGTAAAATGAAAAAGCTGAATTGCAACAGTAATGATTTATCCCTGTTTCCACCTTTGTTGCTGTTGCTATTGTTGCCACTGTTTAGTGGGGGTTATCCTTTTTGGAAAAAGTCACATGCAACCCTTATATTTTACAGCATTAGTTTTAATGCAGATGTGCTTCTTCTTCTTCTTCTTTCGGCTGTTCCCATTAGGGGTCGCCACAGCAGATGAACTGTTTCCATTTCCTCCTGTCCTCTGCATCTTGCTCTGTCACACCAACCACCTGCATGTCCTCTCTCACCACATCCATAAACCATATCTTAGGCCTTCCTCTTTTCTTGTTACCTGGCAGCTTCATCCTTAGCATCTTTTTCCCAATATACTCTGCATCCCTCCTCAGCACATGTCCAAACCAACGTAATTTTGCCTCTCTGGCTTTGTCTCCAAGCCTTCCAACCTGGGCTGACCCTCTAATATACTTATTCCTAATCCTGTCCACCCTTGTCACACCCAGTGCAAATCTTAACATCTTCAACTCTGCCATGTCAAGCTTTGATTCCTGCCTTTTTGTTAATGCCATTGTCTCCAACCCGTATAACATAGCTGGACTCACTACCCTCTTGTAGACCTTCCCTTTCAGTCTTACTGGTACTCGTCTGTCACAAATCACTCCTGACACTCTTCTCCACCCACTCCATCCTGCCTGTACTCTCTTCTTCATCTCTCTTCCACACTCACCATTACTCTGAACTGTTGATCCCAAGTACTTAAACTCAGTCACCTTCGCCACCTCTACTCCCTGCATCCTCACCATTCCTCTATCCTTCCTCTCATTCACACACATATATTCTGTCTTAGTCCTGCTGACCTTCATTCCTCTTCTCTCTAAAGCATATCTCCACCTCTCCAGGGTCTCCTCCACCTGTTCCCTACTCTCACTACAGATCACAATGTCATCTGCAAACATCATAGTCCACGGGGACTCCTGTCTGATCTCGTCTGTCAACCTGTCCATCACCATTGCAATTAAGAAAGGGCTCAGAGCTGATCCTTGATGTAATCCCACCTCAACCTTAAACGCATCCGTCACTCCCACCGCAGACCTCACCGCTGTCACACTACCCTCGTACATATTGTGTACCACTCTTACATACTTCTCTGACACTCTCGACTTCCTCATACAATACCACAACTCCTCTCTAGGCACCCTGTCATATGCTTTCTCTAAATCCACAAAGACACAATGCAACTCCTTCTGACCTTCTCTGTACTTCTCCATCAACACTCTCAGAGCAAACATCACATCTGTAGTGCTCTTTCCTGGCATGAAACCATACGGCTGATCACTAATCATCACCTCCCTTCTTAACCTAGCTTCTACTACTCTTTCCCATAACTTCATGCTGTGACTGATCAGTTTAATCCCTCTGTAGTTACTACAACTCTGCACATCACCCTTATTCTTAAAAATCGGTACCAAAACACGTTTTCTCCATTCCTTAGGCATCCTCTCACTTTCCAAGATTTCATTAAACAATCTAGTTAAAAACTCCACTGCCATTTCACCTAAATACCTCCATGCTTCCATAGGTATGTCATCTGGATCAACAGTCTTTCCGTTCTTCATCCTCTTCATAGCTATTTTTACTTCCTCCTTGCTAATCCACTGCACTTCATGATTCACTATCCACACATCATCCAACCTTCTCTCCCTCTCATTCTCTTCATACATCAACCCCTCAAAGTACTCTTTCCATCTGCTCAACACACTCTCCTCCCTTGTGAGTACGTTTCCCTCATTATCCTTTATCACCCTTACCTGCTGCACATCTTTACTAGCTTGGTCCCTCTGTCTAGCCAATCGGTACAGGTCCTTTTCTCCCTCCTTAATGTTCAACCTTTTATACAACTCTTCATATGCCTTCTCCTTAGCCTTCGCCACCTCTCTCTTTGCCATGTACCTCATCTCCTTATACTCTTGTCTACTTTCTTCATCTCTTTGACAATCCCACTTCTTCTTCACCAACCTCTTTCTCTGTATACTCTCCTGTACTTCTTCATTCCACCACCAGGTCTCCTTGTCCTCCTTCCTCTTTCCAGATGTCACACCAAGCACCCTTCTAGCCATCTCTCTTACTAGCTCTGCTGTAGTTACCCAGCTATTCGGTAACTCTTCACTGCCACCCGGTGCCTGTCTTAACTCTTCCCTGAACATCACCTCACAATTACCCTTTTTCAATTTCCACCATTTGATCCTTGGTGCTGCCCTCACACTCATCCTCCTCTTCTTGATCACCAATGTCATCCTACAAACCACCATCCTATGCTGCCTAACTACACTTTCCCCTGCCACCACTTTACAGTCTCCAATCTCCTTCAGATTGCCCCTTCTACATAAGATATAATCCACCTGTGTGCATCTTCCTCCACTCTTGTATGTCACCCTAAGCTCCTCCCTCTTGTTAAAATACATATTCATCACAGCCATGTCCATCCTTTTCACAAAATTCACTACCATCTGACCTTCTGCATTCCTTTGCTTAACACCATACCTACCCATCACTTCCTCGTCCCCTCTGTTCCCTTCACCAACATGCCCATTGAAATCTGCTCCAATCACCAGTCTCTCACCCTTGGGTACAGTCATCACCACTTCATCCAACTCACTCCAAAATTTTTCTTTCTCATCCATCACACACCCAACTTGTGGAGCATATGCACTAACAACATTCATCATTACACCATCAATTTCCAGCTTCGTGAACATCACTCTATCCGACACTCTTTTCACTTCCAAAACACTCTTGCATAATCTTCCATCAGGATAATGCCTACGCCATTTCTCCTCCCATCCATACCATGATAAAACAATTTAAAACCACCTCTGATACACCTAGCCTTGCTCCCCTTCCATCTGGTCTCTTGCACACACAATATACCAACCGTCCTTCGGTTCATCATATCAGCTAGCTCCCTCCCTATACCAGTCATACTGCCAACATTCAAAGTTACGACCCTCACTATCACAGTCTTAGCCCTTACCTGCTTTCGGGCATGCCTTCCACCTCTTCTCCTCCTTCAATGCAGATGTGCTAAGTGTCTATATTCAATGGTTTATTTCCTTTGTCATAGTGTGAGTTTCTGTAGGTTGAAGATGGAAAAGTATGACAAAATGTGTCTTAGCTATTGAGCTATTTTAAAGGAAAACTACCTTAGAAATAAAAAAAAATATTTTCCACTCTGTCTCTGTTTTGTGAGTTATTTTAATACTTCAAATCACTCTGACTGCCGCGTATAGAATTTTAACATGTTTTCTGCAAAATGTTTGTCAGTGGGGCTTGACATATTAATGTGAGCTTTTTTTTTTTCAAGCTTTTCTTTTTCCCATAATGTATTTCAAGTTTGCTTTTTATGAGTCATTTTAGACATAAGTAAGTAGTGGTGTATTCCCATTACATTGACATATAATGGGAATAGAGCCAGTCACTGCCATCTTATATACTATCTGTAACAGGAATGCTTCTTTTATTTCTTGAATGGCCCTCATTTGTGTGTGTCTCTGGGCTTGTTTTATAGTATACTAAGGAATTATACAGCTGTAATCAAAACAGTTGCCAAACTGCAGACCTTTGTTCAAAGTATCTTGTTGTAGTCCAAGCCCTCTACCTACACTTTGGTAAATGTGCTGATACTTTACAAGAATTACAAGAAAAAATATTTTCTGACTTTTCTCTATGTCTTGTCTATTCATAATTGTATTCCATTCAGTGGAGGTTTTCTCCCCAGGACTCCACTGAAAATGGGCCAATACCCCAGCTGGACTTTCCTGGTAAACAAATGTAAAATAAATACAAATAAATAAATAGTATATAAACAACAAATATTTAAAGTTTCAAGTTTAGCATGTTAATACTGTGATGCTGCTTATATTTGTGTCTTTCGGCTTTTCCAGGTTAGGGGTCGCCACAGCGGAACTCCAGTCCGCTAATGATTAGCAGTAGATTTTTACGTGCTGGCTTGCTGGGCCTAACGCACAATCTTCAACGAAGGAACACCCATTCATGCATGTTGCCACACAGAAGACGCTCTAACTGAGAATCGAACGGGCAACGTCTAACTGTGAGGCGACAACAATACCACAGCACCACCACCGCAGTATGATGCTCCTTATATAAATTTGTCAAAAGAGGTGACAACTGCCTTTGAACCATTCACTGATCTAATTGCTTTGTTTTGCTATAAAGGCATGGCTACATTGGAAGCAGCTGTGAATCAGTGGAAGTTCTCTTCCTCTCTGCAATAAAGACAATGGAAAACATTTTCACACCTCTCTGTCTTGTTTACAGCAGCCTGAGCTCCTCACTACAAATTTCTCTGTTTGTGGTATGTCATGCAACTGTAGAGAAATGTCTCTACAACTTACATGAGAAGTTAAGCTTAAAAAAAGTGTGTGACCTTTCCCTTCCTTTGATACCAAAATAAGGAAATGAAAAGTTTATAAAGTACAAGTAGGTTTCAGGTACCTATACAGTACAGGAATCATATTATAGGGAGAAAAGCAGCCTAATAGTTGAGTTGCACGATAGGAGAAGGTGGAGTTTTCCTATGTGCACTTATATTAAGATACATTTTTTTCTGGAGTAAAAGTAAGATAAAACTGCAATAGATACATAATGCTTAGAAGCATTTTGGAAATGCAGAACATCCCAGAGGCTTAATAATATCATCCTGTGTTTCAATGATGAAATCCAGGGCCATGCTAAAACTTTATAATTGTACACTTAAACAAGTCCACTCAAGAAATGGGCCATGTATGTAACAGTTCTTACCTGACTAAAGGCTTTGTAACTTTAGTTTTGGTTATATTACATTGCTGGCTGCTGAGGGTGAAGCTCCATGCAATGTAAGTGGGGAGGCATGCCCCAAAAACAATATTAACATTTTTAAATTTAGCTTGCCTGGTTTTGTATTTTCAGTTACATAGTATATTCTTTAAGCAGGACTTGCTTAAGCATACTATATACTGTCACAGTGAAGCATTTTAACCCTCATAGAAATCCCTGAGCAAACAGAACACTGAATGCAACGTCAGCCATTTTCTTTTTAAAAAGTTGAGGACCCAATTGATTGCAACTTTTGTCTTTTCATATCATAATGGGTTTAAGACTGTTTATTGGAGAAAATATTGCCCTATTATTAACTACATGTTTTTGTAGTAAAGCTAATCTATTTTTTCTATAACATAGGCAACCAAGAAACAAACATACAAAGAAAAGAATGTGAACAAAGGAAAGCAGACTATGAAGTCTAAAATCATAATTCATTTCATATTGGTACCCTGTGACATTATGCAGGAAAATTTAACATAAATAATAATCAATGTTCTCACATTGTCAGACAGTTGTATAACAGTGCTAGTTTTCAGTTAATGTTTTTATCTATGTTCAGACAATACTAACAGAAAAAATGTACTAATAGTTCAGTTTCCAGAAAATAACATTTACCAGATTTCATTTATACTTTTATCTGTGTTTAGGTGACACTGGCAAAAAGATATTCCTTTAGTAATTGTTCGGTATAAATATATGTCACTTTAATGTAAATTTGAGTCAAGGTTCAGAATATGACATTCATACTGAGTTATGCATTCAGTATAGTACATTTCAGTCAAATTTCAGAAAATAACATCAGTGCAAATTTCAGTCGTTTCATAATATGACATTCATATTCAGTTATAAGTTCAGTATAGTACATTTCAGTCGGATTTCAGAATATAACATTCATACTTCATTACAACATGCAATTACATCACACGTCACATGATTCTGTCATTAGTTTAAGGGTAAAGTGACAGAATTATTTGTAAATAGTATTACTACATCACACATCACATTACTCAGTCATTAGTTTTAAGAGCAAAGTGACAGAATTATTTGTAACAGAATCATTAAAATAAGTTATTACTGTGGTGGTGGTGGTGCTGCGGTAGCGTTGTCGCCTCACAGTTAGATGTTGCCTGTTCGATTCTCAGTTAGAGCGTCTTCTGTGTGGCGACATGCATGAACGGGTGTTCCTTCATTGAAGGTTGTGCGTTAGGCCCAGCAAGACAGCACGTAAAAACTCTACTGCCAATCATTAGCGGACCGGAGTTCCGCTGTGGCGACCCCTAACCGGGAAAAGCCAAAAGACACAAACAATCTAAAGAATAGATAGTAATCATTATTTAATATAGTAAAGGCACAACAAGACTTGCTTAATTTGCTAATTAATTTACAGTTTACAGTGCACTTTACATAATTATTGTACATTAGACCAAAAGTTAAAAGGACGCTAATAGAACATGCAAAGGTATAGATCTGAAGTACAGAAAGCATAGATTTTACTAACTATTACAACTCATAAATATTTATAGGATATTTAGGACACACATTTAGAAGGCAGACATCTATTACAGCACATAGAAATTAAAGCAGTAAATAGAATTTTTAGGAAATGTAGCTGAAAATTTACAGACACAAGATAATACAGTATATGGTAATCATGCTTCACGACCAGTTATAAAGGTATGCCTCCAGTGTCAATTTCATAATGTTTCTGTTTTCTGAAAATAGCCATCATGCTTGTCAGGCTATATAGTAAAAAAGAAGATGGACTAAACAGTACAAAGCTTGGGGATTTAAATCTATGGACAACAGGAAAAGGTTTCATTTGCTATAAGAATGTAAAAAATCACAGCAGAAGCAACAACGTAAGTAAACCAAATGGTACAGGACGGCACAACGAGTCCTCAGCTTGAACAGGTCCCAGTTTATTGATGAAACAACACTAATAAAATGAACAAGTTGATCTGTCTAAAGCAGACTTCCTCAGAACTGCCTTAATAACATCAATATCCTTTTTATATTTAGTTATAATATTTAAAATAAGAAGTGTTAGTATAGCATTTCAACAACATATATATTTATTTATGATTATTACTGTTGTATTATGTATTGTATTAGGTAGGTATTACTTTAAAAGTTTAAAAAGTTTTTGGCGCCGAAACTAAATATAAAAAGGATATTGATGTTATTAAGGCAGTTCTGAGGAAGTCTGCTTTAGACAGATGAAAGCGCTTAACTTGTTTGTTTTGGATTACAACTTAACTTGTTCATTTTGGATTATTAGTGTTGTTTCATCAATAAACTGGGACCTGTTCAAGCTGAGGACTCGTTGTGCCGTCCTGTACCTTTTGATTTGCTATAAGAAAGAGACATCATGATTGAGAGGGTGGCCTAATGATTAAGGTGTTTGCCTTACAAGCACAAGGTGCATGGTTTTAGTCTTACAAGAGATAATTGGCTAGGGTGGCAAAGGCAGTTAGCCTTGTACTAACCTATAAATAAAAAAATAAACAAAAGTTCTTATGTTGCCAAGGAAAGGCCAGATGTAAACAATTAAAATACAACTTATAAAGATGTATTTCTTAAAATAAACTGCATCTACACCCTAGGCAAAAATCACACAGATTGCTGTCCGTGTCACATAATCTTCTATAAGAAGTTATAATTCTGGTATGATTTTTAGTGCTTTCAACATCCTAAATGAAGAAGTGGATCCCTTCCTCACAGATGTCCAGCAATCTGCAATGAGGTACTTCATAAGTAGTGCTAATATAGACACTGGTTTTAAATCAGCAGTGATCGTAATACTCAATGTCTAATTTAGAATGAAAAAAATATTTTCATGCTGTCAGTCATTTGGTCTCAAAAAGGCAATTCAGACATTAGCAAAATCTTTCTTTTATTTATTTATTTATTTATTTATTTAAAGCTTTCTTAACCAGATACGCAGGCTGGTCCAAATACACTTTTCAGGATGCAGAAGTGCACATTTGAAAGATATAGTACATACACAATAACGTATATGCTAACAGGCAATGCATGAGATATTATAAGACCCGGTTGGTATAAAATTCAAAGCACAATTACCTTACAACATTATACACAAGCACACTTTGTATCAGATATTGATCAAAGTAGCTCACAATGTTATGGACTACAGAAGTCATAGCAGTACTGTGAAGGTGATTACCACTAAGATATATTGCATAGTGTTTAAAAGTAGCATGATAACACATATTAAAAATTACCAGCAGTCACATAATAGTCAGTGGATAAATCAGTCAGTATTGAAAATTACATTATAAGTATAGACAACAAGCAATTACCTAACAAGTCAGTTTGTAGCTATATAATTTACCAGATTTACCTATATGTAATTGTATTTTGCAAACCCCAGAGATGTGCAGACAGCATGTAACTACTTAGACTGCCTGGTTGCAGTAAAATAAGTTTTCTAGATATCTGTGTAGGTAAACTGCCATTATTATCTATATAAGCAAAATTGTCAGTTCCATGCTGCACACCTGAAGTATCTGTTGAGCAAGCAATCATGCCCAACAGGGTAAGTGTTAATGTCTAATTAACGCCCGACCAGGGGTGTTATGAGGCCTGACACCGCAGGCAGAGGCCACTAAATAGCATTAAAGAATGGTAGACAATTGAGTCTCAGACTTTATATCGTTATGAAAATATATATTAATGCAAAACCTGTTATTCTAACAACTTTGTAAGTTATTTATTTATTTGTTTTATTTATTTTACATTTGTTGACTGGGATAGTCCGACTGTCTATTTTCAGCAGAGGCCCGATGAAAAAGCTCCAAAACAAGCACAGAGAAAAAACAAACAAAGAAACAAGTTGGTACAATACATATATATAGGTAACAGACACCTCGAGCAGGCAACTTATACATATAGTAGATACTTATTACATACAGGTTACAGTCTCAAGATTATGCCAGCAGTTTATACAATTCATCAATCAAAGACTAAAGAGGGTAGACTGTGTGAAGATTGGAGGAAGATGGGCGAAGGCCGCCAGCCTAGTCAAATAGAATTTGATACATAATTCTATCAATTGTATAAATAAATGTAAAATACAGGCTTGTGTTTTTAAATGAAAGAAAACACTGTAAAATGTGAACTTCAAGATTGTTGCAACATTGCCATCTGCTGTAAGGAAAACCAAGCCAAGCATTTCAAATGTGATTTTTGAAGTTGAAAAGATCTTATGAATCTCTTTGATGTTTTACAAGTCGACTCCAGTGAGTCTGGATGAAGGTTTCATGCCCATTGTTGTAAGGTTAAAGTTAAGGGCCAGAATTTACATGTGGAAGGTGCTTTATTGCTCTGGTTTCTGCTAGAGTGTATATGTGAAATGCCTTTTATTGTTGTAGTCTCCTGAGCAGGTGTTAGCTTGCAAAATAATGCAGTTTGTGGCCTGGGAACTCCAGACTAAGTGTCAAAATGATGTAATTTGGGAGGGCCTTAGAGAGCTATTGGTTATTGTTTAAAAACTATTGTTGAGTGAGAGACTAGGAAGCATTTTGATCTTGGACATCTAACCCAGCACTGCTTATGCTTTATGTATGTAAGTAGGATTATAGCACTGTGATTTCTCTTAGGAACAGTTAAACTTAGAAGAAAGTTAGACTAAGTATTTTTCTTTGAAATCAGATCTTTCCTACGATATTGTTTTAAGTTTCTGTGTGATCTCTGAACTTGAGTAGCATTGTACTGTAGTAGTTTTGTCTTGTGTTTTAATTATTTATTATTAAATATTTTAAAACCTTTACCTGTGGCTGGTTTATGTAGAGATAATTTAACCTCTAAAGTACATTACATATTTACAGATTTTGCTGTATAAGTCACCCCACATTAAGCCTTGACTGTTTAGTCATACTACCATTGGATTATAATATTGCACAGTAATAATTGGACACCCTTTTAAGGGCCTTTTAGTAGCTGATAATTATTAGCTGGGTGGTGGCAGGAATTGCTACCGTATGGTCTGGGTAATAGGGGCACAGCTGGAGAACCTGTGCCAGCCGTTTCCCAGGAGGGTCTGTGTGGTTGTATAACCTCTTCTCAAAGTGTGTGTGTGTGTTGTGTCAGCTACTTGGGCAGGGACACGAAGCACTGGTTGGACAGAGAGGGTACTGGAGGTTTTAGCTTGCCCATCTAGGCTGTGACCTGGACCATATAGCTGTGTCAGTGTGGAGTCTTATTGGGGACCTGGTGAGCAAGGGAGAAACCAGCCCCAGACTGACTGTGATCTCTGTTTGCACTTAAGGAAATTGTACTTTACTGTGTGTATTAGTTATCCTTTCCTCTTCTAGGAGATGACCTCCCTGGTGTCAGTGGTGAGGATTGAGGCTCCTTGATTGCTGGGCCAGGGCATGATCATCACAGAGTGAATACAAAAAAACGATTGTGAATAAAGCATTTATATTATACAGAAGGTACTAGTCAGGTTTATATGAGCAATATTTAAAATTTGTCCCTATTTTTGGGTCTTTATCCTCCTCTATTTTTTGGCTTTGTCCAGATTTCTTGCACTGAGAGGTTGAGAGGTATGGTCACTAGGTACCCTCAAAGGAGAAAATATAGGCAAATGATGATTCACTTTTACTTTGCAGAACAAGAATTGCTTAATAGAGTTAGAATGAACAGGGTCATCATGAGTGCTTTGTTGAACTTTTACAGCCTATGAACTGGAACTTAGGGAATATGTGGCTTTCGTATTCCTGTGGATACTAAGGCATATATAGCCCTCACTATACTTGCCATGGGGACCTTTCAGAGACAGACTGGGGGCACGGTGGGTAACTTACTGCCTTCTTCCTGCAGGATACTGCAGCAGTTCCTTAATATACTCAGCTTATGTGGATGAACACATCTATTTCCCAGTGTCACAATGGGACCACACTAGTACCATGCATGCATGCTTTCTATGGAATGGTATGCTTTCTAGAGGTGCTTCATGAAACATATATATATATATAGTGATTGAGATAGATATAAATGACTAGCCACCCCTGCCTCATGTGTCCTCTCGTGTTTGCCATGTGATGCAGGCTGCCCACTTCAGCCTTGGCTAATGACAGCAGTCTGAAACCTGCAGGGAACTGTAGAGGAGTGGTTTAACACTATGCTGTCTCAGACAAGGAAAGTCATTAAGCCAGTGTTTGATCTGCTTAAAGCCCATTTGTGTTCATTGGACAAGTTGGGGGACCCTTCAGTTTCTTCATGCTACTGTATGCAGAATATTCATGGCCTGTTGCATTCTGCTTAACATGATCCTGCACTGGTATAGTGCTCAACTGTCACAGTCAGTGACCAATAGCGGTAGGACAGCTTCCTCTATCATTTGTCCAACAATGACAATAGCAGTTGAAGCCAGCCAATGGCAGCAGCAGCAAAGCACCCATTCTGGCAGACCTGGCATGTTACAAAGTAGTGTGAGTGAAGGAGTGATGTCCAGTACACAACTATGGGCCATGACATTTACTACATGACATTGTAAAATTACAAAGGTAATACATGGTGAATGCAGTGTTACCTGTAGGCTATGTTGAATAATGCCTAGTCAACTGACACTATGCATCAGATATTTCTCTGTACAGCATACACTAATGTTTAGTTGTTATGTTCACATAGTGTACAGTGTTTAGTGGTTAGTAGCATAACTGCTAGTTATACCAGCTGTGAAGACAGGTGAAGGCTGCCAGCCTAGCTAGATAGAATTTTGTAGATAATTCTGTCATTTGTAAATATTAATATAAGCCACAGGCTTGTTCTCTTAAATGGAAGAAAATGCTGTTAGATGTGGAACTGCAAAAATGTAACAACAGTACACTCTGCTGTAACAAAGCTGATAAGTCAATTGGAAAGGCTCACCCAGACTCTGCTACACTTTGCTGTGAGGGAAAGGTTGGTTTGCTTTTTATTTGTTGTATTTTGTATTAGTTTATTGCCTTTTTATATATTGAGTACCGTGATTAGTTTTTTTACTTTGTGTTTTGCTTGTGTTCTGCTTTTAACTGCATATTAAAACTTCAAAAGACCCCACAGCTCCGTCTCTTGTGAGTCAGGCAGAAATTAAATACCACTGTCTTTCTAGTTGCCTGCCTCTTATGTTAATTTGACCATATATCTCATTTCCTCTCTACTTTCACTGGCTTGTGTGAGTAAGCACAAAATTATCATTTTGTGAAATCACTCCCCTTCAACTATTTAAATTTATTGGCCATTCTACTGTATTCCATAGTACCAGAATACAAAAGTGATCACCACCTTTCAATCTATCTTGCTGTTTTAAAAATACTGACTCTTCACTAAAACTTAACTTTTTAGACAGGTAAAACTTAAGTTACATACTTTCACATCTAACTTCTCTAGTGCACACTGCAGTGTTTAGGATAAACCATTTTTTTCATCTTACCTTTAAGCATCCCTGTGACTAGCACTTGCTCTAATACCTGCTGGAAAGCACTAGGAAGCCTTAAACTGATACAAGCATTCAACTCTCCTTATTAATAAGGAGAAATTAATCATAGGTACTAAACAGCCTATAATTGCAAAGTACCTTGCTAAGGTAAGGGAAAACAGCTCCTGTACTTTTCAAAAAAAAGCACCAAACCAGGCATGTCCAAGGGTCAGCTTCCGTTGATTTCTCCTGTCCACCTGGTGAATCTGGGCATACTGGGGCAATGCAGGAGTTGCCTCATGTACACAGACAACCCTCTCCTCCTACCACCCAACACTACAACCTGTGAGAGATGCACTTACTTAGCCAAACTGGAAGCAAAGCTCTCTCCACCCAAGATTGTGCTAGACAGTCAAGAGGAGAAGGTTAACACCTGCACTACACCTCAAGCAACACATAGCCCTTCTAAACTCACACCACCAACACACACACATAGCAACACTAAATTCACATATCTGGAGGCCCTTAACTGTAACCTGCCCAAGCAACAAGGACCTCCGAAGCTGAAACGCAAACAACACCCATCACAACCAAAGTGTCACATAGCTCACAACACCAGTGTGCCACCCAGCAACAGCCCCTAAGGCAAGGCAACGTATCTAACACTTTAGTCATAGGTGACTCTATAGTCAGGCACACTGATATCCCACTCACCAGGCTGAACAAGGAGAAAATTACAGTGAGCTGCCTGTCGGGTGCCAGGATCCGCCACATAACTCATGCACTCAAGTCACTCCACAACAAGTACAAATATGACTCTGTCATTGTCCATGTTGGAGTGAATGACTTGAGACATACCTCCCTGGACTACATGAAAAGAGACATGGAAGAGCTCTCGGATCATGTGGCCCAGGCAGGTATGACCCTAGCCCTGAGTAGCATCCTGCCTTCACCCAGAATGATACCACAATATAAGGACAAAATGATTGACTTCAACAATTGGCTAAGCTTCTAGTGTCATTCAAAGGGGATCCAGTATCAGTCTGCCTGGGATGACATGATCGACAGACCATGATGCTTTGCCAGAGATGGTCTGCACCTGTCACCCCTGGGATTCAGGTTACTGGCAAAGGCTCTTGCCACCTCTATAGTGCCTTTTTCAGGCAAAGTTCAAAGGACAAAACCACCATCATAACAGGTACAAGCATGCAAAATCTGAAGGTAATGCTACTCAATGCTAGAAGTCTAAACCTCAAAATGCACTCTCTCTATGCACTCCTAAAAATGGAGAACATCGATATCTGTGCAGTAACTGAGACCTGGTTCAAGGCACCAGAGAGCACCCCTGCAATACCAGGCTACAACTCTTACCACACTTTTCGGCCACCAAACTAGGATCGAAACACTAAAGGTGGAGGAGTGTCCATATTCACCAAGGATATTCACACCACCAGGTTATTTGCCCAACACAGTGCATCTGAAATTCTCCAGGTGTAACTAACACTAGGTAAGACTGCAATCCAAATTGTAGCTTGCAACAAATCCCCACCATGCCCCAAGATTCTCATTACACCTTTCTAAACATACTAGAAAATATTAATATGCAACCAAACACCCTAATACTGGGTGATTTAAACTATCCTGCCATTAACTGGGAAAACTACTCGTGTGCCAACACCTTTGCCAACGGTTCTTGGAATTCATAAATTCTAATGCCCTGGATCAACTAATCCATAGTCCCACCAGGGGCTCCAATATCCTAGACCTGGTCATTACCAACATGGGAAATCGATGCTCCACACCTATGGTCACCCCCTTGTTGGTCAGATCAGACCATAAGCTAATCACCTTTAACATACACCCCCCCCCCCAGTAAGGAAACCTTCATAAAAAACTTCTCCAAAGCCAACTTCATGCTACTCAAGTCAGAAGTTACAAACTTCATGACACCCATGCAGATGGGAACTGAAAGTTTGACTGCTGAGTCCTACACTAAGGCACTGTACAAGCACATCCACTCATGCATGAATTGTGCCATCCCAAATAGAACCAAGATGCTCTCCTCCAAAAAAAGGAAGCCAATCAGGTGGTCCCCTGCCATAAACAAACTTTACAACAAAAGGAAGAAACTGTTGCAGAAAAGAGGAAAATCACAGGATGCAAAAAACTCCCTTACCAGCCTCAGTAAGAAGCTGAGATCCCTCATAAAATCCTCCAAAGCTAGTTACGAAAATAAAATTGCCAAATATTCCAAAGACAACCACAAGGCATTCTATAACTATGTCAAGAATCTAAATGGCAATGCTCAGATCTGCTCTGAGCTATAAAAGAATGGCATTAAATATACTGATCCCAAGGATATTGCCAATATTCTGGCAGATCAATTCAGTGCCAACTTCACCCTGCTCTCACCCCCTAAATGGCCCATCTCAATACCAGAAGATTGCCAAATTCTGGTAATAACAGCCACACAGGTAAAAAATGCACTCTACAAAGCTAAGACTACAGCATCCATGGGACTAGATGACATCCTGGGCTGTGTACTACATGAACTACAAAATGAACTGGCACCTCACCTAAGTGTCATGTTTAATCATACCCTCACCTCAGGCTTCATGCCCACTGAGTGGCACACAGCTGCAGTTATCCCACTTCAAAAGGGGGGATCCACCTTGGATCCCAGGACCTACAGCCCCATCAGACTGATGAGCCTGATCTGCAAGGCCATGGAACGTATTATTATGGAACTTATAAACAAAGACATTGGCAACCTTAAAACACTGGACCCCACCCAGTTTGGGTTCATGAAGGTTCGATCCTGTCTCCTGAACCTGATTGACTTCTTCAAATCAGTCTCCAGAGCCGTGGACGAGGGTAGGACGGTCCACATAGTCTATCTGGACCTTGCCAAGGCGTTTGACACCATCCCCCACTCTGGAATCATAGATAAACTTACTAAGCTGGGCATTAATCCCTACATCACTCGATGGGTTGCCAATTGGCTTATTGACAGAATCCACACTGTAAAAGTAGCTGACTCCAAATCCAGCTCCAGACAAGTGACAGGTGGAGTACCTCAAGGTTCAGTCCTGGGACCTCTCTTGTTTGGCATCTACTTTTCTGAAGTACAGGCCAACACTCAGGGACTCTGGCTAACAAAGTTCGCAGATGACTGCAAACTGGGAGCCATTATTGAATCCCCAAATTATGATACTCTACAAAAGGGCCTTACAGAAACAGATGCTTGGTGCCAAAGCCATGGGCTCAAGCTCAATGCCAAGAAATGTATAGTTATCCCCTTTGGGAAAAAACATGTACCCGTGAATTACCACATAGGTGGCAGTACACTAAACACTGAAAGTGTGATAAGAGACTTAGAGACACAGGGGGACAGTAGTCTCACCTTCAATAACCACATCACCACAATAGTCAGGAAATCCTTCTATGTGGCACACCTCATCACTAAGGGCTTTTCATCCAGAAAAAAGGAGGTAATTGTCCCACTGTACTCATCCCTCATTAGACCCATTATAGAATACAATGCCCCATTTGGTATGTACCTCTCAAGACATCTGCAACAACTGGAAAGGCCGCAAAAATACCTCACTAAAAGAATCACAGGCCTAAAGCAGATGCCCTATGCTGACTGCCTTAAAAAACTCCAGCTATACTCTGTCGCATATCGTCTACTCCGAGGCAATCTCTGCTTAACATACAAGGCCATGTCAAACCCAGAGCTGTTGGACATGCTACACTTAAAGAAATCTCAATCCCTCAGAGCCACACACTGCAGGGATCTAAACCTTGTCATCACAATAAGCAAAACATGCTGGAGGGATAGGTTCCTGACCCAGAGACTCCCCAGACTCTGGAATAGACTGCCCATACATGTCTCTCTTCAAAAGGAACCTTGATGATTGGATGGGAGAAAGGAAATTCACCCCAGGGATCACTTCAGTCGCCCTGCTAGACAGTGGTTCAGGGAAGTAAATAGTATGGGAAGAAATAGCCAGGGAATTATTATGGCTAGGCTTGTATAGGCCCTAGGGCTGATAGCCTAGTACCGACCTATGAAGCTATGATGTCAAAACCCGGAGCCGAGATGTCTAGATAAAGGCATTCTGCCTATTGTTTTGAGGCCAGAGTTAATGGATAGAATTTGCATGTATAATTTCTTTTATTGATCTAGCTTTCTGACCAGCTACAAGATCAAAAGGGCTATTAACCTCTGAGTTCTGTTAGCCTGGGAACCAGAAAGAAATGATGTAATCTGAAATGAATCAGTGGTACTGTGTTATCAATTTAAGGACAGAAAGAATGAGAGTGTTTGAGCATTTGTCTTGAGAACATCCAACTCACCACTCTCCCTGTGTCTATATATAAGTTTATTTCAGAACTGTGTTTCCTCTTAGATATAACTAGGAAATAGGAAGATTAGATTTGTTTTTTTTTTCAGTATTGATGTCAGAACTTTTCTACTGTATTATTTTAAGTATTTCTCTGTGATCTCTGAACTCTTGACTAGCACTGTGTAGTAAGACGTATTGTTATGTGTTTTTATTATTTATTATTAAATATTTTTAAACCTTTCAACTGTGGCTGTTTTGTGTAGAGATAATTTAAGCTGTAGACTACATTGCATGTATATAGTGAAACTGCCCAAGTCACTGCAATAAGCTTTGCTGTTCAGTCACACTTACCATTTGGATAATAATATTGCACAGTAATAATTGGACACCCTTTGATGAGGGCCTTTTTAGTAGTTGATAAATATTAGTGGGTTGTGGCAGTGATTTCTACCTTATAGTCTGGGCAGAAAGGGGGCACAGCTGGACAACCTGTGCCAGCCTTCCCCAGGAGTGTCTGTGTGGTTATCTCAAAGTGTGTGTGTGTGCCAGCTACTTGGGCAGGGACACGAAGCACTGGTTGGACAGAGAGGGTGCTGGAGGTTTTAGCTTGCCCACTAGGCTGAGATCTGGACCCTATAGCTGTGCCAGTGGGGAGTCTTACTGGGGATCTGGAGAGAAAGGGAGAAACCAGCCCCAGACTGACTGTGATCTCTGTGTGCTCTTAAGGGAAATTGTATTTTATTGTGTGTGTATTTATTATCCTTTCCTCGTATGGACGCCCCTCACTGGTGTTAATGGTGAGGATTGAGGCTCCTTGATTGCTGGGCCACTTCACGTGGGGGTCACACCAGCAAAGCTGAGGGAGAAAATAGTGGGGGCTGGGAAGTAGTGTACCGATACATGAGAAATAACTGATCTGTTGTGGCAAAGCTGGTGCATTCATTGGTATACCTTCATTTGTGTGAAAGGTATTTGTACGATAGCACTAGTGTGCGACTTTAAATGCCATCACACAACATATAAAAAAAACAGCTGTTGAAAATGGTAATCTGGAAAACCAGATTCGACCATTTTCAAACTCTAAACATTTCTAAACATTGTTATGCAGGGGGGCAAGCCCCCCTGCAACCCCCATTTGGGGGGGCTGCACCCCCCCACCCCCTGCTTTAATATACAAACTCCGAGATTGCAATACAGTGAGGGAAGGGTTCATTCCCAATCCATGCTATAGTGCGATCTGCACCTGCAATGCCGAATTCCAATGAGCGAATGCCAATCTGCTTTCACTCATTGGAATTCGCAACATTGTCACTCGACATTCCAGACATCTGGACGTTGTACTTTCACACTTTGGTGTATCGTACAACTTCCTTTCAAATAAATGAAGGTATGTCACATTCATTTGGTAATGCAAATGTTAATGACATTGCAGACACAAATGTTTTTCCTGTTATTTGATAGGCACCAGTTTCTCCCTTTTGCAATTTATTTGCTTGTTTTTCATTCAAGACTTTTTCCAGTTATTGTCATTTCTAACATAGATGCTTTGTTGTTTACTATACTTTCTTCTGCCATTTGCTTATCTTTTGATTGACATATGTATTACAGTAATTGAAATGTTGTCAAATTTGAAATATGTATAACAGTAATTGAAATTTTGTCAAATTTGAAATGTGTCATACAGTGTCCTTTAATGATAGTGTTGGTGATGGTGCCATAGATTATTAGCAAATGCAAGCATGTGAGATTGAGCTGAGTTGATATAATGATGAGCTCTACTAGATGTAGGGGAAGTTTTTGACATTGACCGAACATTACTGTGGTCCTACCTTGTGTTGTAGAAGTCTGACAAGGCCTAACTGCCTTCTTCTTGAGGCAATCCACATACATACTTACATCAGTTTGTTGAGACACATACAGTGTCTGGCCTAGTTGTCCAGCATGCATGTGGACACTCTCTCAGCAATGTGTAGCACTGTCTCCAATCAATGTCTAGTAAGTCTTTATTAGTGGACAAATACAGGCTTTTGTGGAAGCTGTATAAGCAACCATATTTCACTTGAGGATCATCGAGGCATTGTCCCTGGTCTGCAGTATTCTGATGTATGGTGAATTTCCTCATATATATCCTCCACCACTCTAACCATCTCTTTCTGACTCTTAGTGGTAATAGCCAGGGCCTGAAGTATGTCACGGTACAACCGCTGTTGTGCAGACAAGACCTAGCATGTCTCTGGAACCAACTGTGATAGATTTTTCATCTGGCACCCCTGTGTGTAGCGCAAAATAGATAATGGAACCTCAAACATTTTTGTGTCTTTCTTCCCAGGTTTTGCACATCTGCAAGGGAGGTATTGATCTGCAGAGTGAGTATTCCCTTTCTGTTTATGCAGTGTGTTTGAGTATGTGTCAATGATTGTGGAGTTATCAATCTACCTGTGAGTAGGGGCCTTGCCTGTACACTTTGCAGCTATGTGCCACTGTCCTAAGGTTGTGTTATGACTATGACAGTTATGGCAACATCATTGTTGACAGCTATTTTGCCATTAGCCTACTGAGATGCATCACAGCATGTTATTGTTAGGGGTACAGTACCTGTGAGAAAATATATAATTATCTGATTAATGTCTCATGATAAATATATCTGAATAAATGTTACAGTTATGATGTTCATACTTACCATTTACTATATGCTCTGATGGTGTTACTGCTGATATTGATAAAGCAGCTGATGAGAAAACATTTCAAAGTTATATATAGACATTCACCATATGAGAGTATACATGCATACTGAAAATGTCAGATGAACACTGACCTTCTATATCACTTGTTTGTGGATGATGAGGGCATACCAAAGTGCTGGTATCCATGTCACGTTGAAAGGACTCAGTGCTCTCATCATCTGTGTGACAGTCGTCCCCTCATAGGGCTAGCAGATACTCCTCATTAGGTGTTAAACTTTCGACAGTGGAAGTCCCATCTCCCATGGTACCATGTGCAATTACATTCTGTCTAGCTTTACTACTTGCATAGGATACTTATCATCATCTGTCTTTCTGCATTGTGCCAAGTTACAGTTCTTTTCCTATGGCATTTATGTCAGCCAGAACTTAATTCCACATCTTAACTTGATCTTCCTGTTTTGGACCCTCATTTCCAAAAAAAGCATGTTTTTGACATATTTTAAGTGCATCCATGAGGATATGGTTCTCTTCTGCAGTGAAATGTCTTGTTCCATGATACTATGACATCATTTCCTTAGAAATAGTAACTTTCTAATTACTAATCTAACCCTTCCCTTAATGAGTTCAAGCATTCTGGCAAATGTATTTCAATTAGCAGTGCAAGACAATAGCATTGGAACTGAGAGTTCTCATGCCTCACCGTTTACATTGTATGTTAATTATTCATTCTTTTCAAGAACATTTTGTCTGGATGACACAGAATAATGTGCATATTGAAATGCAGGCCTGTAAAGGTGTATGGGAAGGGAGGGGGAAAGTCTGACATAGTACATTAATGGTGGTTTAGTTGGTAAAATGTAATAAATATGTGAGCTCCGTTGTCCTGAGCATTGCCATTGTCAGGTATTAGAGATTGTACCAAATAAGTGCATTATTGTGAATTTGCAGCATATTAAAAATGGGTCTTTTACACAGCAATGACAGTCATACCTCTCAACCTCTTAGCAAAGGAAATCTGGACATAACCAAAACTAATGGAGGGGGGCAAAGCTCAAAAACAGGGACAGATTTTAATTACTGCTCCTAAACATAGAAAGTTGCTAGAATAATGGGTTTTGTATTAGCATGCATTTTATGAAAGACATGAGAACTGAAAAATCAAATGTGTATCATTATTTAGTGACATCAGTCCTGAACGATTTGACAGAAAATCACACATTTTATGTGGAAGAGACTAAAAATATGAGGCAAAGATTAGGACGTTCTGCAAAAATCTGGAAAGTTGAGAGATATGGTGACAGTACATTTTTTAATTTGACAAATGTAACAACATTTTCACCTTGGGACTACTTCTGAAGCTATTCCTGAAGACTTCACAACAACAACAATAGTAATAATAGCAATTTTTAGAACATACTGTTTCTAACTTACCTGCCTTAAAATGCTTACTATCAAAATGTGGATCGGCACATACTCGAAATTGGGATGGTCAAATGTGTGTTTTCCAGTTTCTGTAATGCTGATCTAGAAATGTTTGATTCCATATTAGCGAATGGTAATGTGCATTCACTAATACGGGATCAACGTTTTAATAACAGATCACCTTACAGCGGGGATCGGGATATTCACCCTTTTCCTCACTGTAGTGTGATCTCGGATTTGGACTATATAATATGCAGGGGGTGTGGGGGGGTGCAGGAGGGCTTGCCCCCTGCAAAACAGTAAAAACTTGTGATATAGAGGTATAATTCCTATGGCAGCTTCAGCACAAGTGCCTGAGGGGCTGACATCACCTCCTGACATTTTGAATAATTTCAAATGCGGATGTCAAGGTGATGATTTTTGACATTCTGTAAAAATGACATTCTCAAATTTAAATGTCAGTTTGGACAATTAAATAGATTTTGTTTTGAGATTCAACATTTTGATAGTAAACCATTTTAAACTGTTGGCTTTATCTGTGACGTTCACTCCATGTTTGCAGAAATGTGGTATCTGGTAACAAGTGGCACTCACAAAATTTCAACAAATTACCTTCAGTTTGCAAAATGTTTATACAGCTGAGGCTTGTGGACACATAGCTCTATGAATCACATTACTTTGCATCTGTGCTAATGTACCGACTGTTGTACATAACTTTGTACTACTGTGAACAAGTCGCAGCAAGGAATTCGAGCATATGGCTTCAGCCATATGCATTTTGAGTTTCTGAACATTCGACTTTGTGAAGGGGAACCATATATATATATATATATATATATATATATATATATATATATATATATATATATACACACATATATATATATATACACACACACACACACACACACACACACACACACATATATATATATATACATATGTATACACACACACACACACACACACACACACACACACACACACACACACACACACACACACACACGCACATATATATATATATATATATATATATATATATATATATATATATATGTATACACACACACACATTATATATATATATATATATATATATATATATATATATCTATACATACATATGTATATAGTCTCTAGTAGATCAATTCATTATTTAGGATTGCACTACTGTTGTTAGGTTTTTGTTTTTTTGCCACAAATGTGCACTACTTCTTTTTTCTTCCTGGACACATTATATTAAAATAAACTTTTCAAAAGTGCAGAATTACTTGAGCTCTGCAGCACTTCAGGAACTAAGGAGATTCCTGCTAATTTAAAGTACTTCAGAAGAACAGAGATAATGTTAGTGCATATCTGTGTAAGACCTGTTCAGGTATGTGATAGGTTCATAAGTTTATTGGAGGTTACTAGCTAATGGCCCTAGGGCCTTTACAAGCCTAGCTGTATAAAAACCTGTGTACTCTTATTTTCCATATTTAGACAGTCAGATCTCACTGATGTGAACAACATTGTTACTCCCCAAAACTTAATTCTGTCCAAAATGTTTGCCATTTTCTCAGCCCATTCTCACACTAGTACTCCAACTTGCTGCATTTATTTGACAACAGAAAATTCAGGAAAGGGTGTTACCCTTGTGTGAGACAAGAATAAGTAGGCTAAGATTTTACATAATTACTTGTGGCATGACCAAGCATTGTTTGATAAACATGTACAGACAACAACTGCTATGAAAAGAACATTCTATTTGCAGACATGAGGAAATTAAAAGGAAATGACCAATCATAACTCCATGTGCCTGGTAACAAAGATAACCTTTGGGACACTCCTTTTTAATATGGAGTAAGTATTTCATTTCTAAATGGATTAGTTTACATCATAGTAAACTGGCTCTAATGTATGCATATATAAATGCTTTACTTCCTTGCTGTCTGGAGTAAGAAAGAGGAATGCTTTCTCTGTCCTTATGCTAGCTAAAAATAAAATTGTAAATTGTAACATCTGGGATATTTACCAAAAATGATTCATCTATGCATGACTATCATATCTTATTCCCAGAACTGATTGATTTGTTACAATGAAGGTTCAATCCGGGGGGGGGGCGGGGGGGGGTTGTCTTCATTCAGGTTGGTAGAACACTGAAGATAAACTGTCATAGTCTGCACAATAGGGTGTGGCAAGAGATCAAAGAGACTGAAAAATCCACATGATAGCAAGCCATAAGCTCAGTGAACTGACGGCGCAATAATAGTATCAGAATAAACAAAGTTTTAAAAGAAAAAAAACTGTTGCCACTGAACAGAAACAAATGTAAATTAATTTATGTGCAAAAGTAAGGTTCAAGGAATTTTGGAGCCAGATAATCTATTCTTTGTATATTTGTCTCCGCCTTGCTGAAAACAAGTCTTCCTAGCTGTTATATTAAAGTGTTATCATCGTAACTGTATGACAGGATTCTCTTAAAATAATGTAAAAATATGCAGTGAGCCAGTAAGTCATTTGCCTGGAGCATCACAACTTATTAACTGCCTAATTGCATGACATTAAATGATTCTGTAAGTATAAAACAGTAATTATTCAATGACATGGTAAGTCATTTGCCAGTATCCTCACAACTTATTAATCGGCTAACTGCATAACATGAAAGGATTCGTTAAGCATAATGAAAAAATATGCAGTGACATAGCTGCAAGTTCATAGGTTCATAGGTAGGTACTAGGCTATCAGCCCTGGGGCCTATACAAACCCAGCCAAAAAGGTACCCTGGCTTTTGCCACACAAGAAAATTATTTTCCTGTGCCACTGTCGAGCAGAACCACAGAGGTGATCCCTGGGGTAAATTTCCTATTTCCCATCCAATCATCAAAATTTTTCTTGAAGAGTGCTAATGAGGAGCTTTGTTTGATATAGATAGGTAGTTTATTTCACAGTATGGGAAGTCTCTGGGACAGGAATCTGTCTCTCTGGCATGTTCTGTTTATTGTGGTGACAAGGTTTAGGTCCCTAGAGCGTGTAGCTCGGAGGGATTGGGATTTCTTTAAGTGGAGTATGTCCAACAGCTCTGGGTTTGACATAGCTTTGTATGTTAGGCAGAGATCACCTCTGAGTATGCGATATGCGACGGAGTAAAGCTGGAGTGTTTTGAGATGGTCTGCATTGGGCATCTGTTTGAGGCTGGTAATCCTCTTTGTGAGGTATTTCTGCGGCCTTTCCAGTTGTTGTAGATGTCTTGCGAGGTACATACCAAAAGGGGTGTTGTACTCTATAATGGGTTTAATGAGTGATGAGTAGAGGGGAACAATGACCTCTTTTTTTCTAGATGAGAAACCTTTTGTGATGAGGTGTGCCACGTAGAAGGATTTCCTGACTACTGTGGCGATGTGATTATCAAAGGAGAGACTACAGTCCACCTGTGTCCCAAGGTCCCTTATCACACTTTTGGTGTTAAGTATACTACTGCCTATGTTGTAGTTTTTACCAAAGGGGATGACAATGCAATTTTTGGCACTGAGCTTGAGGCCATGGCTTTGACAGCAGGCATCTGTCTCAGTGAGGCCCTTTTGTAGGATGTCCACATCGTTAGGAGTTTAGATTATGGCTCCTATTTTGCAGTCATCTGCGAACTTTGTTAGCCAAAGACCTTCTGTGTTAGCCTGTACTTCAGAGAAGTAGATACCAAACAGGAGAGGACCCAGGACTGAACCCTGTGGTACTCCACTTGTCACTGGTCTGAAGTCAGATTTGGAGTCTGCTACTTTCACAGTGTGGGTTCTGTCAGTGAGGAGTTGGCAACCCATCTTGTGACATAGGGATTTATACCTAGTTTAGTGAGTTTATCCATAATTCCAGAGTGCAGGATGGTGTCGAAAGCCTTTGCAAGATCTAGATAGGCTGCGTGAACCACCTTACCCTTGTCTACGGCTTTGGTGACTGCTTCAAAGAAGTCTATCAGGTTTAGGAGACATGATCTGCCTTTTACAAACCCGAACTGGGTGGGGTCCAGAGTTTGGAGATTACCAATGTCTTTGTTTATAAGTTCCATGATGATACATTCCATGGCCTTGCAGACCAGGCTCATCAGGCTAATGGGGCGGTAGTCCTCAGGGTCATTGGTGGCTGCCCCCTTGTGGAGTGGGATAACCATCTCTGTGCACCATTCAGCAGGCACAAAGTCTGAGGTGAGGCTATGCTTGAACATGGTACTTAGGTGGGGTGCCACCTAACGCAGCCTGGTATGTTGTCTGGTCCCATGGATGCTATGTTCTTGGCTTTGGAGAGTGTGTTTTTTACCTGTGCAGCTTTGATTACAGGAACTTTGCATTCTTCTGGTATAGAGATGGGCTCTTTAGGGAATGAGACCGGGGTAAAGTTAGCACTGAACCTATCTGCCAGGATGTTGGCAATATCAGTTGGGTCTGTATATTTAGTGCCATTGTGCTATAACTCAGAGCAGATCTGAGTGTTGCCATTGAGATTCTTGACATAGCTATAGAATGCTTTGTGGTTGTCTTTAGACTAGCTTTGGAGGATTTTATCAGGGATCACAGCTTCTTACTGAGGCTGACCAGGGAGCTCCTCCACTCATGGGATTTTACTCTCTTTTGCAACAGTTTCTTCCTTCTGTTGTACAGTTTGTTTATGGCAGGGGACCACCAGATTGGCTTCCTTTTTTTGCAGTATAGCGTCTTGGTTCTGTTTGGGATAGTATGATCCATGCACTCATGTAAGTGCTTATAAAGTGCAATTGTGTAGGATTCAGTAGTCATAACTGTATTGTCCATCTGCATTGGTGTCATGAAGTTCACCACTTCTGTCTTAAGAAGCATGAAGTTGGCTTTGGAGAAATTTTTTACCATGGTTTCCTTAATGGGGGGAGGGGGCAGAATGTGAATTTCTAGGGAAATTAGCTTATAGTCGGATCGAACCAATGAGGAGTTGACTTCAGGTGTGGAACACCGGTCACTCATGTTGGTAATGACTCGATCTAGGATATTGTTGCCCCTGGTGGGGGTGTGGATAAGTTGATCCAGGGCGTTGGAGTTTATGAATTCCAGAAAACGTTGAACGAAGGAGTTGGTACATGAGTAGTTTTCCCAGTTAATGTTGGGATAGTTGAAATTGCCCATTATTAGGGTGTTTGATTGAACCCTAATATTTTCCAGTACATCAAGAAAAGAGGAGTGGGAATCCTGGGGCATGGTGGGCGATCTGTAGCAAGCGACAATTTGGGTTGCAGTTTTGCCCAGAGTTAGTTTCACTTGAATAACCTCGGATGAATTATGCTGAGCAACTAGCTTGGAGGTGTGGATATCCTTAATGAATATGGACACACCTCTGCCTTTGGTGTTCCGGTCCAGGTTACATGGCCAAAACGTGTGGTATGAGTTATAGCCTGGTAGTGCAGGGGTGCTTTCTGGAGCCTTGAACCAGGTCTCAGTCACTGCACAGGTATCGATGTTCTCCATTTTAAAGAGTGCCTTGAGTGAGTGCATTTTGAGATTTAGACTTCTAGCATTGAGTAGCATCACCCTCAGTTTTTGCTTGCCTGTTCCTGTTATGGTGGTGAATTTGTCATTTGAACCTTGCTTAAAAAACGCACTATAGGGGCGGCAAGAACCTTAGCCAGTATCCAGAATCCCAGGGGTGACAGGTGCAGGCCATCTCTGGCAAAGCATCGTGGTCTGTCGACCATGTCATGCCAGGCAGACAGATACTGGATCCCTTTAGAATGGCACCAGAAGCTTAGCCAATTGTTGAAGTCAATCATTTTGTCCTTGTACTGCGGCATCATTCTGGGTGATGGCAGAATGCTACTCAGGGCTAGGGTCATACCTGCCTGGGCTACAAGATCAGAGAGCTCTTCCATGTCTCTTTTCATGTAGTCCAGGGAGGTATGTCTCAGGTCGTTCACACCAACATGGACAATGACAGAGTTATATTTATACTTGTTGTGGAGTGACCTGAGTGGTGGGTTATGTAGCAGATCCTGGCACCCGACAGGCAGCTGACAGTAACCTACTCCTTGTTTAGCCTGGTAAGTGGGACATCAGTGTGCCTGACTATAGAGTCACCTATGACTAGTGTGTTGGGTATGTTGTTTTGCTTTATTGGATGTGGTTGAGTGGCACAGTGAGTCTGCGGGCTATGTGTCATTTGGGTTGTGTTGGGGGGGTGGAGGTTGCTTGCATTTCTGCTTTGGAGGTCTCTGTTGCTTGAGCAGATTATTATTGAGAGCCTCCGCAAAAGTTTTTGTGTTTCTATGTGTGGATTTTGGTGGTGTAGATTTAGTGAGACTATGTGATGAGTGTGGTGTGGTGCAAGTGTTTACCTTCTCCTTGACTCCTTGACTTTTCTTGACTGTCAAGTTCAGTCTTGGCTGGAGAGAGCTTTACCTCCAGTTTGGCTAGATAAGTGCATCTCTCACAGGTTGTAGTGTTGGATGGTAGGAGGAGAGGGTTGTCTGTGTACATGAGGCAATTTCTACATTGCCCCAAGATGCCCAGATTCATCAGATAGACAGGAGAGAACACTGGGAGCTGATCCTTGGACATGCCTGAATAAAAAAATATTTTCCTCTAGATAAGTGAGGAAAGTGAGTACAAGAGCTGTTTTCTCTAAGCAAGTGAGGAAAGTAAGTACCAAAACTGTTTTCCTCTAGGTAATGAGGAAGGTTGAGTGCTGTAGTAATTAGTAGGTTATTTAGTGCTTACAAGTTCTGAACAAGTGCAGATCATGAATAAGCAAATTCAAGTGCTAAAACTAAGAATCTGTATCTGGACTAAACTAGTTACAGGAATGGGGGGAAACAAGTGCAAATGCGACCTTTTAAATTAGAAAGTTGAGAGAGATGGAAAAACTGCCCAAATGGCCAATAAGTACAATTTCTGGGCCAGAACCACTCCTTATGTGGTAGATAGGTTACCTAGTGCTTACCACTCCCACTGATAAACTAGAAGGCTTCCCTCCAACACAGAAAGCTTGTGGGGGGGGGGCCCAGAAGCTTACATACAGTCCTGGATACAGCAAGTCTGAATCTGGACTACACTAATTTGCCGTGAACCTCATGTCTTATTAAGTTATTAACTGTTTAGCTGTGTAACAAGATTCAGTAAAGTTAATAATATGCAGTGACATAAACTCTGATTTACCAGCACATCAAAGCTGGTAGTAGATTGGCATTTGTACTAGCATACATGTTTACATCTTAAAGTTAATGGGATAAATAAGGCTGCTCCAGTGGCATAGAGGGATAAAGCCTTGACTATAGCTCAGCCAATTCGGGTTCGATTCGCATCTTTGATAGAGTGGTACGGTGGGATGAGCATGCTCATTCTGGAAGGGAAGGTGCTTGTCAATAATGCTTCGCAAGAGGAGGTGTAGTCCAAAGAGAGGGATTGTCCTCAGACATTATTGACAAGCATGGGGCAGAAAACAAAGAAAAGTGGGTAGGGAATATAAAAAGAACCCCCCAACATGACTGGCCCCAGCAAATACCAGAGTAGTCCAGTGGTAGGAGAATGGCAATTAGACCAGGTGTGGACATAGGGCACTGGTGGCCAGGCCAGTATCATGAAGTCCAAGAGGGCAAAAGAAAAGGTTGATGGGATAAATATGCTGTTTGTAATATCTTCAAAAGCTTTCATATGCAAAAACTGAAGTCAAATGTATAAGAGAAGTAATTGCACTTATCAAGAACAAATTACAATGAACAGTGCTTGTAAAAATCTAATATGTAGGATATTTTCAAATGTTCACATATGTTAGCTTAAAAATACAGTAGTAAAAGTAATTTTAAAGTACATGCCTTTCTGGCAAGTTTACCCAACCTTTTTCTGCATCTACTCTGTATAGTCTCACATCCGTTAATATGTAACGGTTCATCTGTGCTTTCTTAGCTAGCTGCTTCTACTGCATATTTTCCCATACTTGGTGGGGTGTAAAAGTTCTCCAGTGGTTTATTTTAAAATTCACTTGTGTAAGTGTTTGGTGTGCTTGAATGCTATGTTTGACACCTCACTTGGCTAGACACATCTTTTATGTATATTCCCACATCAGGTGATAAGTAACGGTTCACCTGTGTTTAACCTTGATGTATACCTTTCACCCTATCTACTGTATGACCAGTGGAAAGGAGGAAAGATAGCTGACTAAAACCTAATAAAATTCAAATAAGAGCTGTCACAAGACAACGCATTCTGCTATTGGAATCTCATTTTAAAGCATTAGATTCTAACACACACATATACACAGGTCACTGTAACTGATGGTGGTATGTCACTTAAGTTTGTTGTTCAGTCTCCCCCATGCTTGCTAAGCTCAGCTTTTTAAGAGCTGCATTTTGCAAGAAGTAATTGCATTCATTAAATCAATTTTATTATTATTTCTTAACTTAGTATTTTTTTTTCACGCTCACTAACCATGGCATTTTGGCCATATTTAGTTTGCATAAATAAACTGGCACCTTTTTTTTCTTTCATTAGTGCTTCATGTTGCTTTGTTATATTGCCATGAAGGAGTGGTCTTGTTTTTTACTGGAATTTACTTGTACATTAATACCCTGTTGGAGAGTATTCATTCTCCATTAGGATGTTGTTTAATTTTCAGCCTATTATTTAATCATCAATAACTTTGCAGTATCTCCAGTTATAATGATGCCAAGAGGAAGCTTACCTTAAATTGAAAGGAACCGATTTCTAGTAAAGGAACTGTTCTTACATGAAAACTTATGTACCAGAACAGTTTCCTATTGAACTAGATCAAGATACTAGCTGCTGACCCGCTCAGCCTGCTCACCGATTATTTCTGGCAGCAACACTGGGAAGGGGAAAACCCTGCTCCTCCCAGATCAGATTACAGAGACTGCTTCATTCTGTGAGTCCCCTTCTGAGCTTGTTACTGCCATTTCCCCATGTGTGCATAGTGTAGCTGCAGGGTATTCGGCTATCTTTTTCTTGACTTACACTAGCTATGGTCAGGGATAATCTATTTTCAACAACAATTTGCAGCTTGCTGGCTTATAACATTATTGTACAGCTTGCTAGATATAAGTAAATTCATTTTCATGGCATTTCAGTACATCATCACAATATTTTTTGTCCTGTTTTTTCTTTGCACTGCATGTTAATTTGTAGTTCATGATCCTTTCTTTGCATTAAGTTGCACTTTTTTGTTATATAACTGGACTGTGTTGCACAAGATTATTATTATTATCTAAATTGCCTCAGAAAGGACAGATCAGATGATATATTGCTGGAAGATCCAGTAGGTAACACTGATGCTATATCACCTGGAAAACACTCCATATCATCAAACATTTGCAATACTGAATATCTGCAATGCTGTCAGAAGCGATCAAATAAAATTATATGATTGCAGAATGCCTGCATTACTTTGTGGGAGGTCACGTTATAGCAGGAAGTGGGAATTTGCACTTTCCCCACTGTTGTGTGATCTTGAAGTTGATATATATAATTAGCAGGGAGGTGAGGGGTATTTCCCCATATGGAGGGTGCAGAAGGACTTGCCCACCTGCAAAAATCTTTTTCCCCTCGATGTGTTGAGTTTTGATCCTTTGGGTTTGATCTTTTGATGTTCGATGTTCTGCTACTTCAATGTTTCAAAATGCACTCACCACCTGTTATGTCTGATTATGTGGTAGATGCATCATTGCTCTGCTTCAATAGTAAGTATTAGTGTGCAGAGTGTCAGAGCTCCAATCTGTAATCAAGTGTTGCATATCAGAATTCTTGTAAAGCAGAGGACACATTTGGTTATCATCTTGTGCCTCATTCTTCCAGCACTACATCAGTCTAGACCGTTCCTGCACTGCTTATGATTTGGTGACTATACACACGTGTGCACATACACACACACACACACACACACACACACACACACACACACACACACACACACACACACACACATATATATATATATATATATATGTATATACACACACACACACATATATATATATATATATATATATATATATATGTATGTATATATATATATATATATATATATATATATATATATATATATATATATATATATATATATATATATATATATATATATATACACACATATATATATGTACACACACACACACACACACACACACACACACACACACACACACACACACACACATATATATATATATATATATATGGTTCCCCTTCACAAAGTCGAATGGCCACAATCACGAAAGTCATATGGTCGAGACCATATGCTCAAATTATGGAAGCTCGACTCTGTGAATGGGAACATACAGCACAGAACGGAGATTCCCTTTCTGCACTGTAGTGCGACCACGGATTTGGAATAAATAAGTGGCGGGGGTGTGGGGGGCAAGGGGCTTGCCCCTAGAAACACTTTGTTGTGTTACGTTTTCTGTTTTCAGCTCCTTTCATGAAGTCGAGCCTCAGAATTGAGCATATGGCTTCAGCCATATGCATTTTGAGTTTCTGAACGTTGACTTTGTGAAGAACTATATATATATATATATATATATATATATATATATATATATATATATACACACACACACACACACACACACACACACACACACACATACATATATATATATATATATATATATATATATATATATATATATATATATATATACACACACACACACACACACACACATACATATATATATATATATATATATCTATATATGTATACACACACACACACATATATAGATATATATATATATATATATATATATATATATATATATATATATATATATATATATATATACATATGTATATAGTCTCTAGTAGATCAATTCATTATTTAGGATTGCACTACTGTTGTTAGGTTTTTGTTTTTTTGCCACAAAAGTGCACTACTTCTTTTTTCTTCCTGGGTACATTATATTAAAATAAACTTTTCAAAAGTGCAGAATTACTTGAGCTCTGCAGCACTTCAGGAACTAAGGAGATTCCTGCTAATTTAAAGTATTTCAGAAGAACAGAGATAATGTTAGTGCATATTTGTGTAAGACCTGTTCAGGTATGTCATAGGTTCATAAGTTCATTGGAGGTTACTAGCTAATGGCCCTAGGGCCTTTACAAGCCTAGCCATATAAAAACCTGTGTACTCTTATTTTCCATATTTAGACAGTCAGATCTCACTGATGTGAACAACATTGTTACTCCCCAAAACTTAATTCTGTCCAAAATGTTTGCCATTTTCTCAGCCCATCCTCACACTAGTACTCCAACTTGCTGCATTTATTTGACAACAGAAAATTCAGGAAAGGGTGTTACCCTTGTGTGAGACAAGAATAAGTAGGTTAAGATTTTACATAATTACTTGTGGCATGACCAAGCATTGTTTGATAAACATGTACAGACAACAACTGCTATGAAAAGAACATTCTATTTGCAGACATGAGGGAAATTAAAAGGAAATGACCAATCATAACTCCATGTGCCTGGTAACAAAGATAACCTTTGGGACACTCCTTTTTAATATGGAGTAAGTATTTCATTTCTAAATGGATTAGTTTACATCATAGTAAACTGGCTCTAATGTATGCATATATAAATGCTTTACTTCCTTGCTGTCTGGAGTAAGAAAGAGGAATGCTTTCTCTGTCCTTATGCTAGCTAAAAATAAAATTGTAAATTGTAACATCTGAGATATTTACCAAAAATGATTCATCTATGCATGACTATCATATCTTATTCCCACAATTGATTGATTTGTTACAATGAAGGTTCAATCCGGGGGGGGGGGGTTGTCTTCATTCAGGTTGGTAGAACACTGAAGATAAACTGTCATAGTCTGCACAATAGGGTGTGGCAGGAGATCAAAGAGACTGAAAAATCCACATGATAGCAAGCCATAAACTCAGTGAACCTGATGGCGCAATAATAGTATCAGAATAAACGAAGTTTTAAAAGAAAAAAAACTGTTGCCACTGAACAGAAACAAATGTAAATGAATTTATGTGCAAAAGTAAGTTTCAAAGAATTTTGGAGCCAGATAATCTATTCTTGGTATATTTGTCTCCGCCTTGCTGAAAACAAGTCTTCCTAGCTGTTATATTAAAGTGTTATCATCGTAACTGTATGACAGGATTCCCTTAAAATAATGTAAAAATATGCAGTGAGCCAGTAAGTCATTTGCCTGGAGCATCACAACTTATTAACTGCCTAATTGCATGACATTAAATGATTCTGTAAGTATAAAACAGTAATTATTCAATGACATGGTAAGTCATTTGCCAGTATCCTCACAACTTATTAATCGGCTAACTGCATAACATGAAAGGATTCGTTAAGCATAATGAAAAAATATGCAGTGACATAGCTGCAAGTTCATAGGTTCATAGGTAGGTACTAGGCTATCAGCCCTGGGGCCTATACAAGCCCAGCCAAAAAGGTACCCTGGCTTTTGCCACCCAAGAAAATTATTTTCCTGTGCCACTGTCGAGCAGAACCACAGAGGTAATCCCTGGGGTGAATTTCCTATTTCCCATCCAATCATCAAAATTTTTCTTGAAGAGTGCTAATGAGGAGCTTTGTTTGATATAGATAGGTAGTTTATTTCAGAGTATGGGAAGTCTCTGGGACAGGAATCTATCTCTCCGGCATGTTCTGTTTATTGTGGTGACAAGGTTTAGGTCCCTAGAGCGTGTAGCTCGGAGGGATTGGGATTTCTTTAAGTGGAGTATGTCCAACAGCTCTGGGTTTGACATAGCTTTGTATGTTAGGCAGAGATCACCTCTGAGTAGGCGATATGCGACGGAGTAAAGCTGGAGTTTTTTGAGATGGTCTGCATTGGGTATCTGTTTGAGGCTGGTAATCCTCTTTGTGAGGTATTTCTGCGGCCTTTCCAGTTGTTGTAGATGTCTTGTGAGGTACATACCAAAAGGGGCGTTGTACTCTATAATGGGTCTAATGAGTGATGAGTAGAGGGGAACAATGACCTCTTTTTTTCTAGATGAGAAACCTTTTGTGATGAGGTGTGCCACGTAGAAGGATTTCCTGACTACTGTGGCAATGTGATTATCAAAGGAGAGACTACAGTCCACCTGTGTCCCAAGGTCCCTTATCACACTTTTGGTGTTAAGTATACTACAGCCTATGTTGTAGTTTTTACCAAAGGGGATGACAATGCACTTTTTGGCATTGAGCTTGAGGCCATGGCTTTGACACCAGGCATCTGTCTCAGTGAGGCCCTTTTGTAGGATGTCCACATCGTTAGGAGCTTAGATTATGGCTCCTATTTTGCAGTCATCTGCGAACTTTGTTAGCCAAAGACCTTCTGTGTTAGCCTGTACTTCAGAGAAGTAGATACCAAACAGGAGAGGACCCAGGACTGAACCCTGTGGTACTCCACTTGTCATTGGTCTGAAGTCAGATTTGGAGTCTGCTACTTTCACAGTGTGGGTTCTGTCAGTGAGCCAGTTGGCAACCCATCTTGTGACATAGGGATTTATACCTAGTTTAGTGAGTTTATCCATAATTCCAGAGTGCAGGATGGTGTCGAAAGCCTTGGCAAGATCTAGATAGGCTGCGTGAACCACCTTACCCTTGTCTACGGTTTTGGTGACTGCTTCAAAGAAGTCTATCAGGTTTAGGAGACATGATCTGCCTTTTACAAGCCCGAACTGGGTGGGGTCCAGAGTTTGGAGATTACCAATGTCTTTGTTTATAAGTTCAATGATGATACATTCCATGGCCTTGCAGACCAGGCTCGTCAGGCTAATGGGGCGGTAGTCCCCGGGGTCATTGGTGGCTGCCCCCTTGTGGAGTGGGATAACCGTCTCTGTGCACCATTCAGCAGGCACAAAGTCTGAGGTGAGGCTATGCTTGAACATGGTACTTAGGTGGGGTGCCACCTAACGCAGCCTGGTATGTTGTCTGGTCCCATGGATGCTATGTTCTTGGCTTTGGAGAGTGTGTTTTTTACCTGTGCAGCTTTGATTACAGGAACTTTGCATTCTTCTGGTATAGAGATGGGCTCTTTAGGGAGTGAGACCGGGGTAAAGTTAGCACTGAACCTATCTGCCAGGATGTTGGCAATATCAGTTGGGTCTGTATATTTAGTGCCATTGTGCTATAACTCAGAGCAGATCTGAGTGTTGCCATTGAGATTCTTGACATAGCTATAGAATGCTTTGTGGTTGTCTTTAGACTAGCTTTGGAGGATTTTATCAGGGATCGCAGCTTCTTACTGAGGCTGACCAGGGAGCTCCTCCACTCATGGGATTTTACTCTCTTTTGCAACAGTTTCTTCCTTCTGTTGTACAGTTTGTTTATGGCAGGGGACCACCAGATTGGCTTCCTTTTTTTGCAGTATAGCGTCTTGGTTCTGTTTGGGATAGTATGATCCATGCACTCATGTAAGTGCTTATAAAGTGCAATTGTGTAGGATTCAGTAGTCATAACTGTATTGTCCATCTGCATTGGTGTCATGAAGTTCACCACTTCTGTCTTAAGAAGCATGAAGTTGGCTTTGGAGAAATTTTTTACCATGGTTTCCTTAATGGGGGGAGGGGGCAGGATGTGAATTTCTAGGGAAATTAGCTTATAGTCGGATCGAACCAATGAGGAGTTGACTTCAGGTGTGGAACACCGGTCACTCATGTTGGTAATGACTAGATCTAGGATATTGTTGCCCCTGGTGGGGGTGTGGATAAGTTGATCCAGGGCGTTGGAGTTTATGAATTCCAGAAAGCGTTGAGCGAAGGAGTTGGTACATGAGTAGTTTTCCCAGTTAATGGTGGGGTAGTTGAAATTGCCCATTATTAGGGTGTTTGATTGAACCCTAATATTTTCTAGTACATCAAGAAAAGAGGAGTGGGAATCCTGGGGCATGGTGAGGGATCTGTAGCAAGCGACAATTTGGGTTGCAGTTTTGCCCAGAGTTAGTTTCACTTGAATAACCTCGGATGAATTATGCTGAGCAACTAGCTTGGAGGTGTGGATATCCTTAATGAATATGGACACACCTCTGCCTTTGGTGTTCCGGTCCAGGTTACATGGCCAAAAAGTGTGGTATGAGTTATAGCCTGGTAGTGCAGGGGTGCTTTCTGGAGCCTTGAACCAGGTCTCAGTCACTGCACAGGTATCGATGTTCTCCATTTTAAGGAGTGCCTCGAGTGAGTGCATTTTGAGATTTAGACTTCTAGCATTGAGTAGCATCACCCTCAGTTTTTGCTTGCCTGTTCCTGTTATGGTGGTGAATTTGTCATTTGAACCTTGCTTAAAAAAGGCACTATAGGGGTGGCAAGAACCTTAGCCAGTATCCAGAATCCCAGGGGTGACAGGTGCAGGCCATCTCTGGCAAAGCATCATGGTCTGTCGACCATGTCATGCCAGGCAGACAGATACTGGATCCCTTTAGAATGGCACCAGAAGCTTAGCCAATTGTTGAAGTCAATCATTTTGTCCTTGTACTGTGGCATCATTCTGGGTGATGGCAGAATGCTACTCAGGGCTAGGGTCATACCTGCCTGGGCTACAAGATCAGAGAGCTCTTCCATGTCTCTTTTCATGTAGTCCAGGGAGGTATGTCTCAGGTCGTTCACACCAACATGGACAATGACAGAGTTATATTTATACTTGTTGTGGAGTGACCTGAGTGGTGGGTTATGTAGCAGATCCTGGCACCCGATAGGCAGCTGACAGTAACCTACTCCTTGTTTAGCCTGGTAAGTTGGACATCACTGTGCCTGACTATAGAGTCACCTATGACTAGTGTGTTGGGTATGTTGTTTTACTTTATTGGATGTGGTTGAGTGGCACACTGAGTCTGCGGGCTATGTGTCATTTGGGTTGTGTTGGGGGGTGGAGGTTGCTTGCATTTCTGCTTTGGAGGTCTCTGTTGCTTGAGCAGATTATTATTGAGAGCCTCCGCAAAAGTTTTTGTGTTTCTATGTGTGGATTTTGGTGGTGTAGATTTAGTGAGACTATGTGATGAGTGTGGTGTGGTGCAAGTGTTTACCTTCTCGTTGACTCCTTGACTTCTCTTGACTGTCAAGTTCAGTCTTGGCTGGAGAGAGCTTTACCTCCAATTTGGCTAGATAAGTGCATCTCTCACAGGTTGTAGTGTTGGATGGTAGGAGGAGAGGGTTGTCTGTGTACATGAGGCAATTTCTACATTGCCCCAAGATGCCCAGATTCATCAGATAGACAGGAGAGAACACTGGGAGCTGATCCTTGGACATGCCTGAATAAAAAAAAACTGTTTTCCTCTGGATAAGTGAGGAAAGTGAGTACAAGAGCTGTTTTTCTCTAAGCAAGTGAGGAAAGTAAGTACCAAAACTGTTTTCCTCTAGGTAATGAGGAAGGTTGAGTGCTGTAGTAATTAGTAGGTTATTTAGTGCTTACAAGTTCTGAACAAGTGCAGATCATGAATAAGCAAATTCAAGTGCTAAAACTAAGAATCTGTATCTGGACTAAACTAGTTACAGGAATGGGGGGAAACAAGTGCAAATGCGACCTTTTAAATTAGAAAGTTGAGAGAGATGGAAAAACTGCCCAAATGGCCAATAAGTACAATTTCTGGGCCAGAACCACTCCTTATGTGGTAGATAGGTTACCTAGTTCTTACCACTCCCACTGATAAACTAGAAGGCTTCCCTCCAACACAGAAAGCTTGTGGGGGGGGGGGGGCCCAGAAGCTTACATATAGTCCTGGATACAGCAAGTCTGAATCTGGACTACACTAATTTGCCGTGAACCTCATGTCTTATTAAGTTATTAACTGTTTAGCTGTGTAACAAGATTCAGTAAAGTTAATAATATGCAGTGACATAAACTCTGATTTACCAGCACATCAAAGCTGGTAGTAGATTAGCATTTGTACTAGCATACATGTTTACATCTTAAAGTTAATGGGATAAATAAGGCTGCTCCAGTGGCATAGAGGGATAAAGCCTTGACTATAGCTCAGCCAATTCGGGTTCGATTCGCATCTTTGATTGGTACGGTGGGATGAGCATGCCCATCCTGGAAGGGAAGGTGCTTGTCAATAATCCTTCGCAAGAGGAGGTGTAGTCCAAAGAGAGGGATTGTCCTCAGACATTATTGACAAGCATGGGGCAGAAAACAAAGAAAAGTGGGTAGGGAATATAAAAAGAACCCCCCAACATGACTGGCCCCAGCAAATACCAGAGTAGTCCAGTGGTAGGAGAATGGCAATTAGACCAGGTGTGGACATAGGGCACTGGTGGCCAGGCCAGTATCATGAAGTCCAAGAGGGCAAAAGAAAAGGTTGATGGGATAAATATGCTGTTTGTAATATCTTCAAAAGCTTTCATATGCAAAAATTGAAGTCAAATGTATAAGAGAAGTAATTGCACTTATCAAGAACAAATTACAATGAACAGTGCTTGTAAAAATCTAATATGTAGGATATTTTCAAATGTTCACATATGTTAGCTTAAAAATACAGTAGTAAAAGTAATTTTAAAGTACATGCCTTTCTGGCAAGTTTACAATTTCGTTCCTTAGCTATAGAAACATTTTGCGAAGGACTGAGAAGAGCAAAGTATATGAAGTGAGATCCAGAATAAGAATAAGCATTTTCCATATATTAAAATGGCATGACTAGAAGCCAGAACACCTGAGTAAAATATAGTTTTAATCCATGCAATGACACTCTTGAATTTCAAACCTTTCTAATAATCTGTTGTATAATTTTTCTTATTAAGTGTCCTGGCTAACAAAAGGACACAGTAGTTATAACAAAAGAACACTCTTCGCTATCAGCTAAGACGTAGCTGAATATTGTGCAGCCTAGACAAGATTCAAGATCCTGCTACGTACAAATCAGATTAAGGAAACTAGCTGTTATCTTTTTTACTTCAAGACCTTTTAAGTAGACAGCAAGTCTATATTTAAGATTTCTTAACTTGACTGAAATTCCAGCTGATTAATGATTATGTATCATAAGTTTATAAAGTGTCTATGTTTTGTTCATTGTTTTAATACAATTGACAGTGCAAAACATGGAATCCTAAACAAATTAGTTATGCATTACTATTAAAAAGCAATATCTGCTTTCTGCAAGATTTGTTTTCTTAGAGGAGACAGAGAATTAATGACTTTTTATGGTGACTTGGCAAAAAGCTCTTTGCAGAGTTATGAGATAAGAGACACTTACTGCCGATCAGACATTTAGTCTGAGGTTTAAAACACCTTTTCTTGAAACAAGTTAAAAGATTTATGATCTTACAACTACTGATGAGAAAACATCAAGACAGCACTTCACAGAGGAAAAAGAAAGGTAAAACAGACCCTATTCTTGTTATTTATAGTTCTATTATGATTTATTTCCTATTGTTCTTTAATGAAAAAAAGGAAACATCAGGGAAATGATAGAGGTACGTGAAAGGTAAAAAATGGTATACAAAAATATCTGGAAGTAAACACCAGTTTCATTTATTTTTATTTTTATTTTCCAAATTGATGTATGCTTGCATGATATTTCTAAGATAAATCTTCTGAACTAAGAATTGATTAATGAATTCCAGATAAATTGCTTAATGAGTTTCATATGCTATACTGTATGCTGTGCTGAATGATTGACAAAGGACAATAAATTTCAACTAATGATTTGTGACAGGTTTAATGACATCTGCATAGCATGAAAAAAAAATTAACAAATGTATAAATACATTTAGTATTCAATGATTGTATGATTGTTTCACTTACTTTAATGAAAACTACATGTAGTACTTATAGAAATGAATATTGTGTTGTCGTTTATGGTAATTCAGGTGGAGCCTGCATCTGGTCACTTTGTAATCAGTGCTGTACCATGGCAACAAATACAAAAAAATAAAACAAATTCCTCTGCATATGCTCTTACTTCATGCCCACTGATCCTAGGGGAGCTAATAGGTACTTGTCTTTTAAGGTTTCACTAAAGAATAACCATTTCCTGTACATCAGTTCTTTAATTTGCTTTTGTAATTTCTGCATTTCTAGTCAGTAGTTATTATTGCCATCAAATACTTTGCCTTGCAAATCTTGTAACTGCCTCATTTTATTTTGAATTTTGCCCTTCTCTCTTCTCCATATCCATATAGATTTATACTGTAATGTACAGACCAATCTCAAATCCATCCCAGCCATGAAAATATTTTGTGCCAGTCCACTAACAATTACAGTTTATCATCTATAACACCCCTAAACCACTCAACAAATGAGGATTACTTCAGATACACAACTGAAAAAACATGAATGCCTCTCCATGTAATCCACTTCCATCACAACTAATGTACATTGCTAATCAAAACCTGACACCTAGCGTTCATTAAAATACTTAACAACAGTAAAAATAACCTGTGCTGGCACCTTTCAACAAACACTATAAAAACATCAAAAATGTCAACATTAGAATGTGAAATTGATTCTGTTGAATAATAATTAATCAAATCACTTGAATGGGCTTTACCATGGATCTTGCAGAAGGCAAGTACTGGATTAACACTACTTTAGCAGTTGATAATATGGGAGATGACCAACTTATGTTAACATAACACATCCTATACTGACCACAACTTCCACAAGATAATTTTAATCTCTTACCTGCTAGCCAGTCTATAATATCTATCTATCTATCTATCTATCTATCTATCTATCTATCTATCTATCTATCTATCTCCACACATCTGTCTTTCTATATATGTACACACACACATATATATATTGTGACGACCGTGCTCTGGCCCAGCAATCAAGGAGCCTCATTCCTCAGCACTAACACCAGGGAGGTTGTCTCCTAGAAGAGAGGAAAGGATAACTAATACACACAGTAAAGTATAATTTCCCTTAAGTGCACACAGAGATCACAGTCAGTCTGGGATTGGTTGCTCCCTTGCTCACCAGGTCCCCAATAAGACTCCCCAATGGCACAGCTATAGGGTCCAGGTCTCAGCCTAGCTGGGCAAGCTAAAACCTCCAGTACCCTCGCTGTCCAACCAGTGCTTCGTGTCCTTTCCCAAGTAGCTGACACAACACACACACAATTTGAGATAAGTATTTATACAACTTCATAGAGACTCCAGGGAAAGGCTGACACAGATTCTCCAGCTGTGCCCCTTTACCCAGAGCATACGGTAGTAATCCCTGCCACCACCCAACTAATAATATTAGCTACTAAAAGGCCCTTAAAATGTGTCCAATTATTACTGTGCAATATTATTATTCAATGGTAATGTGACTATACAGTCTAGGCTTATTGGAAGAGATTAGACAGTAAACTCTATAAATATATAATGTACTCTAAGGCATAATTTATCTACATAAACAAGCTACAGGTAGAAGGTTTTAAAAATATTTAATAATAAATAATTAAAACACAAGACAAAACTACTACCCCACAGAGATATCTAAGAGTTCAGAGATCACACAGAAACTTAAAATAATACAGTAGAACAGGTCTGATTTCAAAGAAAAATACCTAATTAATCTTTACTAGCATTAACTATTCCTACAAGAAATCACAGTACTAAAACTTACATGTGAGCTTAGGCAGAGTGCTGAGTTAGATATCCAAGATCAAAATGCTCTCTGTCTCTTGTGAGAAATAGTATTTAAACATTACTAACAAACATGTCTCTAAGGCCCTCCCAAATTACATAATTTTTGACATTCAGTCTGGAGTTCTTTGGCCACAAACTGCATTATTTAGCAATCTAACACCTGCTCAGAAACTTACAATGATATAAGTCCTTTCACATGTATACTCTAACAGAAACCAGAGCAATAAAGCACATTCCACATCTAAATTCTGGTCATAAACTTTAGCCTTAAAACAATGGGCATGAAACCTTCATCCAGATGCACTGGAGCCGAATTCTAACATGAAAGGGTCACAACATGCTTCACTGGGCCAGTAGAGTGCAATGTTGTCACATATTTTGCAATTCCACATTTCACAGTATTCTTTTACACTCAAGAAAACATGCCTGTATTTTACATTTATTTACAAATGCCAGAATTATATATCAAATTATATTTGACTCGGCTGGCAGCCCCAATCATATATATCTATATATATATATATATATATATATATATATATATATATATATATATATATATATATGTACATACACACATTATATATATATACGTGCTTATGCATATACATGTGTATATATCTATATATATATATATATATATATATATATATATCTACATATATATATATATATATATATATATATATATATATATATATATATATATATACACACATATATATATATATATATATATATATATATATGCATATACATGTGTATATATCTATATATATATATATATATATATATATATATATATACACATATACGGATTCACTTCTTAACACTGAAAGCTCAAAACACTGAAAATGAGAAAACTTCATAATATAGAAGACCAAAACACCGAAAACTCAAAAACACTGAAACTCAAAACACTGAAAACACATATCATACATATACTGAGTTTAAACAAAATAAATCATAGCACTTTTCACCAAGTGTAAGCAGGGGGGCAAGCCACCCTGCACCCCCCACACCCCCTGCTACTTAAATATATCAACTACAAGATTGCACTTAGTGTAGTGAAGTGCAATCTTGGAGTTGATATATATAAGTAGCAGGGAGTGTGGTGGCACAGCCCCCCACATGGGGGTGCAGGGAGGCTTGCCCCTCTGCTTACACTTGGTGGAAAGTGCTATGATTTATGTTGTTTATACTCAGTATATGTATGATATGTGTTTTCAGTGTTTTGAGTTTCAATGTTTTGAGTTTTCAAGATTTTTAAGTTTCAGTCTTTTGGTTTCAGTGTTTTGAGTTTCACTGTTTTGAGATTTCAGTGTTATGAAGTGAATCCATATAAATATATGTATATATATATATATATATATATATATATATATATATATATATACACATATAAATATATATCTATAGAAAGAGAGAGAGATGTGTGTTTATGTGTGTATATACAATTATATATATATATATATATATATATATATATATATATATATATATATATATATATATATATATATATATATATATATATATATTTTTTTTTTTTTTGAAAATGCATTAATGTACTTAAATACTCAAACAATGACAGCAAACCAAGTGATCAAAACCCATTCATCTAGCATGCAAACAATTGCAACTACCTCTCACTGAAACACTAAAAACAACAGAAATGACCTGTGCTGGTACCTTTTCTCACACACTTTATTCAACAATGTATCATTTTAACCTTTATTCCATTTAGAACACTTTCAGTCAGTGGTTTGCTTGATAACCTAAATGGAACCTATGTACTTCTATGTTACGGTCCAATTAAAAACCACACAGGCACCCATAGACTTTTGACGACCTTTATTGTAAAGAATAATAAAATAGTAAAATGAAAACTTTATTGAAACAATCAAATTCTACTCATTGCAACAGAATAACATAAATAAACATAAGGGCAGTGTACCTGCTCATCCTTGGATAACCAGCATCCCCCACTTGCTCATTTATCATTGTAATAACAAGGCAGCGTCCCCGCTCACCTTAGCATATCACCAATCCAATCCATCCACTCAAAGTCTTCCACCATCAAAATTTCACCACCTCAAATTCCAATTATCCTCCAGCGGGGGAACAGAAGAGGGGGCAAGCCTGTCCCTCTTCTCCACCCACCAAACCATCATCAAAACGGGATGGGCTGGGAGGGCAACAAGATCACACCAAATGTACCTCCCAACACTAAATTCCACCTCAAAAACCCTTAAGACCCTCCCATTAAACCTACCTCACTTCCTCCCTCAGCTTCTCACTTACTTAACCCTTTCCTATCCACTCCCCACCCACACACTTAACCCATCGTCTCTACCCCCCTACATCCCAACTTCTTCCCTCACCCATCCCACACTAAAGTTGTCGCTTGACAACTTCATCTTTTCCCAGACTTCCTTTGTCACGGTCCAATTAAAAACCGCACAGACACCCACAGACTTTTGATGACCTTTATTGTAATGAATAATAAAATAGTAAAATGAAAACTTTATTGGAACAATCAAATTCAATTCATTACATCAGAATAACATAAACATAAGGGCAGCGTACCCGCTCACCTTTGGATAAGCAGCGTCCCCCTCTTGCTCACTTATCATTGTAATAACAAGGCAGCATCCCCACTCACCCTAGCATATCACCAATCCAATCCAGCCACTCAAAGTCTTCCACCATCAAAATTTCACCACCTCAAATTCCAATTATCCTCCTAAGGGGGAATAGAAGAGGGGCAAGCCTGTCCCTCAACTCTACCCACCAACCCGAAAGGGCGGTTCCCCCTCACACAATACCCCCTTTTACTAAATCCTCCACTATTAACCCCAAATTAAGGTTAAACGAATCAAGGCCAAATTTGCTGAGGTGAATCCCAGCCATCCTATACCACATGGAATCCCTGTTCTCATACTCCACATGCTGTATAGTATGTACCCCCATTTCTTTCAAATATTTTGCCAACATAAAGTTAACATACTTCTGAGCCCTCTCCACCACAGAAAAATGTTTTGCCTCCCTCCAAAACAACCTGGGAATAATCTCAGACCAAAGCAAAACCACAGATGGATAAAGCCTTCTCAATGCTAAGACATCCTCACAAATGTGATAAACCAACTGCCTTTTTGGAATTCTACGCAAATCATTCCCCCATAAATAGTTCCCCATACTAAAGGGGTGGCGTAAGCCACAAAACTATGGGCTAGGCTTGTAAATGCCCTCGGGCAGATAGCCTAGTATGAACCTATGAACCTATGAACCTAAATGAATCAATAAAACATGCAGCAATCCCCACTGATTGCAACATGGTAAATACCTGCAGTATCTGACTCCAGATCAACCCTCTAACACCATGCCAGATGACCTTCAGTCCGAAATGTTCCAAACCCAAATTCATTCAATTGTGTCTAACCGCTGCATGCCTAGCTGCCTAATATATGAAAGAATGACCTAAGATGATGATCCTTCTTTCACAAAAAAAAAAAAAAAAATTAACTGAAACTTCTCACCAAATTACTTAATATAAGTCAAAAAGGCATTGGAAGACCACCATCCCACCCTCTTGATAACTTATTTATTTATTTATTTTACATTTGTTGACCGGGATAGTCCAACTGGATACATGTCCATTTTCAGCTGAGGCCTGGGGAGAAAAGCTCCAACATAATAATACACATTGAACATTTAGTAAATGCTAGTTTCAAGCAGATTACAGTCATAAGCAATACCAGCATTTAGCACATATAGTACTTATTATAAAACACTTTACAAAACATAACATTATTTTCAAAGTTAAACATACATAACATTACATTCAGGTTTATGACACACTGAGCAGCAGTTATACAATTGACCCTTCCTGAAATGGAGTAGTAGAAAAAAGTTAGAAGTAGTTGAAGGTAAGGCACCTAAGAAATAGAGAGGTCACTAGTCGGGGTTAGTGCAAGGACATAACCAATGAGTTTTGAAGTATTTCTTGAGTTTGTTTTTGAATTGAGTTAGTGAGGGTTCTACGGTCAAGTCAGCTGGGAGTCTGTTCCATATTTTTCCAACAGAGTTGGCAAACTGAGAGTCCCCAGCTGAGTAGTTGGATTTGTATGTTTGAACTAGGAGTCTAGTGGATGATCACAGTGGCTGGGTGCTGGTGTAGGGGCTGATAATATTTTTTAGTGCAGGTGTATTTTCTGGTTGGTAAAGGACTTTATGTGCCATTATTAGCTGGTCAAACAGCAGTAGGCTTGGCAGTTCAAGCCATCCTAGGCGATTTAGGTTGTGACAGTGGTGTGTCCGGTAGGCTGTGCCAGTAGCAAATCTGGTAATGTGGTTATAGCAGGATGATAGTTTATTAAGATCGGTTTTGTTTAAGTTGGAGAATAGAGGTGAGACATAGAGAAGAGTTGATAGCAGATGGGAATGGGCAATTGCAGTTCTAGCAAGTGGGGTAAGGAAAGGTTTGATTCTGTAAAGAGAGCCAAGTTTTTTATTAATGGTTTTGATAGTTTGATTGATATGCACATCAAACTTCAGGTTGTTATCAACTATGACACCCAGTAGTTTAGTTTGGGCTTCTGGGGAGATGATAGTGCCATTGTTAGCAGTTATGTTGAAGGCTGGCAGGAGGGTCCTGCATGTGGGGGAGAATAGGAGCAACTTAGTTTTGTTGGGGTTTAGGATTAGATGTTGATTGGAGAGCCATTTTCCACGTATTGAAGCTAATTTGGCTTAAATTGAATAAAGTAGCTGGTGAGGTGTCAGAACAAATCAAGGTGGAGTCATCCACATATTGAATGCAGGTAGCATCTGGGATAACTGAATGAAGGTCGTTGATAAACATGGAGAAAAGAAGGGGTCCTAGTATCGAGCCCTGGGGGACTCCTAATGTGATGGGTATTCGAGATGATAGCTTGTCCTGCCATAGGACTGCGTGTTGCCTGCCCTGCAGGTAGGATTGAAACCATTGGAGTGCATGGTTGTTTAAGGAGAAGAGCTTCAAGGTATTTATAAGCATTTTGTGGTCAACCATGTCAAAAGCCTTGGATAGATCTAGAAAGAGTGCTGAGGATAGTTTGTTATTATTGCAGTTGTGGTTAATGACATTAGAGAAAGAGAGGAGGGCAGAAGTAGTACTGTGGTGTGGCTTAAAGCCATGCTGAAAGTTGGACAACAGCTTGTTCTGTGTGAGGTAGTGCATGAGCTGTATGTGTACACACTTCTCCATAATTTTAACTAAAGGTGACAGAATAGCTATGGTTCTAAAGTTTGACAGTTCAGTGGAACTACCTCCTTTATGGAGAGGTATGACATGGGAGATTTTCCATATAGTGGGTACAGTAGCTTCAGATATAGCTCTGTTGATCAAGATAGAGATGGGGTAGGCTATGGTGTCAGCAGCCTTTTGCAGATAGTCTGCTGGGAGGAGGTCGGCAGCCAGGGTGGTGCATCTTAGTTTCTTAAGTAGGGCATGAATAAGTTGAGTAGGAACAGGTTGGAAGGTAAAGTATGTTTGGGTACTGGGTGTGGCTACATTAGAATTAGAACCATTGGGAGAGAGTTGGCTGGCTAGAGACTGGATAGTCTCTGTGAAGAAGCTGTTGAAGTTATTAGCAATGTCTACTGGGGATTTTTGTTGGGAAGCTGAGGGGGGTGTATTGGTGGTTTGGCCTGGGTGGAGTAGTTTGTTTATTCCTGCCCAGAACTTTTGAGGTTTGTTTTGGTGTTTTTGCAGTAGATGGTAATAGTGGTTCTTTTTGTCTAAGGTTATGGAATTTTTGGCACCATTCCTTAGCTGTCTGAATCTTAGTTGATCAAGTGGGGCTTTTGTTTTTTGGTAGGTGGCCCATGCTTTGTTTCTGAGTAAAAGTTTGGTTTTGGTATCTTTAGAAAGCCATGGTGCAATATTAACTTTGGTTCTAATAGAGCAGCTGGGAGCATGGGAGTTAAGAATAGCAAGGAATTTGCTGTTAAAGTATGCTACTGCTTCATCTAGAGGGAGACTTTTTAGTACTGACCAGTTGCATGCCTTAAATTCATTTTGAAACTTGGTGAGAATAAAATTCTTGTTTCTTAATGTTCTATAGGTGGGTTGGTAGGAGCAGTCTACTTTGAGCTTGATTGCATAAGTGAGACAGTGCCTGATTTATAAGATTGAAGATGGTTATTGACTAGTATCCAGTCTATGGTACTTTCCTTGTTATTGGGTTTTCCTGTCCTGGTGGGGGAGGTTATGATTTGAGTAAATCCATAGAGGTTTATGTGGGTTGTGGGGGTTTCACAAAAGCAAGTGTTCCAGTCAATGTTGAAATCCCCAAGAACAATTGTTTATTGGGGGTGGTTATTGGATAACCAATATAAGAAGTCTTCCAAGGTATCTGTGTTCCTCTCTAGGTGAATGTATTTTTGCTTTTGTTAATTTGTAGGTTTGAGATAAGAATTTCAGCATAATTGAACTGGGGTGGTTGTTGGGTTTCTATGCTGACTTCTTTTACGCATAGTATATATGGGGAATGAACAGCTAAGGGGGCATGCAGGTGCTGAGTTTTGTTATTTATGCTCCTAATGTTTGGATGGCAGGCCAGCAGTAAGTTAGGAGGTCTATTTGTTGGGGCTATGGTGGTAGGGAATATAGTAGGGGGATTAGAGCCAACAGGTGGGGATGGACCAGGGTTTGGGTGGATATCGCCATCCTTTGTAAGGTTGTAGTGTATGCTGAGTATGAGTTTTAAGATTCTGAATAAAGTTTTGTAATAGTGTCTAGTTTTGTGACTAATGTAACTAGGTCTAGTAAGATGGTAGTATTTAGGGGTTAAAGAGGTAAGCATGAGGGGAGTGAGTAAGGGTGCATTATTATCTGTTGTAGATGGGATGGATGTTTGGAATTTAGGGTAGTGGAAACCTGGGTGATCCTGATATTTGTAGGCGGTTAGGAGATATGGGATGAGTAAAAGGGGTAGAGGTAGAGTTAATAAGACTATATTGGATGATAGCATACCTACTGAATGGTACTTGAAACTTAGGCAAAAGGAATAGTAGAGTTGGAGGACTGGTGGTATCAAGTTGAGAGTGGTGCTGTTGAGTGACAAGTTGTCACAGATTGGTTTAAAAAAAGTGGGGTGTGGTCTATTACCAATAAATGTAGCAGCACCAGGGGTGGGAGGAATTTAGGGCAGGGTGAGGTGCGAAGCAAGCCCGAGCGAAGCAAGGGCAAGTGGAGCAGGGATGAACCAATGCCTGTACTAAGTTGTAGCAGTTTAACCTGTATGAGGAAAGAGGGGGGTGGGGAAAAAGAGAAGGCAGGAGTGGTTAGAGGAATACATTGATTGACTAACACCACACCAGAGGTAAGTTGAATGTAAGGGCCTAAAATCTGCACTCAGCACTGTAATGTTACTTGCACTCAGCACTTTAATTTTACTTATGTTTAGCAGGAAAGACAGACCAACAGTATAATATTTTGAGGATTATTACAAGGGTTACTAGTTCAAATGTCAGACAAGTAAGTAAAACTTTCATCAGGAATCTATGTCTGAGTGTTAGAAAACCAGAAATGTATAAATTATACCTGTAAAAATTAGGGTCAGAGAGACAAATGTAAGAGTCAGTGTACTTTAGTTACAGGGGAAGGAGGCAAACACTCAAATAGAAAAGAGCCTTATGGTTGACCAAAATGGTGACTTGCTTAATTACACAGCACTGTAAGAGAATGCTTAACAAATGCTTTTTGTGTGTGTAACCTACTCTGATTAATTGCTGGGAGAAACAGTTTTTGTTGTGTTTTCCAATTGTAATCCTGTATACACCGTTATTCAGGAGCTGCAGTTTGTTAGTCTAGGTAAATGTGAAGTTCAGCTAGGAAAAGAGAAAAGCAGAGATTTAAGGGTAATCAATAAGGCAGCAACAGGCAGTTATTTATAATAGTACATTCAGAAAGGTTTTTTTTTTGGTGGGGGGGGGGTACAAACACTTGTTAGATTTTAAAGATATGCCAGTAAAACTAAATCAATTCACAACTGTACAACTGGAAAATTGTCAGTAAAAGCAATTCAGGTAAAGCTAGCACAAGTTATTCAGGTCATAAAGGCACTTCTTCAATGTGTGCGTGCAATTTAAACATTAAAAACATATGCAGCAAGTAGTAGCTCTCATTATACACTTTCTCTAGGTACAGGTTCAGTTTAAACACAAATATTACCACAGAAATTCAGTAAAGTCACTAGCTACTTATAGAGCTTCTGAAACAAAAATAGAGCAGTCTGTGCAGAATCAGAATTTAGCATCAGGTTATTCAGTTACACACAAAAAACAGTAACACTCCATACTATGAAGCAGTGGCGGCTGGTGACTTCAAATCACAGGGGGGCTGCAGGAGACAGCTGAATGGGTGGGGTCAAGGGGGTGTGGTCAACCAGAAAGGGGAGGAGCTATGCACAAAACCACAAAAAAATAACTTTAATTAAATACGCTGCCCTGGGTGGCAAACCATCATTATGAAAGTCCAATCAAGACAAAAATAAGTGTAGAAGAATAAAAATATTTCAATGCATTGGCTGCATGACAGCTTACTTAATATCTAGATGGAAACAAAAGGTTGTGAGGCATGAAAAAATAAATTACTTTTTAAATACATTACTGGAATGCCAGTCAAAATCAAGTATAAGAAAAACCAGAAGCACTCAACTCAAACCACTTCTCCTTGCACTGCAGTCCTAATTATAATATATTCAGCTTTATTAAAGTACCAAGTAACATGCTGAAAGTAGAAATCTATGTGATGCCCCACTTGTAAAAATGTTTCTTATCCAAAAAGACCTGCTGCCTGACAACTTGTTTCATGGGGAAAACATGATAAAAGTAAAAAATGAAAAGCAAACAAGAAACAAGCTCAAGATACATTGCTTAAAGGATTACTGTACAGGTTATGGACCACACATGATTGGCATTCCGTTTAGTTTACGGGTAAAGTCTGTAGAGATGACTGGAAGTCTCCAACAAGTGTAATGAGCTTTTTAAAATAATGGAATCCTGCCCTTTAATACCCAAGGCTTATACATTATCTAGTCAAGTATTCTCTGCATGGCAACAACAGAAATGCTTTCAATGTTGGCAATTCTTTAACAGTATGCTTATTAAAGCTTACTTGCATCTTACGATCTCAGACAAGCTTACCTTATGGTCATTAAAGCATTGCCACTTAAAAACACAGAGCAACAGGCACTTTGAGTAATAAGCATAAATCAACAGTACAAAAATATGACAGAAACCAGACCATTCTGCAAAATCAAGGACAGATGAAAAGCCACTGTAGTACTTATGCAGTGTGTCCTCCCCATCCAAGGTAGATACAACTACTCCTTGCCTTGCTTGGACACATCCAGAGTCACTACATGGGGGAGTGGGGTGCAACAAGCATGTCACAATTTGAAATCACACTGGCTGACTGTGATGGCCCTGACACATTTGTCATACCTCACAACCTCAAGAGCAAGAAATCTGGACAAAGCCATACACAGAAGTGGGACAAAGGCCCAACAATAAGGACAATTTTTAAATATTGCTCTAATAAACTTAGAAAGATAATAGAATAGGTCTTGCATTAGTATGAATTTTCTGAAGGGTATAAAATCTGAAACTCAAATGTCTGTCATTTTCTAACTTCAGTCTTTAGTGATGTCACTAATTTGCCAAAAAACACAATTTTATGAAAAATTGACAAAAACGTGATGCAAAAATATAAAATAGACACACAATACAGCTGCTACCTGTCAAAGAAGGGACACTTTAATATTAGTACTGCTACCTTGAGCAGCTGACAAAATAGAAAAGAATCTACATGCATTTCAAGTAATCTATAACTTTGATTATTACAGTTATTTCTTAATTGTAAACCCTCCATGTTTTCTTCCAAAATTGCATTTTGCGGAGGGATTATAAGGGGGAAGAGCAACATTTTGAGCCAAAAATTGGGGACAGTTGAGAGGTTGGCTATGCCTAATTCTATAAAGCAATTTATTTGCATGTACCTCTCAACCTGTTAATGCAGTAAATCAGAACAAGGCCAAATATATTGGGGCACATATAAACAGTACTAAAATTGCTCTTGTATAAATTGAGACAGTTGATACAACAGCTCTTACTTTAACATGCATTTTCTGAAGGTTATGAAGTCTGAAACTTAGAGTGACTTCTGGCAAATCATTTAGGAATTAAAACTACAAATTTTATGAACAAACCAAAATAAGAAGCAAAAATCTATTCATTCTTTGAAAATCTGGACAGTTGGTAGGTATAGTTCAGCTGGGCCTGTCTGAGTTTGCTGCCCTTCCCCCCCTGACAAAACAATGGTTGAATGGAGCCTCTGCAGCCATTCCAATGAACCATTATACTTGGCTATTTCACTCCATTTACCATAAACACTAATGTGCATACTGCTTTACTTCTATGATGAGTTGGACTTCATTTGAAAGTTTTATTTTGTATTTTACTGCACAAACACTAAGTCATCTGTTAAACAAAGCAATGCAGTCTCACAATGAAAACTTAGCATTAAAACTTCTCTGCCCTTGAAACTCACATTCATTGAAACAGCATTGAAACCCACATTCAAAGAAAATACATTTTGCCAGTGGCAGATAAAGATTAATTTTGGGCTGTTTTGAATCATAGGCTCCTTGCATATGAAACATACATGTGCTCTTTGATACACCTCCCTCATTGTACTAAAATTATATTCCTTGTACAATACAGTACACTTGTTACAGGATGTTTTAAATTTGTTTTGAACATTTTTTCCAGTAAGCAATGAAACAAACCATATGCACCCATAATGGCAAAACTGCCCAGTTGAGAACATTTATCATAAAAAAAGTCTACTCAGACTTCCACAGTCCACCACTATTAGTAAATATACACAATTCCACAGTCCACCATTATTAGTAAATATGCACAATTCCACAGTCCACCATTATCAGCAAATATGCACAATTCCACAGTCCACCATTATCAGTAAATATGCACAATTCTACAGTCCACCTTTATCAGTAAATATGCACAATTCTACAGTCCATTATCAGTAAATATGCACAATCTCTGAAGTCAGTCATCTAAATAATTCCACATTAAAGAAATCTGTAACTAATGAAGTGGTTGCTGCTAGCAATCACCTTTATATTTCATGGTTTCATCGAAAAATAAAGTGTCTGTTGCCCCGCAGGAATAAATTGTCTATATTACATTAAAAAAATGATAAGCTAGTAATAATATTGCAAAAGGAAATGGATGACAAACTGATAACGAACTCATAGTTAGTATCTTCACCAAGGAGAACATTCTCAGTACGGCAGCATCTACCCCTTGTGGGAGTAGAACCCACAACCTTCTGCATCAAAGCAAGTACACAGCCTGTTGTGCTATAGTATTAACTTGGCAAAGCACTAAACTTCTATTCCCCTGCAGCTCTCAGTTCCTTGTAAAATTTGCTCAATACTCAACTGCATCTCAACTTCGCAGCTCAAGAAAACTGGAAAAAGCCAAAATGTATTGGGGGTCAAAAGCCCAAAAACAGGGACACATTAAACATTGCTTGTATAATCTTGGAAAGTTGCTAGAATAAAATGTTGTGTTGCCACCATATATTTTACTGCCAAGGTCCCTGAGCAAAAAACAGTCAGAGTAACATACCACTCGCACATCAGCTGCTTTGTAAAAAGAGGAAGACTGAAACTTAAATGGCTATCATTTAGTGAATTCAGTTCTCACCATAGCTGTCAACCTCTTAGTACAAAACACCTGGACAAACCCAGTAATGAGGGAATACAGCCCTCAAACATATTCAGTGAATTCAGTTCTTGCCATAGCTGTCAACCTTAGCACAAAAACCTGGGCGAAGCCAATAATGGGGGAATACAGTCCCAAAAATAGGGACAAATTTAAAATATTCATCTTATAAACTTGAAAATTGCTAAAAAAAAAAAAAGGTTGTGCTACTATGTATTCTGAAGAACATGAAGTTGGAAATTCAAATGCGGTCAATTTTACTGCGGACAGAACAAAAACAATTTTCAGCAGAGACGAGGGATTAAAACTGCAGACACATCTTTGTAAAATGGCAGGGCACCAGAGCAAATCCACACAAACACAGGCAGGAGATGCACACTCCACACAGAAGCCACCCCAACCAAGAATCAAACCAGAAAACCTATAGCTGTGAGGCAACAATACTACCACCACACCATCAATTATGCAAGGAATTAAACATTCAGAAACCTGAAGTCTGAAATTCAAATGCCTGTCAATTTTACTCTTGGACAGAACAAAAACAATTTTCAGCAGAGACGCAGGGATTAATACTGCAGACACGTCTTTGTAAAATGGCAGGGCACCAGAGCAAATCCACACAAATACAGGGAGGAGATGCAGACAGAAGCCACCCCAACCAAAAATCAAACCAGAAAACCTATAGCTGTGAGGCAACAATACTACCACCGCACCATCAATTATGCAAGGAATTAAACATTCAGAAACCTGAAGTCTGAAATTCAAATGCCTGTCAATTTTACTGCGGACAGAACAAAACCAATTTTCAGCAGGGATTAAAACTGCAGACACGTCTTTGTAAAATGGCAGGGCACCAGAGCAAATCCACACAAACACATGGAGGAGATGCAGACTCCACACAGAAGCCACCCCAACCAAGAATCAAACCAGAAAACCTATAGCTGTGAGGCAACAATACTACCACTGCACCATCAAATATGCAAGGAATTAAACATTCAGAAACCCTTAAGTCTGAAATTCAAATGCCTGTCAATTTTATTTAACATTTTTTAATCAGGACAGTCTGACTTGGAACAAATAAACAATTTTCAGCAGAGGCCCAGGAAGAAATAATGCAGACATGTCTTTGTAACATGGGAGGACACAAAAGCAAACCCACACAAACACAGGGAGAAGATACAGACCCCACAAAGAAGGAACCCCAGCCAAGAATCAAACCAGAACCTGCAGCTGTGAGGCAACAATGCTACTACTACACCATCAAATATCAAGCATTGCAACATTTACAAACCACAGATATTATGAGGAACAGATCAGATCGAATATGAGGCAAAAATCTGAAATTTTTTTACAAATGGTGGTGGGTAGGGAACTCAAGTCTTTAACACCTGCATACAGGGTACAGGGTTCAAGCCTGAGGCATTCCCTACCACACCACCATAAGCACCTGGGGCATTTTCACACACACACTCCAGTAAAGCACAAGCACCATACACAAACTCAACTCCAGTAAAGCACAAGCACCATACACAAACTCCAGTAAAGCACAAGCACCATACACAAACTCCAGTAAAGCACAAGCACCATACACAAACTCCAGTAAAGCACAAGCACCATACACAAACTCCAGTAAAGCACAAGCACCATACACAAACTCCAGTAAAGCACAAGCACCATACACACACAAATAAACATTGTAAATTAAAAAGCACAAGCACCATACACACACAAATAAACATTGTAAATTAAAAAGCACAAACTCCATACAAATAAAAATAAACATTGTAAATTAAAAGGCACCTTACCTGAATACATCCAGTTAGCGTACATACATCCTTCCAGCGCAATACTGAAGACCAGCGAGATCCCAATGCTCCTTCCGGCCGACGAGATCCTAAGGCTCTGTCCCGAGTCCTTGCAGTCGGACGACCCATAATCCTGGGTCTGTGCACTGTAAAAGTGCACAGGCGTCTCCTTGTCCCCTATGGGGGCGGACTGCCTTGAGCATGCGCATAGACCGATAAGTCGGGACTCGGTCTATCGCATCTGAATCATCGAATTTTAAAAATAATTTTTTTTATTTTTCATTTTTTTTTCTTTCTTTTTTTATTTTTGAGGGGGCTGCAGTCCGGCAGCCCTATGCCACGAGCCGCCCCTGCTATGAAGAAACATACACTGAGTCACACCAGGTCAGCCAAGGGGGGAAGAGACAGGGAAATCCTAAGCACCTAGATTTGAAAATGATGCCTGTACTAAGTTGTAGCAGTTTAACCTGTATGAGGAAAGAGGGGGGTGGGGGAAAAGAGAAGGCAGGAGTGGTTAGAGGAATACCTTGATTGACTGACACCACACCAGAGGTAAGTTGAATGTAAGGGCCTAAAATCTGCACTCATCACTGTAATGTTACTTGCACTCAGCACTTTAATTTTACTTATGTTTAGCAGGAAAGACAGACCAACAGGATACAATTTTGAAGATTATTACAAGGGTTACTTGTTCAAGTGTCAGACAAGTAAGTGAAACTTTCAACAGGAATCTATGCCTGAGTGTTAGAAAGCCAGAAAGGTATAAATTATACCTGTAAAAATTAGGGTCAGAGAGACAAATATGAGTCAGTGTACTTTGGTTACAGGGGAAGGAGGCAAACACTCAAGTAGAAAAGAGTCGTATGGCTGACCAAAATGGTGACTTGCTTAATTACACAGCACTGTAAGAGAATGCTTAACAAATGCTTTTTGTGTCTGTAACCTACTCTGATTAATTGCTGGGAGAAACAATTTTTGTTGTGTTTTCCAATTGCAATCCTGTATATACCATTATTCAGGAGCTGCAGTTTGTTAGTCTAGGTAAATATGAAGTTTAGACTGAGTCACAACAGATCAGTCAAGGGTAGAAGAGAGAGGGAAATCCTAAGCACCTAGATTTGAAAAACTTCAATTGAACTTCCTCCCTTCGCTAAATCTGATGCCCTGCCCATCCTGAAAGAATGGGAAGAAAACTTATCCCCATCTAGACCAACACTACTAAGAGCCCTTCTCATAATTAAATTCAATTGCTCACCCGTCAATGCTCTACCACCTACTGATGTAAAAACTAACTCTTGAAGTCTACTTCCTTTAACCACACACAATCTCTTACCCCACACCACAAGACATCTCCACATTGACACAACCTTTTCCAAGACTATTGGCATCCCTCTCCCTTCCTGATCCATCTTCGAAGACCTCAGCCTAATATGCACTGCCCTGGGCAATATAAGCATATCATCCCACGCCAAAGAACCCAACAACTCAAACACAGGAAAAGCCCCACAATACATCCACGTGCTTACTGTACTCCACACCACATAATTATCCAAACATCCACATACTCTACCTGAACCCCTTAGCAACATTCTTAAAATCCCCTTAGTCACAGGCCATCTCCTATCTGTAACAGGACCTTCCACTCTACCCCAACCTTTCAATACTCGCCCCACCATCCATGACCTAGTCCAGTCCTCTAATCTGGCCAACCAAGCAAACGTTCCAATAGCTGCCAATACCACCCTCACCATTTGAACTGCCTTACCTGCGTCCTCAACCTGGCTAAATAATGCAACAACAAACTGTCTGATCACTCACACTCTTCATCCGGTAACTGGCTCACAAAACTGTCTCAATCACACAATGCCCTACCGTATGCTCTCCTCGTAGGTATCACCCATGACTGTTGCAACAACCTGCCGATTGCTACTGGCCAATTTGCCAAATCTTGTCTGGAATGACTGAGGGATGCCATGCTGCTGCTGTTGGAGCCACTTGCCAAAATCTGCAAAGCTGAAAATGAGACAAACTCTCAGCTATCTCATTCTTAACCCCAGACACATGCAACCCTGTAAATGAAAAGTTAATCAATAAACTTTGCAACAAAAGTTTAAGAAGAACCAATAACAAATGGGGGGGATTTAGCCATCTTAGCCTGCAACACTCTCACCATGACAATATTATCTGAATTCAACACCACTCTCCTTCCCCTCAAACAATCCTGCCATACCACAGAAGCTGCAAAAATCAGCATCAGCTGCAAAAAGGCAACTTCTCATTTCCAATCATCAGACCAATGAGCTGGCCATGGCACCGAGAACCATTGCCCCGCAAAGTAATCTCCCATGCCCAAACCCCCCGGCCGCATCTGTCAACAACTGCAGATCCCCTTGACCTACCAATCCAACTGCCAAAGTGAAATCCAATTAAACTAATGTAAATATTTCGTCCACAAATCTAGATCCTCCCGAGCTAACTTACTAATCCTTACTCTGTGGTGCTTACTCTTCCCCCCTTTCAAGAGAAACACCACAGACCGGCAAAACGTATGTCCCGGATGCACTGCCCTGCAAGCAAAGTACATCAAACCCAACAATTCCATCACATCCCTCACACGAACCTTACTCTTAGACTTCACCCAGGTGACTTTCTCCTGCAGCTAAACGACCTTGTCCTCTGGCAAATGAAACAAACCATGTCCTCCATCCACTGTCAAACCCAAAAAATTCAACACCTTTGCAGAACTTTCCAACTTATGCTTAGCCAGTCATACTCCTAAGGCCTCACACATCTCCACAGACACCTGCATTGCCACCTGAGCACCTTCTCTTTCCTCACCCACCAACAAAAGTAATCTAGATAGTGAACTGCTTGCAGCCCATCTACCCAACGTTGCCATATCCAATGCAGTGCTGTGCTAAATTTCTCAAAAGTAGAACACGCAACTGCACACCCCATAGGCATGGCAGTGTCAAAATAAAAACTATCACCCACCACCATGCCCAATAATGGACAATCATCCTCCCGCACTGGCAACAAGTGAAAAGCCAACTCAATATCTCCCTTAACCAGCCAAGGATCCTCAAAACTCCTAATGATGCGGACCGCATTATCCAAGGACACATACGTCACTTTAACCTCTTCCCCAGGGATGAAATCATTAACAGACTTACCTTCAGGGTACAACAAATGATGAATTAAACAAAACTCACCCTGCTTTTTCTTGAGCACCAACCCTAGCAGTGACACTTTAAATTCAATAAAAGGTGTCCATTCAAATGGGCCCAACAATCTCCTCATCTGACACTCCTTCTCAATCAACACTTGCAAAACATCCTCTTCTCACAGACCTCAAGTTCTTCCCCACCTTACCGTCTCCCACCAAAGTAGACTTAATCGAAAAATTCCTAGAAAAACTCTCAATTAATTCCCCAGCCACAGCAGGCAGCGGATAATGTGCCAGCAACTCCTTCAAGACCTGAACCTTAATAGGTGAATGGTTCCCCTGGGTCTTCCCTACTGCCACAAAAGGACCCCCCTTTGGCCCCGAAAATTAGCCTGGCTGCGTACTCCTTGCAACGCCATGTGAGGACCAACCCAACCTCTTGCGACCGTAAAATAAGATGCCTGACCACCAAACTGACTGCCACCCCTACCACATTGTGTAGCTGCATGTGTCCCCATACACTTAGAACAAACATGGGAAAATCTGCAACCTATCCATGAACATCTCCTGGTGTTAAAGGCCCAACATACCCTGGCACCCCTTCTGCTGGGTGAGCCCTCCTATTACCCAATCCAAAAGTGTCCATCATGGTAGAAAGCCAAATATCCAGGTGTCTGACTTCCCAATGCATGATTTGTCAACTGCCTTTCATTTACAAAACTTCTGATCGTACCAAAATCATGTGTTACCTGGTCGTAACCTCTGTGCCTCCCGTATAGTCAAAAAATAGGCCAAGAGCAGAAGGACCAATGAATTATCCCTCTCCAAACACACTGCCATGTAGTATATAAATCCCAAGACCCAATTATCCCATGTCCTTGGCCGAAACCTATCCACCCGCTTGCGACCTATAATCGCCAATGCTGCCAACAGGTCCTTCCTATTACCCGACTGCTTCCGTCAAATGCTGCACCCCATCTGCATCAATCAACTGAAAAATATCAGTAAATTCCCCTTTCCAAATCTTCTCCTTCACTACCAGTGATATGGGTGGGGTCAATAGAATTGGTGCTCCCTCCTGCCGTAGTGCCAACCAATCCCCTGGCTGCGACCCAAACTCTGATCCTACCTCATCTAGACCAGGCCCCAAATCATCCTCTAACAATGAAAAGATATTATCAAGACCCAAATCACAATCAGCCACAGCCTCCACACCCCTACCCAGTGCAGTGCATTGTACACCTCTACTCGACCCTGACTCACTCCCTGTAACTGCACCTACAGCCTCTACCCCTACCAAGCCTGGTGAATTATTACCTGTCGAAGATGAAGGTGCTGCCACCAGCATCGTAACCTCCATTGTCCTCTCTTCCATTGCCATCTGTCTGGCTCTCTTAGCTCTCGATGTCCGAGTTCCGGACCCTGCCTGCCTCTTTCTTTGGGAACTCAGATCCTGTGTACTTGCTGTCAGAACATCATTAGAGATCTCTCTAAACAAGTCTTCTGCTTGTGCCACAATACTGGCCCACTTATGTCTCAACGCTTCTGCCATGATCACCACTCACACGAAAGAAAAGAAATAAAAACTGTCAGAGCAGAGAACATGGAGAAAAAAAATTAGCCAGTACCATCAGCTTAAAATATACAAATAATAAGTAAACCAAACATTAAATACATGCCCAGCCACTGCCACCTAAATTATCATACCTGCCGTGTGCCAAAACCCAGAACCATATACACTGCACTCAGATCAAACTACCACTAAGCCATATGTTATATCCAGCCCCTTACCTTAGAGCAACAATTCAACAAAACTTTTTTTTTTTTTTATGCCAACACAGCTCCCTCCTAAACCTAGAAGTAATCACCCTGCCAAGCTTCAAACCCAAGGCCATGAACACCATGGTCAGGGTAATAAACCACTAGCACCTAAGTTTAATATTCTCCTACCCTTCAAAGTCTTCCCTCAACCTACACCCCTACCATTGTTTAGACTCCCCATATCCTATATGTATATTGCCGTACTCTATATTACATTTTTTTTTTATTTATGCCCCTATGCAGAGCAAGGCAACCTCAACACATTGCCTCCTTTCTGCCCATCCAGCCTTAGCTAACTCACTTCCCTAAACTAGTATGCACACTTGACCAGCTTATATCCTATGACCCCTACCTCCTCTAAATATAACACAATATAAAAACTGTCAAATATAAAAACTGTCAAGGGAATATATATATATATATATATATATATATATATATATATATATATATATATATATATATATGTATATATATGTATATATATATATATATATATATATATATATATATATATATATATATATATATATATATATATATATATATATATATATATATATATATATATATATATATATATATATATATATATATGTATTTATATATTATTGTGGAGTTCCTTTAAATAAAGCACCATTGCACCTGATTAGTAGTATGCCCCCAGTAGCCTATGATCCGCAAATAAACTATTTGCTTCAGCCTTTACTTAGCCCTTATTTTTTTTTTTTAGTAACAGGCCCACCAGACAACTGCACCTGCTAGGGGGGGAATAAGATGGACAGAGCTATAATGAAATCAGGGATGTCCCTGAAACTCATGGACAGTTGAGAGGTATGGCAGCACATGGTCTGACCCAGGTAGTAGAGTAGCCCCTCAGTAAGCATAACTCCCTCACATACTTGCCACTGTAATTTGCTCCCAGTAGGATTATACCATACCCCCTACCTTTCCTTCTTCTTTTTTTTTTTATATATACATTTAATAAAGCCAAGGAGCACACCCTGCTGCAGTTCCACTATTCCGGCTACACTACTAGCACTATCAGGAAAAGCAACTGTCCCACCAACGCAACAACTCGTTGCCGATTCCCCCAGAACCACCAACTACTACCTCCAATGACAAAAACCATTATAATTTAATTAATTTAAAAGTATTATCTATTATTTTTTTTAATACTTAACCATGGACCCCTTGCTGCGCATGCGCAGCCAGTCATTAATGGCCTAGAAAAGCCCGTGAAAAGCCACCACCAACGAACCAAGAAACACCGGCTTATAAACATTATCCCTACCTACAGAAAGGAACTACAAATGGGAAAAACAACCCCACCATGATCACCAATGAAAGTTAACCTGAGAAGCGACTGCCGCAACCACTCGCCACCAACCCTAACACAAGGAACAACCCCAGTAACTCGCCGCCAACCATAAGTGCTTCTACCGCTATACCACCACCGCATATGATATACAGTTGCATGACCTTGCTCACCTTCCCCTCTCACTTAGCTAAAGTGCCTTGAATACTTCAACCCCTTTCACTCTGTTCTCATTTCTTTTTTTTTAACACATTCCAGCACCCCCTACTCTGCCCCTCACCCCCACTTACCTAACAGCCCCAAGCTCTCCCCACTGAGAGGGGAGAGAAAAAAACAAGCAAACAAAAACAATATATATGCCTTTATACCATCAGCATGTCTAACCCCCCCACCCAAAGAAACTATACTCACCTGCTGTCTTGCAACCACCCAAGGCCTGCCTTGCTCCCTCCTCAGGTTGTCTGGGATGTAATCCTGCGACAAGATCACACTAAATGTGCCTCCCGACACTAAATTCCACCTCAGAAATCCTTAAAACCCACCCATTAAACCTGCCTCACTTCCTCCCTCAGCTTCTCATGCACTTAACCCTTTCCTATCCGCTCCCTACCCACACACTTAATCCATCTTCCCTACCTCCCTACATCCCAACGTCTCCCCCCACCCATCCCACACTAAAGTGACAACTTCATTTGTTACCAAACTTCATTTCCTTTCCCCAAGAAATCTCTTCATCCCCTGCATAACAACTCTGCTGATCAATCAAGGTTTCCTCTACCACTAACAGACAGGTTGTTCTCAACCATAGCATCATCCTATCTTCTGTACTCTGTAATAATGGGACAATCCTTTTGACTCAATAATCTCTAATTAGTGCAGCACAACACTTCTGTCCTTTCAAATTGTTTCCTGTAATGCTATGTCTCCAGGGCCTTAAGGTATGTTAGTATCCCATTATCCTTTGCAGCTTAGTTGGCTTGATCAAGTTTTTCAGTTTAGAAGTAATAAAGCTTATGTGTTATCTAACACAGAAATGCTTCTCGGACTCTGTCTATATGTTTACCTTTAGATGCCTACAAGATTGCTAACAAAGACATATGAAATCTCTGTAGAAACATTATAAAACAAAATGTAAAGTACTCTACTCGGTTTCTTGACACTGATATGTTCACCCTGCTTTCCAGAGAAAGCAAATTATAGCAGCTTTTTAACATATTCCAGTCTCTATTCCTTCAGTTTCTCCCACACATTTGACCTATAATATTTTATATATCACTTACTGAACATGTTTTATTATTCATAATAGAAGCACCTTTCTAATACTGATTTACTTGCATATAATTTTCATCATATTGTATTATTAAAATTCATGTATATAGAATTTAAAAACTTGGCCTTTACACATATATTTCATTTAATTCTTATATTCTCATTAGACAGTGTACCATCCATTAGCTAAAGTTACACTGTTACACTAATTCTCTAAGTTTATCCATTAAAAGTTCATAGGTCATAGAAGGTAACTAGTTTAATGACTAAAGAGCCCTTCCAAGCCTATCCAGTTTTCCCAAGATTTTAAAAAAACAAAAAAGAGCACTAATGTTGTGAGTCCTCAGATACAGTTTATTGGAATAAAAGTTTAGCACTTTTGTCAACTCAATTGACTTCTTCAGAACAAGAGAATATCAAACAAAGTGAATTTAAATAGTAGATGCTTTACAATAATTGGTTCTTTTTCCACCAATAATAAGGCTGTAAATTGCCTAATTCATGAATATCTAATTCAACTCATAAATATTAAATACATGATGTTAAAAAACACCACTAAAACTTGTTCTATTTTACTACAATAAATTCAAAAATGTAAAAAGTTCAATCTGAATTTATAAAATTGTAATAATATGTACAAACACCCAACAAAACCTTATTAAATGTTGAAAAACAAATATACAGATGTATATATATAAAATAGAAACTATCAAACTTACCCTGCCTTTTCTTTCAGAATTGGCAGAATGGTCAAGTGCTCATTTAAACCTGGGGGGAAATCAGCAGCTAACCTTAGCTGCCACAATAATTCTTTTTTGTTTAAGAGAATTTGGCAATCTCCCCCCTGGCTTCAACATAAACAAGATCAAGAATAGCAAACTTAAAACCACAAAAGTCAGCACACAACTTACTATGTTTGTATAAAGCATTGGTTTCCTTTTTGTTTTTTATGTTGTATAAATGTTCATATATCCTAGTTTTAAATAACCTCTCCGTCTTTCCAACATAAAATGAAGTACAAGTGTTACACCTAGCAATGTACACCAGCTTACTGGAAAGACAATTGCCCCTTCTCAAAAATACAGTACTTTCGTTTTGATTGTCAATATTGATGGAGATATCCTGCAAAATATATGAACAGTAGGAACATCTGCCACAAGGTCTACTCCCACCCAGTTTCATCTGTGCACCTTGATTATTGGTACATCTCTCCAGGACTGACTTTAGGTTAGGACCTATTTTAGTAGAAAAATAGGTTTGTCACCCATCACCTGGAACACTTCACTATCAGTTTTAAAAATATTCCAATTTCTACACAGTATTCCCTTTACTTGAGGATACAATGGACTGCATTGAACAACACATGCTTGCTGAAAGTCAATTTTATTTTCATTATCAATACTTGCCATCGTATTGTTAATCTGGTTAAGTCCCTTTTCTAACAATGGTGTACATTTTTTGCCCCATTCATCCAAGACTCCTGTAAGAATATGGTCAATAAACTCACCAGGGTACCCCCTCTTAAGGAACATGTCCTTCAAAAATGCAAATTCCTTGATTACATCACTTTTTAAGGATGTCATCCTTGCAACCTTGATGGCCTGACCTTTGATAATACTTTTCTTTTGAAATGTGGGATGGTGACTATCAAAATGTAAGTAACTATTGCAAAAGGTTTTTTTACAATAAATTCTAGAAATAAATTTATCTTGGCCCTTTAATATCTTGGTATCTAAGTAACTCATTTCTTGTTCATGAAAATCAAAAGTGAATTTAAAATAAATTATAGTCTCATTTAAATATTGGATGAATAATGGTATGGTTTCAGAAGTTCCTTTCCATAAAATAAAATATATCATCCAAAAACCTACTATAAAATAATACATTGGAAAAAAACTCACTTTGAAAAACATATTCTCTTTCCCAACCCAACAAAACCAAGTTTGCATACAAAGGGGCACAGGCAGCTCCCATCACAACTCCCTTTAATTGTTGGAAACATTCCCCCTCAAAATATACATAGTTGTTTTCCAAGATAAGACTCATTAGTTCACATATTAAACTAATTTCATCAGCAGTCAAGGAGGAACAAGTAATGAGTACTTCTTCAAAGAAGCTTAAACCTTCCTGTTTAGGAATACAGGAAAATAGATCCTGAACATCTATAGTAAGGAAAATACAATTGGGACACCACAATTCACTTTTTAATTGACCAAGAAAATCCCAGGAGTCCTTTACTAGGTGTGGAAACTGTTCTGCAATATGCTTTAATTTCTTATCTACATATACAGCCAGGTTGTGTGTTTTAGAGCCTGCAGCTGCTACAATCAGCCTAAAAGGTAGCTTTTCAAGATTCTTATGCACCTTAGGTATACCAAAAAAGGCAGGAATTTTAGGATGTATATTCAGAAGAAAATCATAATCTGTCTTGGAAATCCTTTGGTCCATAAGATATTCATACAGAAAACTATCCACCCTTTGATAAGAAATATGTATTTCATTCTTAGAGCATGGAGAATAATTTTCAACATTGAACAGGATATCCTGCATAGTATTGGTATAATCCTCAGAATTATATAATATAATTCCTCCATCCTTATCAGGTGTCATAATACGTATACTCCTGTCCTCTCTTAGATCTTTTAACAAACTTTTTTCTTTTTTACTTAAATTGGAGAATATTCTTCTTTTCTCTCCCCACATCTTATAAATATCTTTCTTAACAGTTTTTTCAAAGGCAGTTATTAGTGGATGGAAGGGGGGATTAAAGATACTACTTTTCCTAAAAATTTTATTGGAATTATTTGTGGAATTATTACCATCCTTATCTGAAAACATTATTTTTAAATTCAGTTTTCTCAGATACAATTGTATATCCACCATTGTTTCTGCTATATCTGGTATCTTGGTAGGGACAAATTTAAATCCCTTTGAAAATAGGGAGAAAAATTCTTCAGTAATAATTGTATCAGTGTAATTATATATATGGAACCCATTCAATGTATATCGAATATTATTAATTTGCTTCATTGAGACTGGTGCATCTACCACCTAGGAAAACCTTTGTGTTGTTGCAATGCTTTGCTGTAAATTTGATATGTCTCTTGTTTCCGGCTGGCTATTCTTTCTGAACGTCTTGGTAGTGGAAAATCCTGGTAGTCCACTAAATTACCCCTATCTTCCTCAATAAAATTTTCATCTTCACACATCAATTCAAAATTTACATTATCAATGTTACCCTCTTCATGTGGTGTACAAGGTAAATGACCATCCTCACCTTCATAACTAAAAACCAGTTTATCAATGGGGTACACCTTGCTTATACTGTCTAAAATCTCTATCAAGCTTTTTCACTTTTTTATTAAATATATTATCACATTTCTTATCAACTCTACTAATAATTTTATAATAATACTTCAATCCCTTTCACTCTGTTCTCATTTCTTCTTTTTTTTTAACACATTCCAACGCCCCTACCCTGCCCCTCACCCCCCCTTACCTAACAGCCCCAAGCTCTCCCCACTGAGAGGGGAGAGAAAAAAACAAACAAACAAACAAAAACAATATATATACCTTTATACCATCAGCATGTCTAACCCCCCCACCCAAAGAAACTGTACTCACCTGCTGTCTTGCAACCACGCAAGGCCTGCCTTGCTCCCACCTCAGGTCGTCTGGGACGTAATCCTGCAACAAGATTACACCAAGTGTGCCTCCCAACCCTAAATTCCACCTCAAAAATCCTTAAAACCCACCCATTAAATCTACCTCACTTCCTCCCTCAGCTTCTCACGTACTTAACCCTTTTCTATCTGCTCCCCACCCACACACTTAATCCATCTTCCCTACCTCCCTACATCCCAACTTCTCCCCCCACCCATCCCACACTAAAGTGACAACTTCGTCTGTTACCAAACTTCATTTCCTTTCCCCAAGAAATCTCTTCATCCCCTGCATAACAACTCTGCTCATCAATCAAGGTTTCCTCTACCAGTAACAGACAGGTTGTTTTCAACCATAGCATCATCCTGTCTTCTGTACTCTGTAATAATGGGGCAATCCCTTTGACTCAATAATCTCTAAATAGTGCAGCACAACACTTCTGTCCTTTCAAATTCTTTCCTGTAATGCTATGTCTCCAGGGCCTTAAGGTATGTTAGTATCCCATTATCCTTTGCAGCTTAGTTGGATTGATCAAGTTGTTCAGTTTAGAAGTAATAAAGCTTATGTGTTATCTAACACAGAAATGCTTCTCAGACTCTTTCTATATGTTTACCTTTAGATGCCTACAAGATTGCTAAAAAAGACATATGAAAACTCTGTAGAAACATTATAAAACAAAGTGTAAAGTACTCTACTCGGTTTCATGACACTGATATGTTCACCCTGCTTTCCAGAGAAAGCAAATTATAGCAGCTTTTCAACATATTCCAGTCTCTATTCCTTCAGTTTCTCCCACACATTTGACCTATAATATTTTATATATCACTTACTGAACATGTTTTATTATTCACAATAGAAGCACCTTTCTAATACTGATTTACTTGCATATAATTTTCATCATATTGTATTATTAAAATGTATGCATACAGAGTCTAAAAACTTGGCCTTTACACATATATTTCATTTAATTCTTATATTCTCATTAGACAGTGTACCCATCCATTAGCTAAAGTTACACTGTTACGCTAATTCTCTAAGTTTATCCATTAAAAGTTCATAGGTCATAGGAGGTTACTAGTTTAATGACTAAAGAGCCCTTCCAAGCCTAGCCAGTTTTCCCCAGATTTTACCTAATTTTCTATCCCTAGGGGAAAGATAACAAAGGACAACAAGCAGTGTTTTGACTGATTTTACAGAATGCCTCTGCCCATAAGGGACATGGGTGCTACCCCAGGAGTGAATTTGAGATTTCCCACCCATTGGTCCACATTGCACTTGAACATGGTCAGGGAAAGGTTCTGATTAACTTGAATAGGAAGACTGTTTCAGAGGAGGGGCAATCTCTGGGACACATATCTGTCTCTCCAGCTTGATCTATTCATGTCAGAGATCAGGTTTAGATCTTTGGAGTGGGTAACCCTTGTGCAGTTAGTTTTGCGAATATGCAACATTTCCATCAGAGCTGGGTCAGAGACTGCCTTGTAGGTCAGGCACAGATCACCACTCAGTAATCGGTAGGAAACTGAATACAGTGGTAGGGATTTTAATTGGTCGACATATGCCATGTTGGTTATATTCTGTATTTTTTTGGTGAGAAACTTCTGAGGATGATCCAACTGTTGCAGGTGCCTGGCAAGGTACATGGCAAAGGGTGAATTGTACTCGATTATTGATCTGATAAGGGCTGAGTACAGTGGCACTATGCCATTCTTAGATCTGGATGCCATAGCCTTACTTATAAGCTGAACCACATGAAAGATTTCTTCACTACAGTGGACACATAGTGGTCAAAGTTCAGATTACTATCTGAGTTCCCAGATATCTCACCACTGGATCAACTCTTGGAGGGGTGCTATCAATGTTGTAATTTTCAGGGGTATTTGATTTCCCAAAGGGTATTATTATGCACTTCTTTGCATTTAGTTTGAAGCCATGGCTCTGACACCAATCATTAGTCTGCATCAGACCGTTCTATAGGATGTGAACATTGCTTGGGGAGTCAGTGATTACTCCCTTGCAATCATTAGAAAACTTGGTCAGCCAAAGCCATCTCCATTTGCCTTGACATCTAAGAAGTATATTCCAAATTGGGGGGTGGGCAGCACTGAGACCTGTGATACTTCACTGTTGACTGGTCTCTTGCTTGATGTGGATTCCACGCTCTATCATGTGTCCTAGCTGTGAGCCATTTGGTTATCTATTTGCTGACATAGAGGTTTATGCCCAATTTTCTGAGTTTATCTATAATAACCAAGTGGGGTATTGTGCCAAATGCATTGGCCAGGTCAAGGTGGGTGTTATGTACTGTCTTACCCTCATCCATGGCCTTGGTCACCTCCTCAAAGAAGTCCACCAGACTGAGCAAATAGGATATGCCCCAGATGGAGCTTAGTTGGGTTGGGTCTAGAGCCTGGAGATTTCCTATCTTGTTGTTAATCAGCTCTATGATTATTCTTTCCATAGCCTTGCATATGAGGCTAGTCAGACTTATGGGTCAGTAGTGTCCTGGGTCAGTTGATGGTCCCCCCGTGTGCAGAGGGATGACTGTTGCTGTCCTCCACTTTACTGGAACAAAGCCTGTCTGGAGAGTCCATGCCTCTCAAGTGTACCTTATTACGAGGAATGTACCTCATTTGGGGTCTTAAAAAGTTAATGTTCCTCAAAGTTCCAAGAAGTTCCACATTGAAAGGGTCCGTCACACATTCAGTGTTGGGAATTTTTTAAGTGAAATCCACGGTAAATAGAAATAAGTCATGTTAATTCGTTAAAAGATCTTCTTTATAAGTAAAACCAGCATATTTTAACCACCCTATGACCTTCCTAGCTGAAGTTGTTAGTAAGCCATTAGTACGTGTTCCACATTTTGCCCATTTGTTCCACATTATGAGGGCTAGTGTTCCTCATTTTGCATATGGGAGGTTGAGAGCTATGCTGGAGACTGTGGTTAAATAGAAATCTGAGTGTGTCTTCTAGGTCATGTCTCAAGCTATTTAATAGGCAACCTGGTATTATGTCAGGGCTCATTGATGCTATGCTTCTAGCTTTACAGAATGCAGTGACAACTTGCTCTTTTGTGATAACAGGCAAAGGAATGGTAGGAGGTATTTTATGGGGCGTGATCATAGTTATGAAAGAGTGAAATCTGAACTGAATTTATAGGCCAGCAGATCTGCTATGTCTTCTGGCTGAGTATAGGTAGTGCCATCTGCAGCCAGCTCAGAACACTGTTGAGTGTTTCCCTTAAGATTTTTAGACATAACTAAAAAATGCTTTGTGGTTATTCTTTGCTTGGGAGGCTATTTTAGTCTCGTATGTATCTTTTGAAGACTTGACTAGTTCCCTGATTTGCCTGTTGAGACTAATGAGGGATTTTTCCTCTGTTGTGCACCCTCCCACTTACTTCTTGACAGGAATTTCTTCCTTCTGTTGTAATAGTGTATTTATGCCAGGGGTCCACCAGTGTGGCTTGTTTTTCCAGCTAGACCTGGGTTTAGTTTGGTTAGATACTGCCATTTCTAAGTAGTTGTTTAAGTTGTACAGGGCATTTGTGTATACTTCTGCTTAGGTCTCCCTATTTTCAGGTTTAGGGGAGCTTTAAAATTACATATGTTATCACTTAATAGAAGGTAATTTGCCTTGGAAAAATTATTTTGGGTTTTAAGTTTTGTTGGGGGTTCTACCATTACATTTATTTCAAAATTGACTGATTTATTATCTGATCTAACCAATGAGGACATTACGCTTGTGGGGGTACAGTTGTCCATATCTTTGTGAGTACTATGTCAAGGATATTTGAGTCCCTAGTGGGAGTGCACACCAGCTGTTCCAGAGCATTTGCATTGACAAAAGTCTAGGGATCTCTGAGCCCCATGTTAGTGATTGTATATGTTTCCCAATTTATTGAGTCAGTCACCAGAGGTGTGAATGAGGGCAAGGTAGTTCATACAGCCTACCTCGATCTGGCCAAGGCCTTTGCTACCATTCCCCACTCAGGAATTATTGATAGATTTGCCAAACTAGGCATCAACTCCTATATCATTAGATTGGTTGCAAACTGGCTCACAGATAGAACCCACAGTGGGAAAGTAGCAGACTCCAAGTCAGACTGCCGACCAGTCATGAGTGGAGTCCCACAGGGCTCTGTCCTGGATCCTCTCCAGTTTGGCATCTACTTCTCAGAAGTCCAGGCCAACACAGAGGGACTCTGGCTGACCAAGTTCACCAATGATTGCAAGCTGGGAGCCATTATTAACTCCCAAGAGATGTAAACAGCCTACAGAAAGGCCTCACTGAGACCAACGACTGGTGTAAAACAAAACATGGCCTTAAGCTTAATGCCAAAAAATACGTTGTCATTCCCTTTGGGAAAAACTCAGTTCCCACTAATTACCACACTGATGGTAGCCCACTGAACACTGAAGGTGTTATAAGAGATCTGAAGACACAGCTTGACAGCAACCTCTCCTTCAACCACCACATTGCCACTGTGGTCAGAAAGTCCTTCCATGTGGCTCATTTCATTACCAAGGGTTTTGCATCCAGGAAGAAAGAGGTCATCATCTCTCTCTACCCTTCCCTCATTAGACCAATCGAGTATAATGCCCCATTTGGCATGTACCTCACTAAACACCTGCAACAGCTGGAAAGGCCACAAAAGTACCTCACAAAGAGGATCCTAGGCCTTAAACACATGTTGTACATGGACAGACTCAAAACACTCCAGCTTTTCTCTGTCTCATATTGTCTATTAAAAGGCAGTCTCTGCTTGACTTACAAAGCCATGTCTGACCCATCCGTTAGAAATGTTACACCTAAAGAAATCCCAATCCCTCCACACCACATGCTCCAGGGACCTCAACCTCATTACCACAATCTATGAACTGTAGAACCAAACCCGACTCTTAAAACACAAAATTGGAAGTGACAGCACAAACCACAAACGGTAGCTTCTTCAGCCCAAATACTACAGCTTGCTCCTTTCAACTCGGAGGCGTGTGCCAGAAGACAACAGTGTTTATTTGGGCTGAACTAAACTTTTGGGCAGTCCGGATATATCGGCAGGAGCAAGCTGTAGTATTTGGGCTGAAGAAGCTACCGTTTGTGGTTTGTGCTGTCACTTCCAATTTTGTGTTTCATTACCACAATCAACATAATGTGCTGGAGGGATAGGTTCATAACCCAGAGACTGCCCATGCTTTGGAATAGACTTCCCAAACATGTCAAGCAGAGCATCTCACTAGCCCTTTTCAAGAAAAATCTTGATGAGTGGACTGGGGAAGGTTGCAGAGATAGTTATTCTAAGGGACATTTTAACTTGATAGCAATATCTCTGGGTGAGTTCTACATGAACTACAGAGTGAACTGGCATCTCACCTGTGTGCCCTGTTCAATCACAGCCTCACCTCAGGCTTTGTCCCTACAGAATGGTGCACTGCTACAGTCATCCCTCTCCACAAAGGAGGAGCGACTACAGACCCCGGGAACTATTGCCCCATTAGCCTGACGAGTCTGATATGCAAAGCTATGGAATGCATCATCATGAACCTAATAAACAAGGATATAGGGAATCTCCAAACTCTGGATCCCACACAGTTTAGTTTTGTGAAGGGTAGATCATGCCTGCTCAACTTGGTTGAATTCTTTGAATCAGTCACCAGAGCTGTGGATGAAGGCAAGGTGGTTCGTACAGCCTACCTTGATCTGGCCAAGGCCTTTGATACCATTCCCCACTCAGGAATCACAGAAAAACTCACTAAGCTAGGCTTTAACTCCTATATCACTAGGTGGGTTGCAAACTGGCTCACAGATAGAACCCACAGTGTGAAAGTAGCTGACCCCAAGTCAGACTGCCGACCAGTCACCAGTGGAGTCCCATAGGGCTCGGTCCTGGGTCCTCTCCTGTTTGGTAGCTACTTCTCTGAAGTCCAGACCAACATGAAGAGACTCTGGCTGAAAAAGTTCTGAGATAATTGCAAGTTGGGAACTATTATTAACTCCCCAAGTGATGTTAACATCCTACAGAAAAGCCTCACTGAGACCAACGACTGGTGTCAGAACCATGGCCTAAAGCTCAATGCCAAAAACTATGTCGTCATTCCCTTTGGGAAAAATCCAGTTCCCAGGAATTGCCACATCAATGGTAGTCCACTGAACAAAGAAGGCGTTATAAGAGATCTGGGAACACAGGTTTACAGCAACCTCTCTTTTGACCACCAGATTGCCACTGTTGTCAGAAAGTCCTTCTATGTGGCACATCTCATTACTAAAGGTTTTGCATCCAGGAAGAAAGAGGTCATTGTCTCCTTCTACTATTCCCTCATTAGGCCAATCATCGAGTACAATGCCCCATTTGGCATGTACCTCACTAGACACCTGCAACAACTGGAGAGGCTGCAAATATACCTCACAAAGAGGATCTTAGGCCTTAAACACTTGGTCCTATATGGACAGACTCAAACAACTCCAACTATTTTCTGTCTCATATTGCCTACTTAGAGGTGATCTCTGCTTGACTTACAAAGCCATGTCTGACCCAGCTTTGTTAGAAATGCTACATCTAAAGAAATCCCAATCCCTCCACACCACATGCTCCAGAGACCTCAACCTCATTACCACAATCAACAGAATGTGCTGGAGGGACAGGTTCATAACCCAGAGACTGCCCATGCTATGGAATAGACTTCCCATACATGTCAAACAGAGCACCTCACTGACCCTCTTCAAGAGAAATCTTGATAAGTGGCTGGGAAATAGAAAATTCACCCCGGGGATCACATCAGTGGCTCTGCTAGACAGAGGCACTGGGAACAAAGGTCAGGTGGCACGATGCCAGTGTAATCCTATGGGCTAGGTTTGTAAAGGCTCCAGGCCCATTGGCCTAGTACACACCTATGAACCTATTTGCATCTGACAGGACACTGCTAATCACTGCTGCATGGACAGCTGCCTACTGCAAACACTGGGCATATATAGAAGCAGAAAAACAAGTTTTACAACCGCAAGGCCTACAGACCAATCAGGAAAACACACAATAAGCTTTCAGCCAGCAGCCCCCACCTCAGATAGGTCTGCTACAGCACACTTCTGCCACAAGAGTGAAGTCAAAAAAACACCTTAATATAAAAAATGTGAGTTTTATAGCTCAAGTGCAGGGAAACCATACAATCTAGATACTGTCCCGTAAAACTAGTAAACAGAAATGTAATTAAGTACTGCAGCAGCAGTAGAAACAGGTCACTTTTGAAACTCTACTAAACTGCAAGACATTTAGCAATTAATACAAGATGTTTATGAAATACAGTAAAATAATCAGCAGAAGTGCAAAGTTATACTTATTTTCATTCTTTTAGCAGAGGATAGCTTTAGATGTAGCAGATTCAGTGTAACTCTCAGGAGAAGTAGCCGAATTAAAGCACAAGCCCATATAAACACTGGGCTTATTTAGAAACAGAAACACAAGTTTTACAACAGCAAGGCCTACTGACCAATCAGGAAAATACATAATACACCTTCAGCCAGTATCCCCCAACTCAGATAGGTTTGCTATAGCACAGTTCTGCCACAAGAGTGCAGTCAGAAAACCCTCTTAATGTAAAAATGCTGGTTTTAGAGCTCAAGTGCAGGGAAGCCACACAGTCTATGTACAACGGCCCTGTAAAAGTAGCAGACACAATGTAATTAAGTACTACAGCAGCAGCAGTGGAAACAGTTCAGCTCTGAAACTCTACTAAATTGTGAGAAATGTAACAATTAATTCAGGATTCTTATGAAATACAGTAAAACGAATCAGCAGAAGTGCAAAATCATATTTATTTATTTTCATTTGTTTAGCAGGGGATGGCTTTAAATGCAGCAGATTTTCTGTAACTCTCAAGCAAAATAGCAAAGCCAAGAGCAGCTCTGTGGAATTGAACGCAGACTCATGCAAACACTGGGCTTATATAGAATCAGAAAAACAGGTTTTACAACAATAAGGGCTACAGATGCATTAGGAAAAGACACTGCAAGCTTTCAGCCAGCAGTCCCCAACTTAGAAAGCTTTGCTACAGAACACTTCTCTAACAAGAGTGTAGTCTTTTGTAAAAATGCTGGTTTTAGAGCTCAAGTGCAGGGAAGCCATTCAGTCTAGATACTACTGTCCTGTAAAACTAGCCGACACAATGTTATTAAGTACTACAGCAGCAGAGGAAACAGTTCAGCTTTGAAACTCTACTAAAATGTGAGAAATGTACTATTAATACAAGATTTTTACAAAATACAGTAAAAATATTCATCAGAAGTACAAAATTATACTTATTTTCATTCTTTTAACAGTGGATGGCTTTAGATGCAGCAGATTCAGTGTAACTTTCAGGCAAAGTAGCCAAATCAAGTGAAGTTCTGAGGAATTGTGGGAGTTAAGGGAAGCTCCCCATTATCACATCATGTTCATATTTTTACTAATATTTAATTACTATTTCAGTAAGACATCCATTAACCAATATGGGCATAAACTCCCTCCTTTTCATAAATTAAGGATTTCTTGTACATAATATATTGTATGATTAATCTCTCGTATTATCTTCACCTCTGACCCTTTTTCCTCAAAGTATATAGTTAGATTACTTGCAAACATCATATAGATCCCCGCATACTTTTTAATCATACTGAACGGGCTTCAAAACAAAAAGAAAAAAATACGTCCCAGTGATTTTTCAACAACTTGAGCAAATTTCTGTTTTGAGGCCAGTCTTGATCTAAAAACTGACCATTCCAGAGCATTTATCTGGCTCATAGATGTGGATTCCAAATGACCTGATGTTGATGCATAACTCTCAACTTCTTTTCATGGGTTCATAGGTTCATAGGTAGGTACTAGGCTATTAGCCCTAGGGCCTATATAAGCCTAGCCAAAAAGGTACCCTGGCTTTCGCTACACAAGAAAATTATTTTCCTCTGCCCCTGTCGAGCAGAGCCACAGAAGTGATCCCTGGGGTGAATTTCCTATTTCCCGTCCAATCATCAAGATTTTTCTTGAAGAGTGCTAATGAAGAGCTCTGTTTGACATACATAGGTAGTCTGTTCCAGAGTATGGGAAGTCTCTGGGAAAGGAATTTATCCCTCCAGCATGTTCTGTTTATTGTGGTGACAAGGTTTGGGTCCCCAGAGCGTGTAGCTTGGAGGGATTGGGATTTCTTTAAGTGGAGCATGTCCAACAGCTCTGGGTTTAACATAGCTTTGTATGTTAGGCAGAGATAGCCTCTGAGTTTGCGATAAGCGACAGAGTAAAGCTGGAGTTTTTTGATACGGTCTGCGTAGGGCATCTGTTTGAGGCCAGTAATCCTCTTTGTGATGTATTTCTGTGGCTTTTCCAGATGTTGTAGATGTCTTGTGAGGTACATACCAAAACAGGTGTTGTACTCTATAATGGGTCTAATGAGTGATGAGTAGAGGGGAACAATGACCTCTTTTTTTCAGGATGAGAACCTTTTGTGATGAGGTAAGCCATGTAGAAGGATTTCCTGACCACTGTGGCGATGTGATTATCAAAGGAGAGACTACTGTCCACCTGTGTCCCAAGGTCTCTTATCACACTTTTGGCATTAAGTAGACTATCACTTATGTGGTAGTTCATGGGTACAGAGTTTTCACCAAAGGGGATGACAATACACTTTTTGGCATTGAGCTTCAGGCCATGGCTTTGACAGCAGGCATCTGTCTCAGTGAGGCCCTTTTGTAGTATGTCCACATTGTTAGGAGTTTCGATTATGGCTCCTAGTTTGCAGTCGTCTGCAAACTTTGTTAGCCAAAGACCTTCTGTGTTAGCCTGTACTTCAGAGAAGTAGATACCAAACAGGAGAGGACCCAGGACTGATCCCTGTAGTACTCCACTTGTCACTGGTCTGAAGTCGGATTTGGAGTCTGCTACTTTCACAGTGCGGGTTCTGTCCACGAGCCAGTTGGCAACCCATCTTGTGACATAGGGATTTATACCTAGTTTAGTGAGCTTATCTATAATTTCAGAGTGGGGGATGGTGTTGAAAGCCTTGGCGCGATCTAGATAAGCTGTGTGAACCACCTTATCCTCATCTATGGCTTTGGTGACTGCTTCAAAGAAATCAATCAGGTTTAGGAGACATGATCTGCCTTTTACAAACCTGAACTGGGTAGGGTCCAGATTTTGGAGATTACCTATGTCTTTGTTTATGAGTTCCATGATGATACATTCCATGGCCTTGCAGACCAGGCTTGTCAGGCTAATGGGGTGGTAGTTCCTGGGGCCCGTCATGGCTCCCCCTTTGTGGAGTGGGATAACCGTCCCGGTGTACCATTCAATGGGCACAAAGCCTGAGGTGAGGCTATGATTGAACATGGTACTTAGGTAGGGTGCCAGTTCATTCTGTAGTTCATGTAGAACGCAGCCTGGAATATTGTCAGGCCCCATGGATTCTGTGTTCTTGGCTTTGGAAAGTGTGTTTTTTACCTGTGCAGCTGTGATTACAGGAACTTTGCATTCTACCAGTGGGAAAACTACTCATGTACCAACTCTTTTGCTCAACCTTTTCTGGAATTCATAAATTCCAACGCCTTGGATCAACTTATTCACACCCCCACCAGGGGCAGCAATATCTTAGACCTGGCCATTACCAACATGTGCAACCGGTGTTGCACACCAGAGGTCAATTCCTCGTTGGGCAGATCTGACCACAAGCTAATCACCCTAGACATCCACATCCCACCCCAACCCCCAATTAGAGAAACCACTATAAAAAAGTTCTCCAAAGCCAACTTCACACTTCTTAAGACAGAAGTGGCAAACTTCATGACACCCATGCAGACGGACAATAGAAGTACGATTGCTGAATCCCACACAAATGCACTTTTTAAGCACTTACACGAGTGCATGGATCATGCTATCCCTAACAGAACCAAGATGCTATCTTCCAAAAAAAGGAAGCCAATCTGGTGGTCCTCTGCTATAAACAAACTCTACAACAGAAGAAAGAAACTGTTGCAACAAAGAGTAAAATACCATGACTGGAGGAACACCCTGGTCAACCTCAGTAAGAAGATGAGATCCCTCATAAAATCCTCCAAAACTAGTTATGAAAACAAAATTGCCACAGACTCTAAAGACAACCACAAAGCATTCTATAGCTATGTCAAGAATCTCAATGGCAACACTCAGATCTGCTCTGAGTTACAGCACAATGGCACTAAATATACAGAACCAACTGATATTGCCAACATCCTGGCAGATAGGTTCAGTGCTAACTTTACCCCCCTCTCACCCCACAAAATGAGACAATTCCAAAAATAATGAAAGGCAAAAGCATAAAATTAGGGAGATTTTTTTTTATATTACTGTAACTCATTTAGACAGTTAATAAAGTAGAAGATATTGCATAACATGCATTTTTTGCAGAGTAAAAAGTATGAAATTGTAATGTTTGGCACTATTGAATGATTATAATCCTTAATGATTTACTAGAAAATCAAACATTTTATGAGAAACAGGGAAAAAATATGAGAATAAATTAGGGACATTCTTCTAAATCAGGTACAGTCAAAAGCTATGTTCAATAATGTTAACTCCATCGCTTTTTTCCAAGTCATGTGGCATAAATTTCTCCTTACACCAGACTGATTTTGCATTCCCATGTTAGTTTAAACATTTCTTCAGAATCCAATAATGGCCTAAATCCTCTCAGAAAATACACACACTGAGATTGCTGGATGCGAGACCCAAAATTTCAGCTGTTTCAATTGACATTCCTGCAATGATGACATAAACATTGCCTTTCTTTTATTGATTTGTACAAAATAGTAATTTTCAAAAAAAAAACAAAAAACACTCAGTAATGTCCAACTTGATGCATCTTGTTTTGGTCCCACTGTAATGTCATTATTTGATCCTTCATCTTATCTGATTCGAGCTTGACCAAAACAGGCACTGGGCTTGCACATGCAACATTTCACCCAGGCATACAGACTCTGGTGGCCCTCTCTCTAGTCTTATTATACTCATCTGCAGCCAGTCCACTGTAATAACCTAGTATCTGTCTACTGATAGCCCACTTACGTATGAACTCAACCAATGAGTTTTAAATATTTCTGAATAACTTCAGTAATTCAGATATCTTTTCATTGACCTCTGTTTTCAAGATCAAGCAACTTACCTTTCAGGCTGTCAAGTTCAGACTGACATAGATCACCATACCATGACTGAAGTTTCTTAGTGGCACTTGCAGATTTGTTCATGGCTTTACCCATCTCCTCATGTTTAGTCAATGCTATGAAGTTATCTAGTCTCGCTTTCATTTCTTTGAAACACAGTAAGTGCCCTTTCCGTGGTAGCGAATCATGTCCACCACAGCCACGCCTTCACCACTTACCTCTGGGGGTACTGCAGCCTTCTATTCAGACACCATGTGACTGCTATAATTTCCAAAGTTTTCTGTGAACTCAACTGCTTCTCACCTTACTTTTCAAATCATTTTATACATTTCATCATGGAGGCTGCAATACTGAACATATACCCTAAACAAAGCAGAATTAAATCCAACTAAACCATGGAAAATGTCAATATTTTTTACAAATGAATGACAGAACGCAACCAGGGGGGGGGCACTCACTCACAACAGCACCATCACTTCACCCCTTTTTGATGCTACATAACTATCATGATAGCCTATGTGAAAATTACACAAGTTCTCAACAGGGGGATTAAAGTTTCTTGCATTATATTCTGTGCCGTGTTAAATGGGTTGTCTGATTGAGTTGTACTTCATTTTTCAATCAAGGCTGGTGAAAAAAGCTTCATGAAATTACAGCTGCAGCACAGATTAAACAACTTTTAAATGCAGTATTAAAATATAAGAAAGTATATTTAATAAACACATTCATAAGAGCAGTACACTAAGCTGTAATAATCCATCATACAACAGCAAATTCTGTACATTCACTACAACCCCAAGAGAGGTGACAGTAAGGCTTAGAAAAACATATCATAAGGAAAATAACAAACAGCCACTGATGAAGATACAGCAGCTTCTGAAATTGTGATATTGTGTTAATGCTTTCCTTGTACAAAATGTGCACATAAATTACTCTGATATCTTTTAAATGAAAGGCACGACATTAGCACACATATTTTGACTTTAGTACTGAATGTGATGAAAAATGTAGACATTAATTATTCAATTAAATATTTTCATACTACATTTATTCATAGCCAGGTAAATGAACTTATTGCAAAATAACTATTTCACTCCTGGGTAACACAAAATGAAGATGTATTATGAAGTACAGTTAGAATACAGAATAATCATAATTAATCAAAATTAGATGTTAAAATAGTTATACAAAATTAATCTGGAACAGCCTCAAACTACATTACTAAAACAAGAATTTAATGTATTATAAAGTGTTTTAAGATTATGAGGCATCAATAAAAGGTTATCAAAAGAATCATAAAGATGTGACATAAAGGATAACTAGAGCAACATAGTTTAATTCTCAGATGAGAATCAATTACAGTATGTAGCTCCTATCAATTAGGCATTGAGTCAGAAAAGGCAGTTGCTGGGGCTGAATAGGATAGGAACGTTCTTTTCACAGTCTGATGTCCGTGGTTTAGAAGGCTTTATTTATGCTGTTTTGCACAGAGGTATGATATCTAGTCATAAGAAAAGCTGTTGGAAGTTCGCCCAGGAAGTGAGTAGTGCAGCCAAATGCAAAATAAGGGGTTCCTATTATATAATCGAAGATGCAATTCTTCGAATGCATCTTGATCGAACTTGAAAGCACAAAACAGCAAAATAGTGAAATCGCTTGGCCACCTCCATTACTTTGCTGTTTTCCTCACTGTAGTGCGATCTCAGAGTTAGTATATTTAAGTAGGGGGGTGTGGGGGGCAAAGCCCCTCCACTTCATGTAACGTTTTGAAGTTTTTGTTTTAATTTTTATTTTTTTGTGGAACAGCGATTTTTTTTTTTCCCTGGGAAAAAAAATTGCTGTTCTGAGTGTTCAGGATTGTAAGCTTTCACTTACATGGGGTTGATAAATCAGCATTTGCTTTTTTAAGTGTTTGCTGATAGACCCAAAATATGAATGATTGGAGTGCAAGGGAAGGGGTCTTGTACTAAGCCAAAGCATGTACAGTTAAAGGAGATGTCATGGCAATATGAAAAAACAACAAACCACATACACGCCAACGCAAATATGAGAACAACCTTTTTATTTAATATCAACAGTATGTGATTTTGTTGAAAAAAATAACAGGACTTCATTAGCTTAAGGCATCTCTTTTAAACCACAGTTATGAAAAAGCTGGAACAAATAAAGAAGAGGACTACAAGCATCCAATTAGCAATTTTTTTAGAAAAAAATGAATACTACTTAAAATGGCATTAATTCTTGAGATATCTGGATTTTAGATGGTCTTACAGGTTCATAGGTATTTGGCCCTTATGGGCCATTTTAAGCCTAGCCAATTTCTGTTTCTCATTTGGTTATAGATTGATCTTACCCACCCCATGGTTGATTATTATGTATTACCCATAATGAGAATAACTAGGATCAAACCACAGATAATTTGAGGGGGACCCATGTATGGCATAAAGTATTTAGGAGCTGCCTCCATCCACTAGTAGTACAGGAGGTAGTTCTGGGGTTAATATTCTGTTTCCCATCCATAGATCTAAGTTCTATTGAATATGGGCAGGGATGAACTTTGTTTTATGTGGAAGGGGAGTCTGTCCCACAACAGTGGTATCATCTGTGAGAAAAACCTGCCCTCCAAACCATTCTGTTGATGGAGGGACAGTGTTATCCTCTGTGGGATATACCTATCCCTACAAATCATTCTGCTGATGTTGCAGAAGAGGTTTAGATCCCTAAACTGAGTATTTCTGACAGAAGCACTGAAAGGTGTTGAAGACTGGGGGGAGGAGGGTGACAAGGGCACTTAGTGATCTAGAAAGGGCAATTTTTTAAAACTATTTGTTACTACAATGTAGGTTCACTTGGAGGGCATTTTAAGCTTAGTCAATTTCCATTTTGGTGCTTGAATTAGCATTTCCTGATTGGTCTTACCTGTCCCATGGCTGATAATTGTATATTAGCCCTAGTGAGAATAAATATGATCACACTGTAGATAATTTGAGGGGGCCCATGTAAGGGATGCAGCATTTAGAAACTGCCTCTATCCATTAGTGGCACGAGGGGTAATCCTGGAGTACATTTTCTACTACCCATCCTTAGTTCCAAGTTGCATTTGAATATGGATGGGGATTATAGGTTCATAGGTTCATAGGTAGGTACTAGGCTATCTGCTCGAGGGCATTTATAAAGCTTACTAGAGTGTGTCGGCTTTCGCCGCCCCATTGATTAATTAACTGAGCCTCTGTCAAGCAGAGCCAATGAAGCGATCCCAGGGGTGTATTTTCTGTTACCCATCCACTCGTCAAGGTTTATCTTGAAGACTGTTAGTGAGGGGCTCTGCCTAATGTAATTTGGAATTTTGTTCCAAAGCATGGGGAGTCTCTGTGACAGGAATTTATCCCTACAGCATGTTCTATTTATTGTTGTGGTGAGGTTTAGCTCACTAGAGCGCATGGCTCGCAGTGACTTGGATTTCTTTATGTGGAGCATGTCCATCAATTCTGAGTTGGACATGGCTTTGTAAGTCAGGCAGAGATCACCTCTGAGTAAGCGACATGCCACTGAGTACAGCCGGAGTTTTTTTCAGTCGGGCTGCATAGGACATATGTTTGAGGCCAGTAATCCTCTTGGTGAGGTACTTTTATTGGTCTTTCCAGCTGTTGGAAGTGTCTTGTGAGGTACATCCCAAATGGGGCATTGTACTCTATAATGGGTCTAATGAGTGACGAGTAGAGGGGCACTATAACCTCTTTATTTCTAGATGCGAACCCTTTAGTAATTAGATGGGCCACATAGAAGGATTTCCTAACTACTTTGGCAATATGATTGTCAAAGAAGAGATTACTATCTACCTGGGTCCCCAGATCTCTTATTACCCATTCTGTATTATGGGGGCTTCCACCTATGTGGTAATTCGTGGGTGTTTTGTTTTTCCCAAATGGGAAGATTATGCATTTTTTGGCATTTACCCTGAGGCCTTGACTTTGACACCAGGTGTCCGTCTCAGTAAGGCCCTTTTGAAGGATGTCCCTGTCAGCCGGAGAGTCAGTTATGGCTCCCAGTTTGCAGTCATCGGTGAACTTGGTTAGCCATAGTCCTCCTGTGTTTGCCTGTACTTCTGAGAAGTATATGCCAAACATTAGGGATCCCAGGACCGAGCCTTGTGGAACACCACTTGTGACTGATTTAGAGTTGGACCTGGAGCCCGCTATTCTTACTGTGTGAGTTCTGTCTGTAAGTCAGTTGGCAACCCATCTCGTAACGTAGGAGTTTATGTTCAGGCTGGTGAGTTTTTCTGTAATACCCGAGTGGGGAATGGTGTCAAAAGCCTTGGCGAGGTTAAGGTAGGCTGTGTGAACCACCTTTCCCTCGCCTATGGCCTTGGTGACTGTCTCGAAGAAGTCAACCAGGTTTAGCAGGCATGATCTGCCCTTAACAAAGCTGAACTTGGTCGGGTCAAGTGTTTGGAGGTTCCCAGTGTCTTTGTTAATGAATTCCATGATGATGCGCTCCATAGCCTTGCAGACCAGGCTAGTCAGGCTTATGGGAAGATAGTTACCAGGGCCAGTTGTTGCTCCTCCTTTGTGGAGAGGAATAACTGTTGCTGTGTGCCATTCTATGAGCACATAGCCTGTGGAGAGGCTGAGGTTGAACAGCGTGTTTAGGTGGGGGGTTAGTTCATTCTGTAGTTTGTGCAAGACGCAGCCTGGGACACCATCTGATCCCATTGACGCTGTGTCTTTGGCTTTTGAAAGGGCTGTTTTCACCTGTACGTCTGTGATTTCTGGGACACTACACTTTTCCGGTATTGTTGTGGGCCCTTTTGAAGGTGAGAGGGGGGTGAAGTTTGCACTGATTCTATCTGCCAGAATGTTGGCAATATCAGTTGGTTTAGTATATTTTGTGCTATTTTGCACTAGTTCAGTGCATATCTGTGAGTTGCCACTTAGATTCTTAACATAGCTAAAGAAGGCTTTGTGGTTATCTTTTGAATCCTTGGCTATTTTTCTTTCAAAGTTAGCTTTGGATGATTTCATGAGGGACCTTAGTTTCTTACTGATACTGATCAGGGATGTCTTTCCTTCTTGGGATTTGCTTTTTTTCTGAACTAGTTTCCTCCTTCTATTGTATAACCTGTTTATTGCAGGGGTCCACCAAACTGGTTTCCTTCTCTTACAGGAGTGAGTCTTGGTTTTGCTAGGGATGGCATGATCCATGCGTCCTTGTAGGTGCTCATAGAATGCATTTGTAAAAGTTTTTGCATCTTGGGCAGTGTTATCCTTTAGCATGGGGACTGTGAAACTTACCACCTCTGTCTTAAGTAAGGTGAAGCTTGCTTTAGAAAAGTTTTTACTGTGGTTTCCTTAGTTGGGGGTGGTGGTGGGGTGTGGACATCCAGAGTGATTAGTTTATGGTCTGATCTAACCAGTGATGGGTTGACCTCCGGTGTGGAACACCTGTCGCCCATGTTGGTGATGACCAGATCCAATATGTTTTCACCTCTGGTAGGGGAGTTTACCAGTTGATCCAGGGCATTTGAGTTGATGAATTCCAGGAAGTGCTGGGCCTGGGAGTTTGTACTCGAGTAGTTTTCCCAGTGAATGGTAGGGTAACTGAAATCACCCAATATCAGGGTGTTTGGTAGGACCTTCATGTTTTCCAGTGTCTCCAGAAAGGTGGAGTGATGGTCCTGGGTCATGGAGGGTGATCTGTAGCAGGCCACAATTTGCATTGCAGATTTCCCTGATGTTAGTTGCACATAGATGATCTCAGAGGTATCATGCTGCTCCACTAACCTGGAGGTGTAGGTATCCTTGATGAATATGGATACACCCCTCCTTTTGTGTTTCGGTCCATGTTCTGTGACCGAAACGTGTGGTATGAGTTGTAGCCCGGTAGTGCTGGGGTGTTCTCTGGTGCCTTGAACCAGGTTTCAGTTACTGCACAGATGTCGACGTTCTCCATACTGAGGAGTGCTTCGAGTGCGTGCATTTTGAGATTTAAACTCCTGGCGTTGAGTAGCATAACCCTCAGTTTTTTGTTAATTGTGCTGTTTACGGAGGTGGGTTTGACTTTTGAGCCTTGCCTAAAAAAGGCACTATGGGGGTAGCAAGAGCCTTGGCCAGTATTCGAAAGCCTAGGGGTGACAGGTGCAAGCCGTCTCTTGCGAAGCTTGAGGATGAGCTTTGTTTTACTTGAATTGATAGTCTGTTCTGCATATATATCCATCTCTCCACAACATTCAGTTTAGATACCTGGACTGAGTATTTCTGATGCCATTTGACTTGCTGATGTTCAGTAGGTCCATCTGTATTAGGTCAGAGGATGCCTTGTATGCCAGACACATCATCTCTAAGCACTCTGTAGGATACTGAGTATAGTGATAAATCTTTGAGGTGGTCCATGCAAGACCTACTGTTTAGGACTTGTATCCTTTTAGTAAGGTATCTCTGTGGGTATTCCAATTGTTGTATGGGTCTGGACAGATACATGTCAAAGTGGGCATTATACAAAATGATTGACCTAATGAGGGCTTTGTAAAGGGGGACAATAACATCTCTAGATCTAGTCACAATCAATTTGTTTATAAGCTGTGTGATATAGAAAGACTTTCTTATGACTCTGGGCACATGTTGGTCAAAAGTTAGGTCACTGTACACACAAGTTCCCAAATGCCAAAACACTGGGTCAATTCTCAGGGGGCAGCATTGTCAGTTTGGCAGTTCCCTGGAGTAGATGACTTCCCAAAGGATACAATAATGTATTTCTTGAAGTTTAGTTTCAATTCATGATTCTGGCACCAGTTATTGTTTGGGACAAACCTTCCTGCATGATGGTTAAGTCATTTGGGGAGTCAATAACTGCTCCTAGCTTGCAATCATCTCAAACTTAGTCGGACAAAGCCCTTTGGTATTTCTTTTTACTTTTGAGATGTGTATGGCAAACAGAAAAACTCTCAGCACTGAAGCCTGGGGGATAACATTGGTGACTAATCTCTTCCCCTATTTTGATCTCCTGCATCCTATGAGCAAGCATACATGTATATGTTCTTTGATTCACCTTCCTGATTGTATTAACCTGATTGTATTAAATTATATTCCTTGTACAATACAGCACCATTTGTTAGAACATGTTTTAAATTTGTAGTTTGGAACAGTCTTCTAGTGAGCAATGAAACAAAATGTATGAACCAATAGTGACAAAACTACCCATTTCAGAAAATTTCAAAAATAAAAGGCCACTCAAACGTCTGCCATTACAACCCACCAATATCAGTAAATATGCAAAATCTGTGTAGAAGTAAGTCATCTAAATAATCCCACATTAAAGGGATCTGTAACTAATGAAGAGGTTGCTGCTAGCAAACAACTTTATATTTCATTGTTTCATCTACAAATAAAGTGCCGGTTGCCCTTGAAGAATAAATTGCCTATGCTACATTAAAAAATTATAAGCTAGTAATTTTGCAATGGGGAATGGATGGCAAACTGATAATGGGTTCATAGTTACTAAGTAATTCCTCCAAAAGAGGATATTCATAGGACTGCAGCATCCACTTCCATTAAAGTACGACACAGTACAGTATCAGCAATCCATCTGCATACTGTGGGAGTAGAACCCACAGTCCTCTGAATCAAAAGCACATATACTACCTGTTGTGCTACCAACAATGCAAACACCTTAGCATAAGTAGCATTAAACTTCTCTTCCCCTGAAGCTCTCAGCTCCTTGTAAAATCCACTTGACGATCAACTAAATCTCTCAACTTTGCAGCACAGGAAATCTGGAAAAAGCCAAAATTTATTTGGGAAGGGGGCAAAGGCCCAAAGCCAGGGACACATTTTAAATATTGCTTGTATAATATTAGAAAGTTGCTAAAATAAAGTGTTTTGTGTTACCATGTGTTTCCTGAAAGATAGGAAGACTGACACTTAAAGAGCTATCATTATCTAGTGAATTCAGTTCTTACTGATTTGCCAGAAAAACACAAATTTTAAGAGGGACAGACCAAAAGTATGAGCCAAATATCCTGTAAAAATCTGGACAGTGGAGAGCTCTGGACTCAACTCCCTGAATTACAAATGGTGGTACGGGTAGAGAATTCAGGCTCTTTTTTGAGGCTGAGTAACACTAACCACCAGGTATACCTAACTGAGTCATTTTACACACACACACACACACACACACACACACACACACACACACACACACACACACACACACACACACATGCACACACACACACACTCACACGCAGGAGCAGCATAACTCCTGCAAATAAAAGAAGAAAACTCTCCTTACTGGCATGACTCTGACTCTGGCAGCACCAATGAAACAGCGGCAGCATAACTCCTGTAACACAGAGCAATAAGAGAACAAGAACAGTAGCTGTAAAAGTGTGTGTAGGGGGGTCCGACTCCCCCTGCCTCTATGGTTCCAGCACCCATAATTTATGATGTCATTTCACTTGCTGATGTGCAGTAAAATCATCAGTAATGGGTCTGAGGATACCTTGTATGCCAGACACAGGTTACCTCTTAGCAATCTGTAGGATAGCCATTATAGTGACAGGGCTTGAGTCATTTCACATAGGACATGTTGTTTATGTCTTGTATCCTTTTAGTAAGGTATCTCTGTAGACATTTCAGTTGTTGCAGGTGTCTGGAGAGATACATTAAAAATGGAGGCAGTATACTCAATGATTGCCATAAGGAGGGCTGAGTAAAGCGGGACAATGGCATCCCTAGATCTAGACCCAATCCCTTTATTTATAAGCTATGCTATATAAAAGGAATTCCTTACTACATTGTACAGATGCTAGTCAAAAGTTAGGTCACTCTCCACATAAGTTCCCAACTCCTGAAAGACTGGATCAACTCTTAGGGGTGTATTGTCAGTGCTGTAGTTCCCTGGGGTAGATGACTTCCTAAAGGATGTAATAATGCATTTTTTGGTTTTTACTTTCAGTCCATGATTTGGTGTACTGTTTAAACATATACGCTCCATCCTAATTTTAAGATTTATTTTTATGCTTTATTCCATATTAAAGTTGAGTGTAAGGTGGGGTGTCAATTTAGATAAAATTTTAGATGGAAAAGAGTTTCAGTGGCAAATGCTATTGTAAACATGCCATCCTTCAGGTTTAAATAGCATGTTAAAGTTTAAGAGACATCCTTGCATTTTTCTTAGAATTAATTGTGCGGTTTGTTGTTTTATCACTTTCTTTCGTACAAATAGCAATGCTGGTCAGTCTGTATCTGCTTTTAGTGTGTGTATCTGTGTGTGTGTGTGTGTGTGTGGGGGTCTATATTATAACATCGAAGTCTTACAACTTTGAATGTTATAATATCGAACCCAGTAGAGCAAAACACCAGAAAACCGAACAGTCAGAATTGCGAATTTCTTTTTCCAGGGAAAAAATTTGCTGTTCCGACCAACATACGCACAACACAAGCATACCAAAATAAATAATCCACACACACACACACACACACACACACACACACACACACACACACACACACACACACACACACACACACAAACTTCACTAAGCTCTACACTAAACCATACATACACCACTAGCTATCCACTTACCTTAACCCGACCCTAACCCTAAGGTCCATCACTATCGCACACTCACCTTACCCGCTCCCTAACTCCAACTCACCTACCCCACCCTAACCTTCACGTCCACACACTCGCATACTTACCTGACCCGCGCCCTAACCCTAACTCACCTAACCCATGCCCAATCTCACACTCACCTTCGTTAGCACACTTACCTTAACCTGGTCCGTAACCTTCACTCCACAGTGGAAGAAATAGCGAAGCTGCAGAAATGGCCCACCGAATACTTTCCCTAGGAAAGTATTCGGTGTTCTGCAGCTTCGCTATTTCCAGCGTTCTTTCTACTGGGTTCGATATTATAACATTCTAAGTTGTAAGACTTCGATGTTATAATATAGACCCATGTGTGTGTGTGTGTGTGTGTGTGTGTGTGTGTGTGTGTGTGTGTGTGTGTGTGTGTGTATATATATATATATATATATATATATATATATATATATACATATACACACACACACACACACACACACACACACACACACACACACACACACACACACACACACACACACACACACACACTATAAGATATACATTCTAACATACTTCAAATGCATGTGCATCATCCAAGGCCTTTATGGAGGCTCTCCCACAGCTGAGATCATGCTATTATAAATTTTATCAGCTTAATAGACATTGTGTCAGTATTATGGTCTTTCATAAATCCAGGTGGCCTCACACAAGAGATGGCTGATCAAGAACTGTTCTGGTTTAAGAACCTTTATCCTCTCATCCTCTTTTCCTAAGGGGTAAAGTTGTATGTTGGTTCATAAATGACAAAGGTAATGGAATTAAAAAATGGACTTCTTAAAAAAATGATTTGATATAAAGAACTAGGGAAACAACCAGTCCTTAAAGACTCATGAATCACCTTGGAGAAAATGCCCCAACAAAATCTTTGCAACCAGGTTCGAAGTTTGTGGGGCAGAGATTAGCCTATAGAGTACAGGCCCTCCAAGAGGTGTGCCTGCTAAAGTAAGGATGGTGACTGAGATTCTTGGAGCAGAGAAGATTAAAATGTAAAGCTGAGGAATACATGCTAATACTAAGGCTTCAGTGTCTCTGAGTATTCTCCTTAATCCAAGACATTCTGTCCTTGGAGTTAGTTACTATAATAGGAGAGACCAGAGAGGTACCACCCACCATGCAAGGGTGTGAAGGGGCCCTTCTGCAGAAATGCTTAAAAAAACTAACAGCAAGCTTAGCAATTGTCTGTTTTTTTGTATGAATCACAGCTTATTTTTGAAATGTCAGGGCTAACAGTATCTGGTCTCACACTTCTAATAGGGTACCATCTTTCAGACTGCATAGTTACCTTTCATGCACAGTTATCAGGAAATGCAGACTTGTTCCAGAAGTCAGGCAAGTCATTTCATTTAAAATGTACAATATCAATTCTATTTTTTTATGAAAACATTTGATATCCAACCAGAGGGTTTCAACCTTTCCAACATAGAATTAGACTAACTCTTCACAACATTCTTGCAAAGGGATATTCCATTCTAAACGCATTAAATTACATAATTTATCTACCATTCAGAATGGCTAGCAGGTCACTTTCTTGCTGTGGCATTTTTTTAATTCTAAAACTAACCTCATTATTATCAATATAAATATTAGAAGAATCTATTTGTTTTAATTTTGCTTAGAAATTCTTCATTTTTTACTAAGGATTTTATAATTTCTTCTCATTCTCTATAGCTGATCATCAAATTAAGGAGAATTATCAAAGCGGGATGGAGGACAAACAAAATGCATTCTGATGCAAAGTCCCATTCATGACCTCATTATAGCTGGCAGCCATGACACCTTAGTGAATGCAGAAATAAATTACAGGTTAAATTTCTCAGACAAAAGCACCTGATTTTGTATATCTAGATTTAAATCTACCCTAGATTTATATCTATGTATATATAGCTATACGTTTATCTCTTTCTCTCTCTGTATGTTTATATATATATATATATATATATATATATATAAATATATATATATATATATATATATATATACACACATATATATATATAAATATATATATATATATATATATATATATATATATATAGATAGATATATATATGTATATATACATACATATACGTGTATATATATATATATATATAAATATATATGAGTCAATGACAGATGTTCGAAGTATGAAAACTTTGAATGTCTGTCATATCACTAAAACAGTTAGAATCATGAAGATCCAAAAAGCACAAAATCTATTTTTTTACAGGTGTACCCTGCACCCCATACCTCCTGCTAATTATATATACGAGTTTCAATATTGTTTTACAGTGGGGAAAAGGCAAATTCTCCAATCCTAACTGTAATTCTGTAATTTCACACTGGAAAAAAATAACAGTAGCTGTGATCAGCTGTATTGGATTTTTTTCTGTTTGGAAAGTTGTTGCTTCTATCTATGTATACACTAGCTAGAATTAATGTGCAGTTTAGATACTCAGTAAAACTTGCTAGGTTACCTGATTACGTTAATGATTAGGTTTTATTGTGTTTTACAAACACAGAATAGAAGTTCTGTGAACAAATCCAACCAAGCAAAACAGAATCCAATAAAAAGAAAGGCTCAGGAACCAGGCCTGACATCTGCAAAATAATGACAAAAGTCTGAATCTGGGATATATAAATCTTTACATCTCCCAGGATTATTACAGCAGCTCTAGACAGTAGAACTAAATAGTGATATGGTGCATCACGATCCACTTTCATGAAAACTTTGCCAATACACTTAATGAGACAAGACCAATCATCTATAATCAAGACCCCTTCCCACAGTGGAAAAGAACATTAGAAGGCGCTATCTCCCACCCCACTCCAGAAAGGCTGCCAATTCAACAAGTCAATTTTCTGAAAGAAATACACCACAGTAACTTCTTAAGTGCCCCTGGAGTCTAAATGCCCTCTTTAACAGCAAGCAAGGGCTCTATCTCCCACCCCAGTCCAGAAAGGCTGCCAACCCAACAGGTCAGTTTTCTGAAAGAAATACAACATGGCAACTTCTTAAGTGCCCCTGGAGTCTAAATGCCCACTTTAACAGCAAACAAGGTGCTTGTCTACAATACCACAGTTACCACCAGGCAGTTAAAGACTGTTTGTCATAGACAGCACTTCCCTGGGTCCGCTGCATGGGTATAGCCCCTAGCATCCCTGTAGTATACCACAAATATCTCTAAATAATTGGCTTTTGGTAAAACAAATGCAGCTTAGAAAACAGTGACTAAGCCTAGATTCTGTAGCAGAATTGGTGAAGTATGAATCCTAAAGTATAAGGAAAGTTGTTGAGCTGAGTACTTACAAAATACTTGTTGAGTCTAATAAATATTGTTGTTTGGTTTAGCCCAGCTCCACTTGCCCCTGCTGTGCTCGGGCTTGCTGCCCCACCCTACCCCCTCTTCTCACCCACCCCCTGTACCTTTACATTTAAACATCACAAGCTCCACCCCCATTTTCATTAACCTATCCAGAACATAGACAGATTATTAATTCAACCCTGCTCCAAGTACTAAGACACCTCCTACAAAACCTCTCGCGATACAATTATTCACGCATTCTGCCACGACTCCCTCCCCTCACTCTAATACTCCTCCCACTCCTCTTCTCCCTCTGCTCCTTCTCCCCTTGCTGGTAGGACTATATCACCTAACCTCTTATGAAACTAAATTGCTCTCAGACTGCCAAAGTCCTAATAGTCAAACTGCAATCCCTCTTCCAAGTAGTCCAAACTATAACTTTCTTATCCCACCTTGGACTAATGCCCACTACCCAATTTGTGGTCCCTGTTCTATAACTAAAACTTACGAATCATCATCCAAATCCAAATACTATCAACAACTAGTCATTTAACTATCCAAACTCATTGCTGACCTCAAAAATAATCTCCTGCTGGGTGGTGATATTCACCTTAACCCTGGCCCTTATTCACTTCACAACTCTAATAGCATTTCCAACAGTCCCACTAACAGTCAGATTATTTCTCAACCCACTAGCTAAACCCTTATACATCAGACAGTGAAATACTGCCCCCAGGTTATAATATACTTAGGCTAGCTAGATCTACCAAAAAAAGGTGGGATAGCCATTATCTATAAAAACTTCTTAGACATTGCCATAGTAAATCTACAACCTCCTCCATTCAACAATGCAAAAGTCCTAGTTGCTAAGCTAAGAATTAATAACAATAAATCCATAAACATCATCTGTTCTTACATTCCCCCAGGGGACAACATAGAAATTCTAGGGAGTCTACTACAATGTTTCTCTAACAACCATATATAGACTGGTTCACCTGCTCCTATCACAACCCTTCCACTCACATCAACCTGTATGGATTCACCCAACTGATGACATCTCCCACCAGAATAGACAAACCCTCAAAAAGGGAAAGTATCCTTGACTGGATACGCATCAATAATCACAGTTCTACATGCTCATCTGTAGTACTACCTGATCAATTAAGTGATCATCTGCCCACCTTTATTATAAAAGCCAAATCTGAATATGCCCATCGCCTCATCTATAAAACTATTAGAACTACCAAATACTTCAACCCTAAACTATTTCAGGATGAACTAAAGCTGTGCAATTGGTTCATACTACATCACCTTCCCCTTGAAAATGCTGTTTCTTACTTTAATACCGCATTTCTCACAATCCTAGACTCTCACACACCATCTAGGACAACTAGAGTTAAACAGAATCCAGCCCTATGGTTGGGAAAAATACCATAACTAAAATTAAAACAAGGAATAAAGCCTGGTCACAATGGAGAACCACCAAATCACCTAACAATCACCTACTGTACTGCCAACTCAGAAACAACACAAAAAATCCATCTTGAGAGACAAAAAGGAGTATTTCTATCACCTTCAGCAATATAATCAAAACAACCCACAACAATTTGGGTCAGGTATTAAAAAATTACTCCAACCAGGTAGACCCACCACTCCTACCCCATCAACATGCCAAGGCTTGCAACCAAAATGTATAGCCAACAGCTTTAACACCTTCTTTACAGAAACAGTCCAGGCCCTAGCCAACCAGCATAACTCCACTTTAACAAATAACCACTCCCTAGCATCCAGTAGTAAACTATCCTTTAGCTTCAACCCTATCTCAACCAACTACATCAGGAAACTTCTTACCAAACTAAAACCCACTACATTAGCTGCAGATCTCCTCCCCACCAAATATCTGCAAATAGCTCCAGATGCCATAGCCCTACCCATATCCATCTTAATCAATAGATCCATCAAAGAATGCACCATACCCTCTATTTGGAAGGTATCACATATGATACCATTACATAAAGGGGGGAGTTATATCGAAATGTCCAACTACAGGTCAATCGCTATACTGTCCCCACTAGCCAAAATCTTAGAAAAGTGCATTCACAGTCAGCTAATGTACCCATAACAAACTACTGTCCGACTCACAGCATGGATTTAGGCCCCATCATAGCACAACAACGGCATTCGTCTCATTCACCAATATTATTAACAATAACAGGAATAATGGTCAGTTGTCATCAGCCCTCTTTCTTGATCTCTCCAAGGCTTTTGACATGGTTAACCAGCACCAACTTATCCGCACATAGGAAAATCTGTCCCTTAATCTGCTGGCCATTCAGTGGTTTCAAAACTACTTACTGGGTAGAAGTCAGGCCGTACTTTGGCAAAACAACCTGTCCTCCCTACTCCCAGTCACTCTTGGGGTTCCACAGGGCTCTATCTTGGGACCACTACTTTTTTCTATCTTTATAAATGACCTCCCCAAAGCAATCCCCAATGCCACCTGCATTCAGTATGCCGATGACTCCACTTTGATTTGTACAGCCTACACCCCATTCAAACTCCAATCCGTAACCCAAACAACATTTAATACCATTGAAAACTGGCTTTCCAACTGCCAACTGATCTTGAATCCCAAAAACAACAAATCATTACTATTCACCCCAACTCAGTGGTCCCCTCCCACAACCTTTACTGTGATTTCTAACAATGGAACTATTATCACTCCAGATACCCACATAAAACTGCTAGGGGAGCACATAGATAACCATCTAAAATTTTACCTCCATGTAAGCCAAACCATAAAAAATACAAATAAAAGAATTGGTTCACTGTATAGGAACAGGCCATTCTTAACCCAAGAAACTAGATCCACTATTGTCTGCTCCCAACACCTATCAAAACTTATGTATGCATCCCCTATACTTACCAACTTGGCTAAGGCTGAACAAAACAAACTATCACTCTGTTACAATCACATAGCCTGTTTTGCCAGCAACTCTAAATTTCATACACACTGTCAAAACCTCAAACTACTCAATTGGCTTGAATTCCCTAATCTCCGTCTATACAACCAACTTAATACAGCTCATAAAGTGCTTCACCATCCTGATAAGGTACCTGCTTTCAAACCTTTAATAACTCCCCACACTAGTGCATGGCAACTCAGATCCACTGAAAAACTACTCAAGACTACAAAATCCGCAGCTCAGCAGGCGACTCCCTCTTCCCCAACTACATTACCAAAACCTGGTTCCACTTGTTACCAGATCTAACTCAGGAATCCTCCTTGGTTAAATTCAAGAAAAAACTCAAACTTCATTTCATATCCCACTGGATATGCGCCTGTGCTAACCCTGGGTGATCTTGGACGCCCTCTTTCCCATACCCACTCTCTAGTTCCTAACTTTAAAAAGCAACACCTTAAGGCATGTCTTTTTTGTACAATAGAATATTCTCCCCCCCCCAGGAATCTTTGTCCACTTCCTCCAGTCTTATTATAAACAGTGTCACTTGGAAAACATGTCCTCTACAAATTCAGTTATGACTAAAGCTACAAACTTACATATTTTCTACTCTGTTGCATATGACAAGTAATATGTCTTATAAGTAGTGTATCTTTGTTTGTTTGACTAACTGTATTTTTTGGTTGTATGACTAATTGTTTGCTGGAGCTTTTCTCCGCGGGCCTCCGCTGAAAATGGACATTAATCCAGTTGGACTCTCCCAGTCAACAAATGTAAATAAATAAATATATATATATATATATATATATATATATATATATATATATATATATATATATATATATATATATATCTATACACACACACACACACACACACACACACACACACACGCTCATATACATATGAGTATGTTGGCATTGGTCCACATTACAGATGACTGACAAAAAATGAGCCACAATACAAATGTATGACAAAGAAAATGAGTGATTCACCAAACATTGACAACTTCTCTTCAACTATCAGTCAACTCTAGCTGTAAAACAGATTCATCCGGCTTTTGTTTTGAAACAGTTAACTCATTGCTTGCTACAAGAGTATAGTCATCAGGAAAGCAGAGATCCCGCATATCCTGTAAGTGTATACTCGTCTTTACCTGAGACTTCCCTATACCCCTGAAATGTGTATACTCATCACTCTTTTCGAAGTCTAACTTCTGAAGTCCTGGTAAAGGTACATAGCCTAGGCATCCGCAAGCGGACAAGATTTACTAAGCATAACAGTGAAATGGTCAGAGTGGGATGTCTAGAGCTGGTATTATTAAGGAGTGTTTACAAACAATTATGACAAAATAGGACTTACTTCAATGTTTTCATTAATAATGCAGAGTATGATACTATCATGTCTGGGGGTGATGAATTCAAGCAGTGGGTGTTAGTAAAAGGTGGCATTAAAGTATGCTGAGTAATGTAAAGACATTCTGAGATATAAATGCTCTATAGGTAATGCAGTTATTGCAATTACTTACATTTTCATAACTGCATTAATTTCATAAAAACTGTGTCACCTGCAGGTGAACATATAGTGTCATATTATACAAAACATTAAATCTCACAGTGTTGTCACTGATACCTGCATTGAACACATATGGTTTCGTAAATATATATTTTGAAATATTGTGAAATTATTATAATTTGCATAGATTTGACAATATCACAAAACAGCAGTATGCTATTCCCTCTTGTCATATATCAATGCACATAATTGTAACTAAGGGAATGATTCTTTTTGAGCTGAGATATAAGATCTAAAATTATCTAGACATAGTAAGGGCTTGCTAAGTTTAATGCTACTAGCTGCCAAAAAAAAACAATTATTAGAAAACAGAAATTAAAACTGAAACTAATTCATAAACGAAGCATTGAGTACTGTAAAGGAGATAAAAGAATTAAAGGTGGAATATTTGGACAAGGGAATTACATAGAAATAAATGGGACATGTGGGAACAATACATGTAGAATAATATTCAGGAGGAAGAACAAAACTGAAGGGAAGGGAAGACTTTTGCAATTTATATAATATTGGAGTGAATGAGTGTTAAAAAAGAAAATGTATGTATAATGCATGGTTAATAAAAAATGGTTACAGTGGTCTGTTTTCTTTTCTATAACTGTATTTGTACCCATGACATTGTTCAATGAGTGAAGTTAATAAATGTGTTTAAAAGGAAGGATTGTGAATATTTCTAGACCAAAATTAAAACTTTCAAGATTCCTGACTTTGTGGGCTACAGGGATAAAGCCTTGACTATGACCCACATGATCCACAATAGATTTGGGCCTCATTTGCTGGAAAAGCCAGGTAGGGATGATGGCAGCGAGCAGCTTATGCTGGCTGTCTCATCCTGGGAGAAGGTGGTAGCTCCAGTAAGCTGATTGCTGCCATGTAAGAAGAGGTTTGTACATTCACAATGGGCATGGTGTTAGGAGATATGAGTTTTTGGTCCCAAACTATTGAGGATAGCTCTCTGGGGTCATATGAATGAGAACATAAACATACCATAGGGAGAACATGGGATACTCTGCAGTAGTGTATGTGCCCAACAGAGGTGGTGTTAGGACCATTAAGAAAACAATAATGGCTATATGCATGAGGGTGTTCAAGACTGGATGTTGCTCATGGGGTGAAGAAGGAATAATCCACAGTGAAGCTTGAAGGTGAGTAGAAAAAAGTGGTGAGTGGCGGAAAAAAGAGAGAAGTTTTAATTCACCAATGGACCAGTCTATACAGTTTAACATTATAGATTCTGTCATACATTAATAAATAGAAAAATAAAATCTGCATTGTGTTCCCTGTTGTCAGCATGGTTGTGGATGAATAGATTAGTTATTTAACTGCTGTTGGAAAATTCCATATGTTTATTAATTGTGGCAGGAAACCCACAAATAATTTAATTTCATTCTTGCAAGGCTTCTTATATTAGATGGATATATAGCTCTGTTTCTTACAGACTCTGGTTACATCTCAGATGATCATAAAATAATAAAAATAACATGTATAACTGCAAAATAAATCTACTTAACTATTAGAATCAGCCCATAGAAACATTACCTCTGTAAAAACAGTGGAACACTTTGATTAGCATAATTATTTTGCAATGATTGTCTTTCTTTTTTCTTACAATGTAAAAATAAGTAGCAGATGGGATATATTTTAGGTCTGAAATCATCTAATACTTTGATGTGCTTGCTATACTCTGTGTCAAATGTGTACTTAATGACTTTCATCTTAGATGGTCAAGACTTGCCGTATAAAGTATAATGTTTCTATAAATGTTATATATTTGCTTATATTTATATTTCTTTGTGCATTAAATGAAGAAATGAACTTTGAAAAAAGGAAATTTGATTCATTCAAGTCTCACTAATTTCTTCTTGTCTTTATTCATCAAAATTCTCTAACTGAGCTTTTCTGAACTTGCTATTTTTTGCTATAGATCCATTTCTGAACTGTTTCTGGATTAGTTGTCAGAATTTTCAGTCAGGCATGTCTTGTCTTTTTCTTACTATTGTATCTAATTATTATTACTAGACTTAACGTCGGTAACAGCAGAATTATTTGATTGCCGATTGTGGAGAATATTTCGTTAATATAGTTTCTAAGTATAGTGCTGAATAATCTAAATCTCTAAAAATTGTCTTTATTGTAAGTAGTGTTAATACTGCCTGAAGAAGGAAATCAATGCAGGACAAAGATTTATAGATTTAGGAATCTATCTAGGTCAACTTAAGAAGCATTCACTTAAAGGTTTAGTTGCAAGGAAATGCTTTTCCTTAGCATGGCTATTCTTATCTAGTAATGGATTCAGGAAAAACTGTTATTAACTAGGATGAATATTAAAAGTAAACCATTTCATAACATGCACTTGTTTTTTTTTTTTTGAGTGATGATTTCAGCAAGTGTTATAAACTCAGAATTAAACTTGTATCGCTTTATGTGAAAATGATACCAATGGTATGTACAGGTCATGCATTTGTTTTAGTAATAATGAAAAAATACCTGACTGACTACAAAGCCATTAAACTGGTCAGTATCTCATGAAGCATGTGTTTAGTATTTTATGGCCATGTTTCAAAATAGCAGAGCAAGGATTTGTTGAAAATAATGTCTTCAGTGAGTTGTAAACACATGGTCATTGATTTCCTGCCCTTTAAACTATAGTGAACACGTTCCTCGTAACCTCTTCAGTTAGATTTTAGAAGTACTAACAATTTCAAAAAGCACAGCAATTTGGTTCCCTTGGAAGAAAATGTATGAAAAACAATCTTGGATGTGAAATTGTGTAGAATTCTTTCAATAATACATATTATTTACTTTTGATTAAAGTCATGACTAAGGCTGCAGTGATTGATAATGTCTAGTATATGCTGGAAATCTGTGGGCTGAACCATAATCTGTGCCCCCCTTCCATCTACTGACAGCGTGACAGTGTATGCAGTCTTAATAGTGTGGTAGATATGAAGTAAAAAAAGATGCATTGTACTTGACTTTAGATTTTATGGCTGCCCGACAGCTTTCATCTTCACTCAAAGCAGATCCATTTTCTGAGTCAGTGTGTTTGTATGTTTATACAAGGGATTATATACTTACACAAAAACTTTCAAAAGGAGTTGGTCACTCACTTGACCATAATACAATTCACAAGGTCTCTTCATAAAAAAAACATGAAGGTATTGATCACAGTTCTGGGATTTCTTTCCTTTCTTAAACCTTAGTGGCTTTAGGGTCTTTTGCTTTTAATGTACTATAATTGTCGGCAACGGTTGTGCAGTGATTAGCATTGTCACCTCACAGCAAGAGGCTCTCTGGTTTGATTCTCAGCTGGAGTTCCTTTTTTGTGGAGTCTGCATTTCCTCCCTGCGATCGACTGAATGTTAAAAGACATGCAGGTAGATGCGTGAGTCTGTGTGTCTGCCTTCTGTGAAAGCTGGGTGCCAGGCTGGCAACTCGGCACCGTAAAAATCAACTGTCAATCATAAGCAGACCGGTAATCCACTGTGGTGACCCCAAACCGGGAAAAGTCGACAGTACTATAATTTCTCAGTGTAACACTTTTACTATACTTGTGTATGAAACTGATTTGCCAGCTTTAATACTGTTATTCATGCATGTCTATGGGAATAAAATACAGCCTAGGCAAGATATTGTTATCAGAGATTTACAGGGACCACTCTGATTTAGATACAGAGTGGCCTACATTAGTTTTTTTTAAACATTTTTTCAGCTAAGGTATTGTCCCTAGCACAGTCACATTATCAGAGATGACAAACATCTCTGTTTTAAGGTCCTACTGCTCACTCACTTAATGACATCAAGCTGTTGTCTCTCTGTAGAGCAGCACTTCATGTGATGTTTCATGTTTCTTGATTAAGTCTTGATCTCCAGAGACTCAACGAGCTTATGACCCTGTAGGAAGGGAAAAACATAAGGACAAAATATCTCACTATGTGGATTTTTTTCCTGTGTCAGAAATCTTAAATGTAATAGGCAATATGGTAAGACAGTCAAAAGGATGGATTCCTAAAGAAAGTGTCCCAGACTTTCATGCAAACTCAGCAGAGTGTGCACTGAAGAAACTGAATAGCACAGAAACAACTATTCAGAAATTTGAAGAATCTGAATAGAGCAGAAACAGCTATTCAGAATTATGAAACACAAGCTTTGAATGCATGTGACATTTTAGGGGCGATTCTTTATTTTCTGGAGGAAAATACTCCCTGTAATGAGGAAACAATTTTTGATATAGTTCTTTAAGATCTACATCATTCTTAGATTAACTTTTTATTTTGTAACTCAGACTTATTTCTGATTATTTTTCAAGTTTTGCTACTACTTTATGAAGAGGCCATTTTTACTACAGAAGTTCGAACAGAAAAGGATACACTGAATTACAAATATCAGTTTTATTTTTATAGCGTTAATGCAGCGCTCATATTTTTCTTTAAAAACATCTTTATTATTGATTATCTCTTTTGATATAGGCAAACGTACATTTATATAAAAGTAATCAAACCATATTAACAAGTTCACATTTACAAACATTATACTTCACATATATTGTTCTATACAATATAATCAAACCAGAATTACATAAATTGTTCATTTCCTACCCTCACTTAAACCCCATTCCTTCTCCAAAACGTTTTTTTTTCTGCATGTATTGTTTCCAAGATTTCCATGTTTTTCTATGCAATTTACTCCTACCCTTTTCTAAAGATCCATCTTCCTGTTCTTTTATCTCTGTTACAATATTCACTGCTTCCAAGTATGGTTGGTTAAGACTTTGATTTCCATTTTCTAGTAATTGCTATTTTGGCAGCCACCAGAATTAAACTTAACAAGGCCGTACTGTGTCTACACAATTCAGATCCTGTATTACAGCTCAAAAAAAATCCTTAGTTACACTAATTTGCTCACCCATTGTTCCTGACAGAATACTCTGTAGGGAATTTTTAAAGTCTGCCAGCTTATTACACTCTGAAAATATATGCTCCCAGGTACCTCTTTCTTCCCCATTATACCGCCAGCATTTTTCATCTACCTGTAGAAAAAGAAGTTATGTACTTACCATAACATTTTGTATGTGTTGTCCATTTTCATTCTTCTTCAACTGTTGTGTTCAGATCCGATCCTTGGATCTGACTTGATCATTACTTTACTTCGTGGTCACCAAAAAAGGTCTCAAGCTCCTCTCTTACCCATAATGCACCAACCCTAACATACCTCAGATCTTCTTTACTATTTTGCCTAAAATAGGAAATACTAATATAACATTCTTTTCAGAGGAAACTATATAGCACAACATGAGGGACAGTGGTGTCCTTATAAACTTTAATTCTTCCAGAAATCAACTGTGAAAAAGGTTGGGGTTGGTGGGTGGGAAGTTGAGAAAGAATGAAAATGGACATCACAGATGGAATGTCATGGTAAGTACATAACTTCTTTATCTGATGTTGTCAATTTTCATTCTATCCTCAAATGTTGGGACTGAGTCCCCAGCTACTTACATTCCTGGGTGGACTCTAAGGAAGGTTATTCCCGAGCACAGGTGAGACAAAGACTGCTCTTCCTCTTGAGACCAGATCCAGTTTGTAATCAGTAATAAAAGTATGAGGATTGGCCTTAGTTGCAGTCATACATATGTTGTCCGCAAAAGCCCTAGAAAGAAACACTGAAGAAATTACCATGGACCTAGTTGAATGGGCTCTTAAAGATCTTGGTAAGGATAGACCCAATTTGTTGTAGACAAATGATATGCAATCTGTCAGCCATCTGGCTAAAGTTAGCTTTGAAACTGATTTGCCCAGTTTAGAATCTGCAAAGGAAAGAAATAATTGATCTGTTTTTCTAATTTCTTTTGTTCTGTGTAAGCAAAAATGTAATTGTCTGTGGACATCCAATAAATGCAACATATATGCACCTTTGTTTGCAAATTTAGGAAAGAAGACTGGCAGATCAATGGACTGGTTGATATTGGATTCTGACACCACCTTAGGAAAGAAAGAAGGCCTGGTACGTAATGATACGCTATCTTTATGAAAAATCAAATGGGGAGGTTTCAGAGGAAAATGCTTGGAGTTTTGAAATTCTTCTAGCAGATGTAATGGCCAATAGAAAAAGTTTTCCAGGTCAGGAATTTAAGATCACATTTTGCTGCTGGTTTAAAGCGGAGAATGAGTTAAGGCCATGGTGGAGTAGGATCTTTACTGGAAGGTCTCAGCAGGAGAGTGTCTCTCAAAAAAGCCTTACAAAGTTTATATGAAGCCAAGGAAGAATTCTCAAACCCAATATGAAACTGAACTCTAATTGTTGAGGAGCTAGCTCCCTCATTAAAATTGTTGCCAAAAACTCAAGAACACTTTCTACGGGAGGTGAAAAGGGGTAAATGTGTTTCTGATGTGCCCAAAAAATAAACCTTTTCCATTTATTTCTGTAAACTTTTCTTGCAGAAGCCTTATGGGAAGATGAAAGTATATGAAGGACAGGGGAAGAGAACATCAGTTGTCTGGTTATTAAAGGGATTGAAGAAACATGCTGTTAGCTTGACATTTCAGATTTCTGGATGAGCCATGCCTGTTGCATGAGACAGGAGGTCTGGAATCGGATCCAGAATCCAAGGTGGGTAAAGCAGATGAAACCAAAGGAAGGGGAACTAAATCTTCCAAGGCTAGTAAGGTGCAATGAGGATGACTTTACTCTTCAACTGGGCAGTTTCTGCAGAAATCTGAAAATGAGGGGAGTTGGTGGGTAAGCATAGAGAAGACTGGGGGTCCATTCATGGAGTACAGCATCCCTCGGTGATTCCCCCTGTAGGGGGATCAGGCCAAAGAAGCTGCTGCACTTGTTTAGGGGAGAAGCAAAAACAACGCAGCAAGGCTGGCCCCATTGACAGAAAATAATTTCTGCCACTTTCATGTTGAGAAACCACTCTTGAGGCAGTAGAATGGCCATGCACAATTTGTCTGTTATTACGATGGCTTCCCTGGAATATGCATTGCTCTCAGAAAGCGGTTGCAAGAAATCACCCATTGCCACTTTCTGAGGGCTTCTCGACAGAAGGGGTAAGATCTAGTTCCCCCTTGTTTTTTGATGTACCGGATGACTGACATGTTGTCTGTCTGAATCACAATTGTCCTAAAAGGGAGACAGTCTTGGAAGGCCTGCAGCACTAAAAGCACCATTCTCATTTCCAGGACATCGATATGAGTATTGGCCTCTTTGTGGGGCCAAGTACCTTGGACTGTCTTCCCCAGGAAGTGCCCCCCCAACCCAATCTGAGAAGTGTCCATGGTCACCACAGCCTTGGGCTGAGGGAGAATGAAATGGCAGCCTTGTAAAACTTAATCTGATCAAATCCATAACCAAAGATATCTCTTGCATATATGCGTAATTCTTATTTGGGCTGACTTGCATAGATAAGTAATCGACCATTGTGTTGCGAGCATCCCATTGAAGAATTCTCATATGAAATCTTGCTAGATGTACTAAAATTATGGCTGCTGACACTGACCCCAAAGCTTGAAGAATCAACTGGGTTGAAATTTTGGTATTGTGAATTATTTTCCTGACCTGGAATCTGATAGTTTGCACTCCTGAAAGAGGAAAAGAAGCTGTCATTGACACCATGTTGAAAACTGCTTTTATGAACTCCAATGTTTGAGATGGTTGTAACTGAGACTTGTTGTAATTTTTGGTTGTCCCCAGATGGGAGCAAGTCTGGAGCACCTGAGCTCTTGCTCTTATTAGTAGATGCCTGGTCGGTGGCAATTATTAGCCAGTCATCTAAGTATGGAAACAGAATCTCTGCAGTCTCAAATGAGCTGCTACCACTGCCATGCATTTGGTGAACACCCTGGTAGCTGTGGTGAGGCCAAAAGGCAGTCCTCTGGTTCAAAGGGTAGCTGTCTCCCAACTGGAAGTGTAAATATCTTCTGGATTGTCCATTCATTTTAATGTGATGGAACACATCTTGAAGATCTATCGAGCGCATCCATTCATCCTTGCCTAAAAATGGAAAAAATCGACTGAACTGTGACCATCCAAGACTTTGTGTGATGACCTGATTTGTTCAAGTCGCTGAGATCCAAAGTTGGTCTCCGGGCCCCTGTTTTCTTTGATGCTAAAAAGAATTTTGATTAAGTTTCAGATTCTATTTGGTCTGGTTGGACATTTTGGATGACTCTGTTTTCTAGCAGCTTTTGTATTTCTAGTACTGCTGTTTTCCTCCGACTGAGTGGAACATCAAGAAATTTGCATACAGATGGAGGTAGAAGGGAAAAGAGAATTATATAACCTCTGGAAATGATCCTCTGCACCACGTGTCTTTGGTGATGTATAGCCAGGCTTTCTAGTGCATAGGATAATTGACCCCAATTGCTCCAGAGGTGGACAATTGGGCCTTCTTTTAGTAGCACTGGTAGGGTCTATCAGAGAAGAAATCTCTGGACCTCTGGTTCTGCGAGCCCCTATTGCTGTGTGGGCAATGTCGTTCTTTCAATTTCCCCCCTCTGCCCATGGGGGAATCTATGTTCACGTGGATCTTGGAAAGGACCCAGGGACTTTTTAAACCACATTTTTTGACCATCTCATTGATTCCTAGAGCAGTCAAAAAATGTACGCCCAGTACAAAGAGGGTCTTTCCATATTTTTCACACCTGGAGACTGTGTTTTTAACTTTAGGGCTAAACAACAAACTGCTGTCAAAGGGTGCATTGACGAATGCGGACTTGATGGGCTCTGCAAAATCACACAAGAACATACAGGCATGTCTCTAATGGAAATGCCTGAACCAGCCACCCTTGAGGAACCTTCAGCTGCATGCAAGGTAAACTTCATGGACAAATTAGAAATAGACTGTAGGGTAGCCAACTGTGAGGCCACAGAAGTATGAATCTTGGCAGTAGTGGTCCAAGAAAGGGATTTTGAAAGTTTCTTTATCAAGTCCCTTTGTAGTCTTGTAAAGTGTACCAGGTAGTGCAGCGACCTGAGGGCAAAAGTTGCTGAAGCATACACATGCTTCCCAAATCTGTCAAAAGCCCTAGACTCCCTGTTTGTGGGATGGACAGAGGAGCTTTGCTCAGCAAGTTCTTTCTTGGTGGCCACCGCCATGATCATATCATCTTCGGCCACTCCCTTGCTCCAGAATTCCCTACCTACAGGTGGAGCCAGAATCCAATCTGGTCTTTTGGGCACTGGCTCAACTGAGTCAGACTCCTTCCATGCCTGCCCAGAGATCAAGTCAATGAGCTCATTGATGGGCGGAGTAAACCCGGAGGTAGACAGGACAGCTCCAAAGGCCTCAATTCCTATGGGAAAGGATTATCAGAGGACCAACCAACCCTCTGCTTAATAATCTCAAGAATGTCTCTGAATGAGACATCTTCAGGTGGTGATCTCGGGGACCCTTCTCATTCATCAAAATCAGTATCCTTGGTAACTGACTCCTGAGGGGAGTCCAAGTGCCTCCTCTTGCACTTCCTCTTCCTACGGACTTTCTTGGTGGAGCCTCTGGTGAAGTTTTGAAAGAGATTTTAATACTCTGCCTTTGAGTTTGCTGTCCCAGTGGCGTAGAATGATGTGGCTCAAGACACAAGACCATCTGGGATCTAGGGGGAAGATCCGAGGTGGAGAGACCATCTGTCTTGCCAAAGCAGAGAAAACTCTCTCCACCACCTCAAAGGCAGAACACATCAGAGAAAAATTAGCTGATGGAGCTGAGAAGTCATACTTCTGCCCCATCAACTCCATCTGCCCCAAGGGCAATCCATCTGAGGTGGAGGTCAGAGCCAAGCTGTCCTGTGCCGATGCTCTAAGTAGTCTTCCAATGCAATTAATGTTTTTTTCTTTTGTAGCTCCATGGATGAAGTAGTTGTGGATCCTGAAGGTTTAGGATACTTAGTGAAAGTCTCCTTAATCTTAGACTTTGAAGGTTGAGCTCTAGCAATAGCCTCAGAGAAAGATGTAGCGAGTAAGCCTTTCAAAATGAGTTTATTTTTCCGGTCCACAATGCCAAGTGGATTAAAGCTTTTACATATTTGGCATTTAACTTTAAGGTGTTCTGGGCCCAGATAATAAGGGCATAATGAATTCACATCGGACAAAGCCAACTTGTGCCTGCAATTTTGGCACTTCTTAAAACCAGAAGGGCCTTTTTCTGACATCTTGAACTACAAAGTCCAAGAAAGAAAGATAAGGGGAAAAGTCTCTCTCTCTCTCTTTTAATAAAAATAGGAAAGGAAAAAGAAAGAAATACCAATGATAGTATGAATAATACACTAAGCTAGTGTAAAGGTAGGAAAAGATAATAATAGCTACCAACGATGGTAAAAAGACATTATACCAAGTATAAGAAAAGGGAGGAGTTATAGAAATGAAAGGGATAAACTATTATAAGCTAATAGAAAATTGAAAAAACTTATCATTTTAATGAATTACTCAAGAGCTGAAGGCGACCACATCTACTTGCGAAAGCAGCTAATGAGGTCTGGGGCATGTTAGAGGTTGGTGCATTATGGGTAGGCAGGAGGTTGAGAGCTTTTTGGTGGCCATGAGCTAAAGTAACAGCTGAATCAGATCCGAGGTTTGGATCAGAACCCAGCAGTTGAGGACAGAATGAAAATTGGCAACATGAGTTTGCTTGGGGTATAAAAGTACCTATGCAAACACTTCCAGACAAAAATCCTAAATCTTCTAGACATTGTTGCATATCTGGGAGCCATACATATGTCCTGCCATTGTTTCCTTGCGAATTGCTTATCAAATCTCTCTTCCTAACCTTTTCTGACCTTGACTGATTGATTCTTATAGTTATCGTGCAATACTTCATATGCCCTACTTGTTATCCCTTTCTAACAGCAGTTTGTGTTCTAGATTCAACTAAACACTGAACCAGTACAGAACTCTCACTTAGGATTCCCCTATCCCTTTCTCTTTGCTTATACCCTGATATTCACAATCCCAGATAGCGAAGACAGTCTCTTGCTGCATTCCAAAGGTCTTCTCATAGGTTCATATGTTCATATCAGATTACTTGGCTAATGGCTTAAGAATCCTTACAAGCTTAGCCAATATAACCTAATTTTACCCAATATATGGACACTACGGGGCAAGAGGATGGAATGGATTTGTGCTTGTGCATTCAGTATCTTACAGACTGCCTCTCTCCATAAGAAATATAGGCATTTCTCCACATGTGAATTTGAAATTCTCCATCTATTGATCCAAACTGCTTTTGAAGAGGGCCAGGAAAGGGTTTTGTTTAATGTAAATAGGAAGCCTATTCCAAAGAACGGGCAATCTCTGAGACACATATCTGTCTCTTCAGCATGTTTTGTTTGAGTTGCTAAGTTTACATCCCTAGATTGGGTGATCCTTGTGCTGTTTGACTTGTGGATGTGTAGCAGCTCCATTATGCCTGATTTGTGAGTGTCATGTAGGTTAGGTATAGTTTACCCCTTAATAGTCAGTAGGAGACAGAGTAAAGTTATAGGGCTTTTAGTCTATTCACATAGTTCATGTTGTTTACACTCTGTATTTTCTTTGTGAGGAACCTCTGAGGTCACTTCAGTTGCTGCTGTAAGTACCTAGTCAAGTACATGCCAAATGGCGCGCTGTACTTGATTACTGGTCTAATGAGGGTTGAGTATATCAGGACTATAATTTCTTTGGATCTGGATGCCATACCCTTACTTATAAGTTGTGCCACATAAAATGATTTCCTCACTACTGTGGACACATGGCTGTCAAAGTTCAGGCTGCTATCTATCTGTTACCTAGATCTCTCACCTCTGAGTTCACTCTAAGCAGTATGCTATTGATGTTGTAATTTGTAGGGGTATTTGACTCCTCAAAGGGTTTGATAATGCATTTTTTGCATTTAGTTTTAGGCCATGGTTCTGGCACCAATCATTTATCTGATCTAGACCTTCCTGAAGGATATCTACATCACTAAGGGATTCAATGATTGCCCACAGCTTGCAGCCGTTGGCAAACTGTCATCCAGAGACCTTCCACATTTGTCTTGACTTCAGAGAAGTATATTCTGAACAGGAATGGTCCTAGTACTGAGCCCTGTGGCAATTATAACTGGCCTTTTGCTGAATCTGGATTCACCCACTTTAACCATGTGTCCTGTTCATGAGTCAATTGGCTATCCTTCTGGTGACATAGGGATTTAAGCCCAGTTTTGTGAGTTTATTTATATACCAGAGTTGAGAATTGTGTCAAATGCCTTGGCCAGGTCGAGGTAGGCACTATGTACTGTTTTACCCTCATCCATGGCCTTAGTGACTTTCTCAAAGACACCTGCAGATTCAGTAGGCATGACCTTCCCTTGACAAAGATGAATTAGGCCAGGTCAAGTGCTTGAGGTTTCCTCTGTCATTATTTATCAGGTCCATGATTATTCTTTACATGGCTTTACATATAAAACTAGTCAACTTATGGGTCTATAATTTCCTGGGTCAGTAGATGGTCCCCCATTATGCAGAGGGATTACTATTACTATCCTCCACTGTATCGGGACAAAGCCAGTCCAGAGGCTGTGGTTAAATAGAGATTCTAATGGGCCTGATAAGTCCTGATTTAAGTTGTTTAAGAGGCAACTTGGTATATTCTCAGGCCCATTTAAGCTGTGAGTTTAGCTTTAGAGAGCACAGTGGCAACCTGCTCTTTGGTAATAATTGTGTAGGAGTGGTTCATAGGTTCATAGGTTGGTACTAGGCTATCGACCCTAGGGCCTATACATGCCTAGCCATAACAATTCCCTGGCTATTTCTTCCGACAGTATTTACTTCCCTGGACCCCTGTCTAGCAGGGCAACTGACATGATCCCCAGGGTGAATTTCCTATCTCCCATCCAATCATCAGGGTTCATTTTGAAGAGGGCCAAAGAGGCGCTCTGCTTGACATGTATGGGCAGTCTATTCCAGAGTATGGGGAGTTTCTGGGTCAGGAACCTATCCCTCCTCATGCTTTGTTCATTGTGATGACAAGGTTTAGATCCTGGACTATGTGTCTCTGAGGGATTGGGATTTGTTTAAGTGTAGCATGTCCAACAGCTCTGGGTTTGACATGGCCTTGTATGTTAAGCAGAGATCACCTCTAAATAGACGATATGTGACAGAGTGTAGGTGGAGTTTTTTTAGACGGTCAGCAAAGGGCATCTGCTTTAGGCCTGTATTCTTTTAGTGAGGTATTTCTGTGGCCTGTCCAGTTGTTGCAGATGTCTTGAGAGGGACATACCAAATGGGACATTGTATTCTATAATGGGTATAATGAGGGATGAGTACAGTGGGACAATGACCTCCTTTTTTCTGGATGAAAAGCCCTTAGTGATGAGGTGTGCCACATAGAAGGATTTCCTGACTGTTGTGGCAATGTGGTTATCGAAGGTGAAACCACTGTCCACCTGTGACCCTAAGTGTCTTATCACACTTTTGGTGTTTAGTGTACTTCCACCTATGTGGTAATTTATGGATACATGTTTTTTCCCAAAGGGGATAACTATACATTTCTTGGCATTGAGCTTGAGCCCAAGGCCCTTTTGTAGAATATCCACATCATTTGTGGATTCAATAATGCCTCCCAGTTTGCAGTAATCTGTGAACTTTGTTAGCCAGAGTCCCTTAGTGTTGGCCTGTACTTCAGAGAAGTAAATGCCAAACAAGAGTGGTCCCAGGATTGAACCCTGAGGTACTCCACTTGTCACTTATCTGGAGCTGGATTTGGAGTCAGCTACGTTTACAGTGTGGGCTCTGTCAGTAAGCCAGTTGGCAACCCATCGAGTGACATAGGGATTAATGCCCAGCTTAGTAAGTTTATCTATGATTCCAGAGTGGGGGATGGTGTCAAAGGTCTTGGCGAGGTCCAGATAGGCTGTGTGGACCACCTTACCCTTGTCCACGGCTCTGGAGACTGATTCGAAGAAGTCATTCAGGTTCAGGAGACATGATCGGCCTTTCATGAACCCAAACTGCGAGGGGTCCAGTGTTTGAAGGTTGCCAATGTCTTTGTTTATAAGTTCCATGATAATACATTCCATGGCCTTGCAGATCAGACTCATCAGACTGATGGGGAGATAGTTCCCGGGATCCAAGGTGGATCCCCTCTTGCAGAGTGGGATAACTGTAGCTGTGCTCCACTCAGTGGGCACGAAGCCTGAGGTGAGGCTATGATTAAACATGACACTTAGGTAAGGTGCCAGTTCATTTTGTAGTTCATGTAGTACACAGCCTGGGATGTCTTCTGGTCCCATTGATACTGTATTCTTAGCTTTGGAGAGTGCATTTTTTACCTGTGTGGCCATTATTACTGGAAGTTGGCAATCTTTTGGTATTGAGATGGGCCCTTTAGGGGGTGAAGTTTGCACCGAATTGATCTGCCAGGATATTGGCAATATCCTTGGGATCAGTATATTTAATGCCATTCTGTTGTAGCTCAGAGCAAATCTGAGCATTGCCATTTAGATTCTTGACATAGCTATAGAATGCCTTGTGGTTGTCTTTGGAACCTTTGGCAATTTTATTTTCATAACTAGCTTTGGAGGATTTTATGAGGTAATCTCAGCTTGTTACTGAGGCTGGTAAGGGAGTTTTTTGCATCCTGGAATTTTCTTTTTTTCTGCAATAGTTTCTTCCTTTGTTGTAAAGTTTGTTTATGGCAAGGGACCACCAGATTGGATTCCTTTTTTGGAGGAGACCGTCTTGGTTCTATTGGGGATGGCACGATTCATGCCCGAGTGGATGTGCTCTCATACAGTGCCTTAGTGTAGGATTCAGCAGTCGAACTTTCAGTTCCCGTCTGCATGGGTGTCATGAAGTTTGTCACTTCTGACTTGAGTAGCATGAAGTTGGCTTTGGAGAAGTTTTTTTTACGGAGGTCTCCTTACTGGGGGGGTGGGGGTGGGATGTGGATGTCAAGGGTGATTAGCTTATGGTCAGACATGACCAACGAGGGGGTGACCATAGATGTGAAGCATCGATTTCCCATGTTGGTAATGATCAGGTCTAGGATATTGGAGCCCCTGGTGGGACTAAGGATTAGTTGATCCAGGGCGTTGGAATTTATGAATTCCAAGAACCTTTGGGCAAAGGTGTTGGTGGAGGCTATTTTTGGGGGGAGAACTGGGGTTGGTAGGGAGGTGAAATTTGAGCTGAATTTGTTGGCCAGCAGATTTGCTATGTTTTCTGGCTGAGTATAGGTGATGTCATCTACAACTAATTCTGCATATTCTTGGGTGTTGCTCTTAAGATTGCAGACATAACTGAAAAATGCCTTATGGTTATCCTTAGCTTTGGAGGCTATTTGTACCTCAAAGTCTACTTTCAGAGATGACCAGTACTCTGATTGACTTGTTTAGACTAATGAGAGACAAATTTATCTGTTGTGCACACTCCTTACTTCTTCACAGGATTTTTTTTCTTTTGTTGTACAACCTGTTAATACTAGGGGTCCACCAGGGTGGCTTATTTTTGAAGTTTGACATGGGTTTATTTCGATCTCTTATTGCCGCTTTTATGCAGTTGTTTATATGGTCATACAGGGCTTTTGTGTATGCCTCTGCATAGGTTTTTGTGTTTTCTGGACTAGGGGAGCCTGGAAACTAACTATCCTGTCCCTTAATATGGGGTAATTTACCTTAGAGAAATTCTTAAAGTTTTTGGAGTTAGGTAGGGGGACTACTTTTACCTTTATTTCAAGGGAGACCGCTTTGTGATCTGATTTTACTAGTGAGGGCATAACACTGGGGGGGGGGGGGTGTAGCACTCTCCCATATTTGTGATTACCAAAGCTAGGATATTTGTTCCCCTAGTGCAAATGCAGACTAGCTGCTCCAGGGCATTTAAATTTACAAAATCAAGATATCTTTGGGCCTGCATGTTAGTGTTCATGTACTCCTCCCAATTAATGGAGGGGTAGTTAAAGTCACCCATGAGTATGGTATTGGGCTTGATGGTGAGTAATTCTAGTAACCTCAGGTATGATGTATGGGTTTCCTGGTTTATAGTAGGGGACCTGTAGCTAGCAAGAAAATGGTAATGCATTTTTCCCTTGGTTAGTTGGACACGGAGTAGCTCAAGAGTGTCATATTGTTTGACCAGCCTTGAGGTGTGTTTATCATTTATGTAGACAGTTACACCTCCACCTTTAGCTCTTTCATGTTCAGTGGGTGGTCAGAATGTATGAAAGGCATTATAGCCATGCACTGTCAGAATGCTTTGCATGGCTTTGAACCATGTTTCAGTAACTGCACAGACATCACCATTCTCCAGGGTAAAGAGAACTTCCAGGGAGTGCAGTTTCTTGTTGAGGCTTCTAGCATTAAGCAGTAACATCTTTATCTTGTTCTGAGTAGCTTTTTTATGTTGGAAGCTTTGACTGTTTGGCAATGCCAGAAAAAAAAGGCACTATAGGGGTGGATAATGTTTTGGCCAATATCCAAAAGCCTAGAGGAGACAGGTGAAGACCATCCCTGGCAAAGTAGAGTGGCCTGTCAACCATGTCCTCCCAGGCTGACAAGTACTGGACCCCTAGGAATGACACCCGTAACTAAGCCAATAGTTAAAGTCGATCATTTTCTGCTGGTATTGTGCCATCATCTTGGGAGACAGTAGAATGGTGCTCAGTGCAAAGCTCATACTCGCCTGTAGCACATATTCTGAGAGCTCAGTCATATCTCTCTTGATATAGTCCAAGGAGGTACATGTCAGGTCATTCATACCCACATGGACTCTGACTGAGTCATACTGGTATTTAAGGATAAGTGACCTGAGTGCTTGTGTGATCTGGTGAATCCTGGCCCCTGACAAGCAGCTAACTGTAACCTTCTCCTTATTCAGCCTAGAAAAAGGGACATCAGTGTGTCTCACAATGGATTCTCCTATGACCAGAATATTGGGTCATGGAGTGTTTCGCCTTATGGGCTTGGTAGTTCAGGTGCAATGAGATGTGGATTTATGTGCTGTGATTGGAATTGTCTTGTTTGTGTACATGTGGAGTTTCTTAGTACTGCACCTGAGAGGCGTCGGAAGTTTGGGTAAGTTACATGTGAGCACCTCTGCATATGTGGGGCTATGCGTGTGGTCCTTTGTGGGTGTGGTGAGTGATGTGTGAGAGTCGCTGACAAACTGTTTGCTGCTTTTTGTATCTGTATGTGAGAGTCTAGCTTCCAATCTCAATGTGTAACTACATCTCTCACATACTGTATTTGTCTGTTTGAGAATTAAATGGTTGTAATTTGTTACATTATATCAGGATACCCATGTCCACTGAGCTGAATGCAGAGATAACAGGAAAGTGCCCATCCATGGTTGCAGGTCATAATGTGTACTTGAGAGGACAGGACTGGAGGGTGTTTGTAACTGGATGAGGAAAGTGTGCTTATGTGATGTGAATACTGCCCAGCTCCAGATGAGATGCTGTCTGAGCAATAGTTCTGGGTGCTATAATAAGGTAACAAGCACAGTAAACTTTCACAGTATAATGAAAATAAGCGGTATTTCCAGATGTTTGCATCCATACAGGGCAGTGGCACACTGAACAGCTCTGTGCAAATGTGCCGAAGTTATACCTGCACTGCAAATACAGAAAAATGATTGAGCCCTCTGGCCAAAACAATGACTACACTCAGAGCCCTTTTGTGGGCTTCCCAGCTCAGATAGACCAGGTACACACTTACTGCCACTAGATGAATAATCCCAGTCCTCCTAATGTAAAAGCACAGTAAATGAGTGACCGGTGTGAAATGCTATCGCAAACTTAAATATACGGATATAGCAGTGTACTTTAAATAGCTTACACAAGTGTGATTATCAATAAAAGTATTTTGCATTGAAGAAATGAGCCACTCAACTGAACAGAAATTATAAAGGCACTAAAAAAGATAAAATGATTAATACGCCTTCCAGCCAGTAAACTACATGCAAAAATATCATGTGTGTTTCCCTAGCCTAAACAGAACCAGCTACTAACCAGTGAAACTAGATGGAAAATCCACTGACCTCTTGATGTAAAAACACAGAAAAGTGCTTCCTGGAGTATAAAATATACTACTTTATCCAACAGCTAGGTAAATAATGAATTCAGAAAAAGTAAATCAGTAGAACAGACAATGAGAGACAGAATGTACTTTTTCAAAATTAGCACAAGGAAAGGCAAATAAATAATTCAAGATGTCAACAGCAGTGTAGAAAGGGTGGAGCTTATAAAGCTTAATTTACAGGAAGAGTAGGCAGTTTAAAATCACCAGGTTTAAAAACCGTATCAAGGAATGGGAAGGTGTGTGGAAAAAATAACTAGTAGGGAATCATTCACTACCAGTGCTTGTAGTTTATACAGGCTTGCAGTCTTATCACAAAAGACAAAGACCCAGAACTTCACTGTGCATTTAAGTATCATTCAGAAACAATTTAACCAATGAAAAGAAAAAAAAGTGAAATGTGCAGCTTCGATAATTTAAGTTTCTATCTCTCATATAGAACAAAAATACCAGACCAGGCAGATTTCTTGAAACAGAAAACAAATTGGAGCAGGTAAAACAGAAAGCAGCTCTATTAGTCTAAGCAACACTCTTCCCATTCTATTACCTTTCTCTCTCTAATTATTTGTTCCCAATGCTTGGCTCTTTTTCCAGCTTCTGACAGTAAATTCCAGACCCCTCTTGCCTATTCTCTGTTCCCTTAATTGCAGTCATCCCTATCATCAGAATCTCCTTTCTCTATTCCCATGTTGGCTTAGTTCTTAGTATACTTTCTGCTACCTTATTAATATAATATTCTGTATAACTGTAGTTATCTTACTTAAGGATCTATTAATTTATTTTTTCATTTATTTATTTATTTGGGTGGCCACGGTGGTGCAGCAGTTAGCATTGCCGCCTCACAGCAAGAGTTTCTCTGGTTTGATCCTCGGCTGGGGCGCCTTCTGTACGGAGTCTGCATGTCCTCCTTGTGGTCGCGTGGGTTTTTTCCAAGTGCTCCGGTTTCCTCCCACATCCCAAAGCCATGCCGTAGGTGGATTAGACACTCTAAATTGGCCCTAGGTGTGAGTGTGTGCATGTGTGTGCCTTCTGTGGAAGGTTGGGCGCTGGGCTGGCAACTCGACAGTGTAAAACTCCACTGCCAATCATGAGCGGACAGGTGATCCGCTGTGGCAACCCCTAACTGGGAAAACCGAAAGAAGAAGAAGATTTATTTATTTATTCCTTACATTTCTCCCCTGCTTCAACATCATCCCATTCCACTTTGAATTGTAGCTTCCTGCGTATGTTATGTATGAGAGTATGCTTCTGTTGTATGTAAGAGTATACATTGCTTATATTTTCAGGTAAATTTAATATTTGTATATGATGTGAGTAGTGTGAGGAAAGCATTACCCTGTATGCTCTTTCTTCTTTACACTACAGCAATCAACTCAAGTGGATAAGGCTTCTATCAAGCTGATGGAAGGCAATTGGCATAGTCAACCATATTCCATTTTTCAAAGACACTTTAAAAGTCTTTATAAAGAAATTCTCTGCAAACTGACACCATTAGCGCTCCATATATATTTAGAATAAGACTACAGAGAGGTTGACCTGATAATCTTTATTTTTGCATTTTAGTTTATACTTAATCACTAAGTAATACTACATCTGAGACTCTTAACGTCCATTTTCATGAGGTCTACACAGCTTTGAATCCTGACTTTCATTTCGAGTACCTCAAAATAAATGGATATTTTTTACATGACAATTTCATACACATTTATTTTCTAAACATGGTTAGAAGCATGCTTTTTCAGTCTGTTTTGAGATAGACAGATATCCATATTATCAATTTAATTATTATTCATATATGTAGCTTAGAAGAATATAGTCAAGTAGCCAATAATAACGAATAATATGTTCAATAAAAGGATTTAAGTAGTTTATCTCAAGAAGAAATAATTCTTAGCAATACAGTCTGCTACCAAATTAAAAAAAAAATCTTTGGCAACACAAACTGTGTAACAGCTTTAAAAGATGTAACACACCTAGGGTTGCTGCACAGACAGTAGGAAGAAACAAAATGTGCCACTAATCAGCAGCTTTAAAAGTGGCTAGGCACATTGTGGTACCATTCTGTTGCTTTTTATTTATGCGGCAACCTGACGGGTAATAACTTTCTAAAGCTGTCAGTTGGTATCTGATGCAGTTATGTGCTTGCTGTTATATGTGTGGCTGCTCAAGTCTCTTTAAAAATTAGGTTCTGAAATATGATCCTCAGTGTAACAAGCTGTTATAGCTGGGTTCATATGTCAAAACCTAAATGCAGTCAGCATGCTCCAAGTATCACATTAGTCAAAACAGTAGGTTTCCTGTGAAAAATACTATGTATCTTGTATTTGCCCCCTATTTTTTTCAGCTTAGCTGTGTATTCTTAAGGACAAGGCTCCTGTCAAGCCATAACAGAAAATGAAAAAAAAATACCAGGCCATTTTCACTTTTCAGTCACATCTCACATGTAAGAAATGACTTTTTAAATATCACTTTGTATGCTGACAAAGATTCCCAAAGAATGTTTAAACATGCTGACTGTCTAAAAAAACTCCACCTATACTCTGTCGCATATCATCTACTCAGAGGCGATCTCTGCTTAACATACAAGGCCATGTCAAACCCAGAGCCATTGGACATGCTACACTTAAACAAATTCTAATACCTCAGAAACACACGCTTCAGGGATCTAAACCTTGTCATCACAATAAACAAAACATGCTGGAGGGATAGCTTCCTGACCCAGAGACTCCTTAGACTCTGGAATAGACTGCCCATACATGTCAAGCAGAGCGCCTCTTTGGCCCTCTTCAAAAGGAACCTTGATGATTGGATGGGAGATAGGAAATTCACCCCGGGGATCATGTCAGTCACCCTGCTAGATAGGGGGTCCAGGGAAGTAAATACTGTAGGAAAAAAATAGCCAGGGAATTGTTATGGCTAGGCTTGTATAGGCCCTAGGGTCGATAACCTAGGACCAACCTATGAACCTATAAATTAGAGTATGCAGAGTCCCCAGTCCATTGATACTGCCTGCATCATGCCTGATATGCACAGAGATGTTATTCACAAGCCATTTTCTTACACATGTTTCTCCTTTTTTCAAGGTGATGTGATTAATATAGGGGTGCATAGACACAGCACTGAAGAACCCTGCCTAAACAGCTATATCTAGTGAAACCAGCGAATGGGTCATCAGCTAATATAGTCATAACATTTTTATGTAGTTTTTGCCTCTATACATGAAGACCATCAAGCCTTTTCCTAATCAGACACCGTCATTCATTTTCTTTACCTGGGGATTTCACCTGGTATCAGGGTGAGAATTGTTCAGGGTGGGGACATCTTTCAGGCAGCCCGGAGGGTGCTTTGTGAACTTGCAGTACTGTGGCAATAAGAGCATGACCTATGTTGTAACCTCATCCCCTAGGTGGGAGGATGAGCACTCTGCATCACAGTAGAGGCTCACAATGCCTTTGTTCCATGGATGCGTGATCCCACACTCCCACTATAAAGACTACCAATAAACAGTGGTTTGGTCAGTCGAACACTCACCTCAAGTGATATATCCAAATGCCACACCTCTAGGCCCGTAAAAGGAGCTTTGCTGCTGATTTCTCTACTAGCAAGAACTTGTTAAGTTCAGTGTTTAAAAATCCCAGGTAAAAACATTATGAATTTCTTTGAAAGGATCACTGAAGCTGGTAATGAGCTATTTCCAGTGGTCCAGGATTGGATTCCCTCAACCTCCATTTCCTAACTGTGTAACTCTGAGCAAGTCAATTAACCAGACAGTGTACCTGGCCTGAGCCTGAAAATGGTCCTTGGAGATCAGTAATGCAACCTGGTCAACAAATACAAATAAAACAAAAAATAAAATAAAAAAGCCCTGAATGAAATCCATACAGCTTACCTTGAACTTAACAAGCCTTTGACAGCACACCAAATGCTGATATCATAGATGCACTTTCCCAGTGTAACAGAAGCAAAAATGTAGTCTGCTGGATAACCAAATGGATCTCCCAAATGGTCGTCCAACAATACCCACCCTCTTAAAGTCGGGGATACTTCATTTATCAAGAGGAGTACCACAAATGGGGTTCCACTGGGGCTCTGTGCTGAGCCTTCTGGTAGTTGGTATCTGCTCAAAAGAAGTAAGATACAAATGTCATCGGAATCAGGTTCAGTATGTTTACTGCAGTCTGCATGCTAGGTGTACCTGTCACATTCCCCTTCAGCACTCAGATAGTTCAGCAGAGTCTGTATTAAACCGAGGCCTGGTGTGGCAGTTATGGGCTCATCTTAAATGCCAAAAAGTACAGTGTTACCTTTGGAAAAGACATTGCCACATTTTCAAAAAGCATTGTTGGTAGCCCTCTTAAAATCAATACAGTTTTGCAGGATTTGACTATATTAAAATTTATTTTTGATCATCATGTCTTAATTATAGTTAGGAAGTTCTACCTTGCTCATCTGGTATGTGGGTATATTCATTTAGGTCCCAAACAGTCCTGGCTGCTCTGTATTCTTCCCTTATTAGACTGCTTCTTGAATATAATGCCTTTTTTGTAATTCACCAAACAAAATACATTTATCAACTTGAAAGGCCCCAAAGTTTTCTGGTCAAAATTTCTGTGAAGACTAAAAGCAATATCCCTCTAACCTGTTTCATAAGGACTTATGAGGGATGATCTCTCTTTAGCCTTTTGAGCATAGAAAGTCCCTATATTTTTCAATCTCTTCCACTGTCACAGAACTAATTACCTGCTGAGCACTAGTGACACAAGCCTTACCTTCCACTGCAAGATCGATAACATCTGCTAGATTATAACCCAGGGCATGCTCCGTCTACATAAAGAGGAAAATAATATCTTATCTACTTTCAAAATTAGACTTGACAATTGAACAGGAGACTGTAAATTCATGCCTGGGATATAATAAGATAGTCTTCTTACAAGGTTTGTTAAATTACTGATAATACCAATCCACGTTACAGCTAAAATTTTTGATGTGATCTTTGGCTGCAAGTTGTTATGACGTTATGTAGAATTCCAGAACAGTTATAAATAAGGCCTATGGAATTATTGGTAAATCCTGTGATGGAATAAATGCTTAATATAGATGATATTGCTCAGATGGTGGCAAAATGATCAAGCAATGGGTGGTACCTGGTTGATGAATGATATCCATTCACTGAGGATTACTCCAAGACTATGCATCCTGGACACGACCTCCATCGTATGACTATCATAAAAATACTGAGGATAAGGCAGTAGCTGCAGAGGACCTTAAATTCACATGAAAATGTATGCCAACAATCTTGACCTGGTTGAGTTTGAGCCACTTAATGGGCATCTAACAAAGTATGTGCTTTGTATAATCCTCATGTGTATCTGAGTAATCCATGGGATTCTGAGGAAAGTATAGGAATAGCTTGTATTAAGAGCATAGCTATGATGATGTAAACCTCTTTTCTTAACCACATCACAAAATGGAAGCATGTTCAAGGCAATAAGAACTAGATACAAGATGGAGCCCTGTGAGACCCCACAGCTAACATGGTGGGCAAAGAAAGAAGTGGCCCTCGAGACTAGTCTTTGAGGGATCCCTGAGAGGTAGAAGGCAAAACGAGTCAAGGAATGTATAAGATTCCTCACAGTAGGTCTTGAGATTCTCCTGCAGAATCCTGTGATTAACTACTCCCAATGTAATGGGTAGAGCAAGGGATGTTAGTATAGGATAAACATCTCATCTTATCTTGTGCCACCAAGATATCATTGACTACTTGAGGGAGGATTGATTAGTTGTTGTGGCAAGTCAAAATTCACATGGAAATGGATTTCAGAATCCATGTGAATCAAGAAGAGCACAAAGGTTTCTTACAATCTACTTTCTCAATTACCTTCTCAAACAAGTCAAGGCTAGATATAGACCAGGGACTCTCCAGAATGTTCTTATCCAAGGGGCAATGCTTGAAGAAAGGTATAATCAAGGAATCCTTTAAGAAATATATCAATCCTCAAAGATGATTGGATAATTCTGCAGATATCAGAACCCAGGATCTCAGGTAAGACATAAGCAGCCTAACTGACTTTGGGTTTTGGCCACACATAATGGGATGCAGACTTATAAGCATCTACATGAGCTCCACAAATTTAACATCACCAAATCCAGACCATGTTTAATATATGGACAAATACAAGTCTACTATACACTGAAAGGAACCCCTCCCTTCTAACGGAGTCCACTTAGTCTCTAAAGAGTTGACTAGCTCACAATCATGGGAAGTAAAAGTCTTCTGAGTGATTAAGAACTGCTGAGATTATCATTATTCAGATGAGCACAGGGGATTAATTCCACTGAGCAGAAATCGTACAAGAATAGTGCAAATCCGCTGCCAGTTTTTCCTCCTGGAGACCAGTACCTCACCATCAGTGCTCCACACATCTTGTTTGTTCTGTGCATTCAGTGGAGCATAGAATCATACTGTTAAAAAAAATTCAGAATTCAATACACAGGAGGTTCAGATTCAAAGGTTTACTAGTGTACACCAGGAGGCAAAAAAACATACAAGTACAGAATTTTGTCTAACATGATACAGGAAGTTCACAAGTTTATATAGGTTTAACATTCAAGTTGTTCCCACCTTACTGACGTTACAAGTCACAGGGCATTTGCATCACTTTAGCTTACAGGCCTTTATTCATGCAACAGCTGTAGTTGTATATTTTTCAAAAACTTCCTTTTGATAATAATACAACCTTGCTGTTTCATCCGGTCAGGCACAATGTCTTTCTGTAAAGTTGCTTCTTAAAGGTCTCATATCAGTTCGAATACAATAACAGATTCAGTCTTTAACATACATCTTTGTTCACTGTTTCACTTTCCCACCAGCTGTGTGTTTATCTCACAAGGACAAGTTACTTCATCAGGAAGAGCAGACGATTTCATTATTTACAAGGACAAGTTATCTCATCAGGAAGGAGCAGAAGATTTACACATTTAATTTCCTGACCCAGCAGATAATCACTTATGAAAAGCATAAACATTAAGCTTGCTGAGCTGGCAGCTGCCAGGGTCAGGGGTCAAAGCACACTGCAGTTTCAGAAGCTACTTGCATTTACACATGAATTTATCCCTTCTGTTATATGATTAATAGAATAAAATGCATTATAAACTACCTTGCTTTTAAACTAGCATTTCACATATATTTAAATACATATTTTTCAAACATTTCCCCCCTATTAATACTTTCTATTCTATTTTTTGAAGTATACATAGTGTTATTTCATCTCCTAACCTTTTCCACTTAGGATTTTCAGCTAGGTGAGTCATTTAATTTATACTTCAGAAAAGATGTCGTCTGAGATAAATTTTTCAATCTCAATATCTTGATACATGGTTTCAGTAACAGATACATCAATAAAATCTTTGATTAATCTTTTCATGCAGGGAATTCCACAGCAAACACATGCTCCTATCAGGAGTATACCCACACAAACGGCAATCAAAATATTCATTAGGATGGAACCCCACCCCCCAAATAGATTCTGGAAAAAGTCCGTCAGTGGGTTTGGGCCTGGTTCAGTCATGGCTGATACTTGCTGAATTACCTCTAGGTGATTATTTATCTCATGACGATTATCAGGAATATATGCACAACATTCTTCTTTGATAAGCACGCACGTACCACCTCTCGCCGCTAGGGTGAAGTCAAGAGCCATTCGGTTTTGTAGCACTACAGTTCGCATTGCATTCAGTTCATCAGTCACTAATTCAAGGGCAGAAAAAGTTGCATTGCTCATTACTTTGAGAAGTTTTGACAGTTTTCTCAACTCCAAGATCGATTTGGCTGCTCCATATGCTGGGAGTATCCCTGCCCAAGATATAACACTGTCACTCAAGTCCATATGAGTTAATTTGTCTTTATCCTTCACGGAATTATGGTCTTTCCAGCCAGCTTCGATCTTTCCGACTGGATTTACAGGTTTTTCGACTGGACCTTCAGGTTTTCGGGCTACATCTCTCACATTTCGTATCTTACCCAAAGGCAATTCTGCAGTATGTCTTATTGCTGGAACCAGATAACCCAAAAAACAACTGCCGGACCAATTCTCAGGTAACCATTTATATGCCTTTTTCCCACAAATAAAATAACAGTTTTCTACTTTAGTACTAATACGCATTAGCCCTGCATGAAACATTTTCTGATCTATTATTGACAATTGTTTAAACAAAACAGGGTTTTGTCGTACTTCATTTAATGCTGTTTTCATTGTGCTCAAATATGAATCATAGTTAGTATTACAAACAGTACCTCCACTTTTAACTTTAATGTAACACTTGTAGGATATCGTAATATTACAATTACTCCATCCTACTTGGAGGGTATCGTTTTTAAAAAAGCACACAATTCCCTTTTGTGTAACAGGTAAAAATAATGCTATTTTGTCTTGTGATCTTACAGTTCTAGTGTCAAAAAGCAAATTTTCCCAAGTCTCATTTATCCCCAAAGGGATAGCGGACATTAACAGTCCTCCATATGCTGTAGGTATGGCGGTACAAACCCAGCAATTTGAAATGTTCATAGTCTCTGCATATATACATTTCATGGCCAGGTATGTGTTAAAATTTGGATGCCAGTCTATAGACGTTTCATCACGCCTTCCCACTTTCACTTGTGTGGTTGTGTGTAGGATAAACCACAGCAAGAGCAAAATTGTCACAATTACAGTTAATAAATGTACACACAACAAAATTATTATGCAACATCTCTGGGGTTGATCTAAACTTCTATTCGCTTTGTTTTTGGCAATCTCGGTCTGGTTGTGTATCAGTCACAAAGTTTTTATCAAGTTGAAAGTTCTTTACCAGTTTACAATGCGTTAAATGAACCCAAGACGTCCTCTCGGCCACTCTAACTGTAGTAGGCATTGCCAACAAAACCTGGTATGGACCTTCCCACTTTGGACTCGCCCAGTTTTTCCTTTTCATCACTTTCAGCCACACCCAACTTCCAGGGCCCACGACTGCTTCCACCGGTCTGGTCTGTTCCTTATCTGAAAGAGTTAAACTGCAAAACAGACTTATTCCTTAACAATTTCTTCATATATTCTGCTAACGAACTGTCAGCCTCTTGTTCTGCAGGCATGAGAGCTTTCCACTGAGGCACATAGTATGCTCTCCCAAAAACCATTTCAAAGGGAGTCATACCCTTTACATTTGGAACCGTTCTCATACTCAGCAGTGCCAAAGGCAGACAGTGTATCCAGTTCTTTTGGGTCTCCTCAACTAACTTCCTTAACTTGTTCTTAAGGGTACCGTTGTACCTTTCCACCAGTCCTGCTGACTGTGGGTGGTAAGCACAATGGTTCTTCAAGGAGATACCAAAAAATCTCCCAAGCTGGTGAATCATCTGATTCACAAAATGTGTGCCATTGTCACTATAAATCCTCTCCAGAATGCCAAATCTAGGGATTACTTCTTTTATCAAGGCTTTTGCTACTGTTGCTGCATCCAGGTTTTTGGTTGGAAAAGCTTCTACCCATTTAGAAAACATGTCTATAATAATTAAACAGTATTTTTTCCCTTCACATTTATTCAATTCTATGAAATCCATACAAATAGTATGGAATGGGTATGGTGGTATAGGAAAACTTCCTTGCTTGGTTTTAAATGCTCCTTGTGCATGATGCTTGTTACAAGTATGACAAGTTGCACAAAATTTTTTTGTGTAATTTGTGTATCCGTATGTTTGGAATATTCGATTTACTAACTGTACCATTCCCTCTGTTGAGACATGGCTCTGCCCATGGCTCAACAAAGCTGCATACCTAAATAAATTAGACGGCAATATCGGTTTTATTTCTTTGGAAATGTACAGTCCATTCTCAACAATTGCGCCTCGTTTTACCCATTTTTGTTTTTCTGCTTTTGTAGTAAGCGTCTGCATTGTTTTTAACATGTCTAAATCTAAAATCTCAGAGGGTTGTAATTCCTCATTTAAAAGTAAAGTTTCTGAGTCTGAGGCTGCTTGCTTTGCAGCTACATCAGCTCATGCATTGCCTTTTGAAATCTTATCTTATTGTTTTGTATGAGCTACACATTTACAAATAGCTACTTTGCTAGGTAACTGAATAGATTCTAATAACTCCAAAATAAATTGCGCATGATTAATAGGTTTTCCACTGGATGTTATCATTCCTCTATTTTTCCATTGTTGTGCAAATACATGTACTGTAGAAAAAGCATACTGACTGTCAGTATATATGTTTACACACTTGTTTTTTGCTAAAGTACATGCTCGTCAAAGCTATCAACTCTGCTGCTTGTGCAGATAAGTTGTGTGGTAAGGATTGAGCTTCTAAAATTTCAGTGTCTGTAACTACTGCATACCCTACCAGATTCTTCCCTGTAGGACCCCTTCTGCATGAGCTGTCCACGTAATATGTCACCTCAGCATTATCCAAGGGCATATCTGTAAGATCTTGTCTAGGTAAAGCTAACTGTTCAATTTCCTGCAGGCAGCTGTGCGGTGTGCCCTCCGCAGGAGTTGGAAGTAATGTTGATGGATTCAATGTCGTACATCGTTCAATTGTCATATGAGGTTGGCTCAGCAGTATAGTCATACATGAAAGATGTCTAGCAGGAGAAAGGTATGCCACTTTCTCTTGTAGTAAAATTATTGCAACTGCATGAGGCACTCTCAATGTGAGAGGGTGGAATAACACCACTGAGGCCGAAGCCTGTACTGCCATTGTGGCTGCAACTACTGCTTGTGCACAGTGAGGCAAAGATCGCGCCACTGGGTCTAACTGTGATGAATAGTAGGCTATGGGGCATTGCTTGTCCCCATGTTGTTGCATCAATACTGACGTCATATATCCTTGCTTACAATCTACGGTCTGAAAGAACCGTTTGTGATAATTTGGAAGTCCTAAAACTAATGAAGAAGCTATCAACTGCTTCAACCTGCAGAAAGCCGTTTCTGCTTCAGTTGTCCATTGTAAAATATCTTGTGTTGCCATTGGTGTCTTATATATCAAGTCAGTTAATGGATTCCAAAGATTCCAAAGCATAATTTGGTATCCAGCTCCGACAAAAATTAGTTGTACCTAAGAAAGACATAATTTCTTTCTTGGTTGTTGGTTTGGGTGCTTGCAAAATTGCTGTTTTTTTTCCTCATCTAGTATTCTACCTTCATTGGATATTACATACCCTAGGTATCTAACTTGTTTTCTCCAAAGTTGTAACTTACTTTTGTTTACTTTGTGTCCTTGTATTGCTAAAAATTTCAATAATGCTACTGTATCCTCCCTGCACTGTTGCTGGGTGGGGCAGCTAGCAAGATGTCATCTACGTAAAGTAGAATTTGACTTCCTCCCGGTGGGGTAAACCCTGCCAGGTTGCTAGCCATTTCTTGTGCAAATATTGTTGGGCTCTCACAATATCCCTGTGGTAGTCGAGTATACGTATACCTCTTACCCTGAAATGTAAATGCAAACCAATATTGACTATCAGGATGTATATGTATTGAAAGAAAGCATTGCTAATATCTACCACAGAGAAATACTTCTGTTGTGGTTCTAAATCATTTAACAAGGTATGTGGGTCTGGCACCATAGGTGCTCTGGGTATTACTGCATTATTTACAGCTTGTAAATCTTGTACCATCCGCCATTCCCCGTTTGCTTTTTTAACAGGAAATAGGGGTGTATTACATGGTGAATCAGGAGATTCTACCAGTACTCCTTTGAGTAATGCTGCTATTATAGGCTTAATTCCTATTTCTGCATCCTTTCTCAAAGGGTATTGCCTTTTCTGTGGTCTGAAAGCTGACTTTGGGGTTATTGTAACTGGTCCTGCTGTTCGAATAAGTCCTACATCTGACTTGCCTGTTGACCAGAGAGTTGTTGGAATTTCACATATGGTCTTTTCTTCTTCTTCTAATAAAAATGCTAATCAGCTGTCCTCGCTAGATTGCAAGTGTACAGCTGGATGTGTCTGTGTCAACCAATTCAGTTTTTGTTTTTGTATCCCTTGTTCTGATAGATCTAAATCAGTCTGTTTCTCCCATCTTGTTACTTTTTCTCCTAAATCTGCCCATTTAACACTTTTGTTCTTTGTCAAGCTGACATGTGGCAACCGATTCGATTTATATAATGCAAGGAATTCTTGAGGTAATGAACAGCTAACTACACTGTTCCCCTCAGTATCCCAGTACAAAGTACGCAAAACCAATCTAGTTGCACGATTTCTAAACAGTTCTTGCTCATACTCTATCAGGTCCTGGTGTAGTACAGTAGTATAGAGTACAGTGTAACAAATGCTGTCGATCAGTGTCAAGGGAGTGGGCTTTACTGATGGCTACGTTCATCAGTTCCTCAGTTACTACCCCTGGACCAGTCGTGACTAGGTCCTGGCTGTACCAGTAAAAAGTTTTACCCTCCGATCGCACTACAAAGGTATCCATTTGTCTCTGTGCCTCCATACCTTTTACAGTTGGAACTACTGCTATGCCAAATATCTGCATAAGGTTCCTGCCCAATAGGTTTACTGGACACTTTGCAGAAACAACTATTTTACTTCTCTGGGTCATACCTGAAACAGGGTCAGTTATTGCTATATCATGGGAAAGTGGTTCCCTGTATAGCTGTCCATTTGCGTCTTTTACTAGTATATAATCAGGTGATTCTGAATGTTCTGGTAACTTGGAGGGGTGTATCAAAGTCCGTGACGCTCCTGAGTCACACAGGAATTTGACTTCCCTTCCCTCCACCAGAAGTGTAACTTCCGGTTTCGTATCTGCCAAGTAGAGCTCTAAGCTCAATAATGCTAAGTCCAAAATTTCACTTTCTTCATCCTCCATATCTATGTGCACTTCCTCTACTCCTTCTATCACATTTACATTTGCTTTTTGTTTCTTACCTTTTCCTGATGATTTCTGACTTTCACTTGACTTATCTTCACTATCATATAGTCAGTCCTCATCTCCTTTATCTTCTGTAATTACCTTTTTGTTTTGCCTACAATCCCTTGCTAGATGCCCTTTTTTCCCCGCACTTGAAGCATTCACCTCTCTTTTTCCTCTCTTCAAAATCTTCTGATTGTTTATCAGACTGTTTGTTTCCCTGGGCATTCTTCTTGCTCTTTTTACCTGACTGTAATACAAATACTTCAGCTCTGTCTTCAGCAGTGAAGACTTGTGCCTTCTTTTTCTTTTTACTATTAAAATGTCTCTCAGCATGTCTAGCGTATTCGAGTAAGGCTTGTAGCCTCCCTGTTCGATGATCTATCATATGCTTCTTAATGAAGCTACTAATAGGTGCAATGCAACCCTTCAAAAATGCATTTTTTAATTGTTGTTCATACGGGGAATCATTCGTTTGGTTGTCAGGAACCGACATACCGCTATGATTATTAAAACATTCTAATAATCTAGCATAATATCCATCTATTGTCTCATTTTCCTGTTGTATGCATTGATTAATGCAAGTCCAGTCTGCTCTGGGTTTCCATTTCTCAGAGATTCGGTCTGTCAGACCTTTTACTCTGTTGTCTAACTCTGCGTCACTATGTGGGAGTGGTCTGAGCTCTGCATTACGAGGATTCCAGGTGCCACAAATCATGTGCCAATCTGGACCTATAATTTGTCTTACTACTTTTTCTACTTCTTCCCCATTCAAGTGGTAACTTAACCTCCTGCCTTGTAAATCTTCTAAAAATTTCGTAAAATTAACTTTCGGATGGGGGATTCCCTCAGTAGCCTTCCGGATGTCTTCCGGTGTCCATGGTCTATATATGAGGAGTGTTGGATCCTGCCCTTCCTGTCCTGCCTGAGGATTTGGAACTTCTATAAGTGGGCATATTTCTTCCTCACTCTCATCCTGTAGATTTCTCTCTATTTGGTATGATTCTGTGTCCCTATGTGTTTTACGTGTTCGGGACCTAGTCTCAATAGGATCTCTAACAAATAGTTGTGGTTTCGCTGAAACTTCAGGATAACGCAGAGGCGGACCAGCCTGTCCACTCGCTTCATATCCTGAAAAGGGTAAGGGAGGGGGTAAGGGAGGAGGAGGGGGAGCTGTCGCTATTACCAAGTTATTATCCTCTTTGTTTAAAAATAATGTTTTTGAATTTTTAAGCTTCTGTTCTCTACAATTTGCTTCCTCAGTCCACCTGTGTGCTTGAGGAATGCCTAGTTGGCGTTGCTTTTTTGCCTGACCTCCTGCATCAGATTTAAGCTGTTTAAGGAGTTTAACTAGTGAAGGTTTATCTAGTTTACCATCAAATTCATACTTATTAACCCATTTCGTATAATACCTAACGTTATCAGAACGCTGTAATTGCATGTATTTTGCGTCTTCGGTTAGGGGTGGATCTCGCGAGGTTTTAGTGCACTGATTACCCATGTCAAAGAAAATGTTATGTAACCCTTTTTTTATCAAGTGATATCAATTTCTTAGTTCCTGTTTACAGTTTATCTAGAATAACTGTCTACCTTATTCTGTTACCCTGATCTATGACCAAATATACAGTACTTCCTTTTGTCCCTGATCTGCAAAACAAATCTTGACAATAATATACTGTAACCTAGTCCCTGATCTAAAACAGAAAAAAAAGGCAAATTCTTCCTAACTGAGCCTCCTGGTTTTGAAAATCGTTCAAATTCCGCTCTTCGGCCACAGATCAGAAAGTGGCCAGCCTCTTTACACACGACAATTAAGTCGGAGGTCTTTTCACTCAAGAAGAACCATTTCGGTAACTTCTCCTGCGCAGTATTCGACCACCGATACGCTCAGATCTGCAGCTTACCAAGGGAATTCCGTCTCGAAAGGACCAAACTGTTAAATAAAATTCAGAATTCAATACACAGGAGGTTCAGATTCAAAGGTTTACTAGTGTACACCAGGAGGCAAAAAACCATACAAGTACAGAATTTTGTCTAGCATGATACAGGAAGTTCACAAGTTTATATAGGTTTAACATTCAAGTTGTTCCCACCTTACTGACGTTACAAGTCACAGGGCATTTACATCACTTTAGCTTACAGGCCTTTATTCATGCAACAGCTGTAGTTGTATATTTTTCAAAAACTTCCTTTTGATAATAACACAACCTTGCTGTTTCATCCGGTCAGGCACAATGTCTTTCTGTAAACTTAATTCTTAAAGGTCTCTTATCAGTTCAAATACAATAGCAGATTCAGTCTTTAACATACATCTTTGTTCACTGTTTCACTTTCCCACCAGCTGTGTGTTTATCTCACAAGGACAAGTTTCTTCATCAGGAAGAGCAGAAGATTTCATTATTTACAAGGACAAGTTATCTCATCAGGAAGGAGCAGAAGATTTACACATTTAATTTCCTGACCCAGCAGATAATCACTTATGAAAAGCATAAACATTAAGCTTGCTGAGCTGGCAGCTGCCAGGGTCAGGGGTCAAAGCACACTGCAGTTTCAGAAGCTACTTGCATTTACACATGAATTTATCCCCTTCTGTTATATGATTAATAGAATAAAATGCATTATAAACTACCTTGCTTTTAAACTAGCATTTCACATATATTTAAATACATATTTTTCTAACACATACCATGGTTCCATGTCAGATAAAGGAGAAAAATGCAAAGTCACAAAGGCAAAATGATCATGAACCACCATCTTACCGCTGCTTTACTTACTAACTAGTAGCTCTGAATTTCCTGCATTGCATTCCTGTAGGAGCTGTTCAAGGATACAATAGTGATGTTAGATATGTTCCTGTACTTGACTATGTTAAGCTCAAGAGAAATAAGGCAGACTAGTTTAAAACTGAACTTGACCAAATGATAATGAGACCAAGAGAATGGTTTCACCTCCTGGCCGAAGGTAACTTGCCCATGCAGGAATATCAAGTCTATTGAGTTCCCGTGCTTGTAGTTGACCAATGTAATAATTTCAAAAACTTAAAGTGGCTACAAAATCTTTTAAATGGCATTAAAACTGTTGTTAACCAAGATATTGAAAATTACTTAACAGTAACCAGCTTGGGTGAGCCAACACCGGGCCAACAAGGAAAAGGTTTAAACCCTTGTAAGAAAGCCATTACACTACTGGGTGAATGGTAAATGCAAGGAAACTTTCCATTCATTTCAGCACCCTTTGCGCAGCCATCCATGGTAGCCCTACAAGGAAACTACACTGTACTCAGCATCAGTTTAAAATAAATAGCTAACTCTGAATGGTGTCACATCTAAGGAGCTATAAAATACCCGATACCCAGATGCACCAAGACTGCCAAGTAAGGCCCAATCTGGAACACAACTAAGTCTTGGTCAAGAACTGAATGTAACTATCATATAGCAAGTCAGGAATAATGGTGCATTATATAATGAGTTGCAGACAGACCTTTGATTACAGTATAGAAACCTATATGGACCCAGTGGTCCACAGGTCATGGGTATGGGCCTGTATTGTAGTTTAGGCTCTTTAAGTATCACACGGAGACAAAATGTTCTTTGATTGATGTGCAGTTTGATTCCTGAGTGATGAGAGACAATCTTAATTAAGATTAGGGTATCATACTCATAGTTTGAGACTTTGCAATGCTTATGGTTCACTCCCAATTCCCTGCCTCTGAAGGGGTTCCAGTCAAACATAATGTTTATACACATCCACTGAGATCAAAGAATGTACAAAAGGGTGGAGTGAGAAGAAGAGCTGCCCATCAGTGGCCCACCTCTCCATACAAACTAAGACTATAAGTAAGTATTCACAATCTGCAGAAAAAAAAAAAAAAAAGATCAGAACTCCAGCAACTAGCTATTGAAATATTTAAGATAGTAACATCAAGCTGCTGTTCATGTGAACAATAAAACTGATTATAACAAAATGTACACATAAGCCCAATAACAATAAACAATAACAAGCAGTGATGACAAAGTCCATTTGAGTAGAAAATGTAATATCAAGTCTACAATGGCTGTGTTGTGCTCTGTTGGCAAAGAATAACAAACCCTCACTACAATCCAGGTGGGCCAAGTTGAACTGCTGACTTTAGGCACATGTTAGAACTTGTGAAGAGGAAAGGAAATGACAGAATGAAAATATGTTCATCCCTTCCATTAGGAAGCGTATGAGAACCTGCTGGGGGCATGTAGGTAAGGAATAAGCAATGGTATTGGTACCATCACCATGACAATAACCTAATGATGCTGTGTGGAGGCATTTGACGGATGTGTCACCACAAAGGCGAGTGTGTTTCCCTTGTAACACTGCTGCATGCCCCCTCATGATGTCAACCTAGCATGTCAATGGGGTTTTGGGACCAAAACCATCAGGTCAAGCCTCTACAAGCAGCAGAGTTGGCTTTCTGGCTCACTCACCTTCTGTGGAAAATATGTCATCACTAGTTTGGAAGCCACTGGTGGTATTAGCCCACTGGATTTAAAAACTTTGTAAAGTCACACAAATAAATTGACCACAACATTAATAGGAGTTTGGGTTTAAAGGGAACAGTGCTATTACAGAAGACAATCTAAGCAGAATTGTACCTCATGGAAAAAGTTTACAAATGCCATAACATTAATTATATGAGAATGTCCACATGACTTATGTTCCTAGGAAGTCCAAATGATGTTTGTCCCTTGTGGATACTGGGACCAAGTAGTGTAAATACACAGAAAGAAATGTCATACTGATTGAAGCATAAGTTTAACCATATAACGTATAATAAGTTGTATGTAATTCATGGTCCGAGTGGAAATTGGGACCAGAATCATGCAGCTCCCAAATAGATTGCACTCAGACCCAACAATGAATCTGTAAAATTTTCATTCAAGGTTCATCCTTGCTAAGCAGTCAGAAGCAAGTATACAGCAAATGAAATAATTAGACATATTTCTCAAATCTCATAACAACAGAGGAGAGCTAGCAGATGAAATATGAACTCATAAAAGGAATAGCTGCAGATATATTCTATATGGATACTCTTCATAGGTGAATACTAAGCTAACTAACTTGAAGGGCCATTTTAAGGCTATCCAATAACCCAAGGTCAGAATCAAACCCTGTACATCGTGTCTATGAGGTGACAACCTTAACAATTATGGCAAATCCACTCTTTCAACAAATGAAATAGAAAAGCAAAATGCTGTCAACAAAACTGCATTCATGATGTTTTATTCAAGTAGTAGATCAAGTCAAGAGTGAAAAGAGAAATTGCTACGCTTCCAATAAACAAGACTAGGACAGTGCGGCTCTTAAAAGGTACTTCTCAGCAATGGGTATCCAGTAGGTCAGTTTCCTCAAACTGATTATGGCTCTCTTCACACCACTCTGATCCTCTCCTTATATTGTACTGATTCTCTCCATTAAAGGGTACACATCTGTAGCCACAAAGTCAACCATTTGATAAATCTTTAGTTTCCAGGGATTTCTGCTTCCCTGTAGCAGCCAAAGCTAAATTAAAAGAGGAAAAACAAACTATGGACAACTGCAAACTGCAAAGTAAGTGATTAAGTGTTAAATATGCATTAAGTAAATATGGGAACATGGGAATATATGAACAGTAGTAGGGGAGAGATCATGGGGACCATAAGATGCCTAGTCATGCACATGTAGGCAGACTTAAGAGTTCTTGTTACTCTTTTCAAGCATTTAATAGTGTTCACCTCCAAAATAAGTCCAGTATAAGTTTGTGTCCTCCCATCTAGTCATCAAGACTATTTATTTATTTATTTATTTTACATTTGTTTACCAGGATAGTCCGACTGGATACATGTCCATTTTCAGCAGAGGCCCGGGGAGAAAAGCTCCACAAAGACAAACTTACATAGATTACACAGAAGTTAGCAAACAATTATAACAACAAAGTGATTATATACAATGGGTTAGTAGTGTTCCCTAGTAGAGACTCACAATTGTCATGGACAGACAATTAAAAGTAAGAGACATCAGATTGGAAGCAGAGCTTGGTGATGTAGTTACAAGTTATGATAATTGCAGAATATGATTTTAGTTTATAACTTAATCAGGGTTGATACATGGGCATAGCCAATTCACTTTGAGATACTGTTTGAGGTTTTTTTTTAAGAGACTTTTGGAGGATTGTAGGGTTATATAGTTTGGCAATGAATTCCAGGTTTTGCCAATGAAGTTGGCAAACAGGGATTCTCCAGCAGAGTTATTAGCTTTGTGGGTTTGGACCAGTAGTTTATCGGCTGACCATAGGGATCTTAGATTGATAAACGGCTTAATAATATTTTTAAGTGAGGTGGTATCCTCAGGGTGGTACAAAATTTTGTGCGCTATTAAGAGTTGATTGAATTGAATTAAGCTGGGCAGTTCTAGCCACTCTAGTTGTTTAAGGTTCTGGCAGTGGTGGGTTCTATAGGTGGAGCCAGTGGTGAATCTGGCAATATGATTGTAGTTATGGGACAGCTTACCTAGTTTGGATTTGTTGAGGTTTGAGAGTACAGGCGAAGCACATAAGAGAGTAGAGAGTAGGTGTGATCGGACGATTGCAGTCCTAGCCAGTGGGGTTAAAAATGTCTTGTTTCTATACAGTGATCCAAGCTTCTTATTGATTGTCTGTATGGTTTTGTTGACCTGTAGGTCAAATTTGAGATTATTGTCTATGATAACCCCTAGCAGTTTGGGGTGATTATCTGGGGAAATAGTGGTACTATTGTTAGATGTGACAGAGAATGAAAGTGTGGTGGATCTACAAGTGGGAGAGAAGAGTAGAAGTTTAGTTTTATTGGGGTTCAGAAGTAGGCGTTGATTGGTGAGCCAGTTCTCGATAGTGTTAAATGTATTTTGGATTAAGATTTGCAAGTCGGATGGGGAGGTGGCTGAGCAGATGAGAGTGGAATCATCTGCGTACTGGATGCAGGTGGCTTTAGGGATAGCAGTTTGATGAAAGTAGAGAAGAGTAGTGGACCTAGTATGGACCCTTGTGGGACACCAAGTGTGAGAGGTAACTGGCTGGGGAGTTTGCCCTGCCATAGTACCGCTTGCTGTCTACCAGTCAGGTAGGACTGGAGCCACTGGAGAGCAGGCTTGTTGAGGGAAATAGATTTTAGTGAAAGAATGAGAAGTTCATGGCTGACCATGTCAAAGGCTTTTCATAGGTCAAGAAAGAGGGCAGAGGTTAGCCTATTGTCATTCCTGTTTTGGTTTATGGCAGTAGTAAAGGAAAGGAGGGCTGAGGTGGTGCTGTGGTATGGCCTGAACCATGCTGGGAGTCGGATAGTAAGTTATTCTGTGAAAGGTATTGCATTAGATGCTTGTGTACACATTTCTCCATTATTTTGGCTAGTGGGGAAAGAATGGCAATGGGTCTATAGTTGGATATGTCTGAGGAGCTACCACCTTTATGGAGTGGGATGATGTGAGATATTTTCCAGAGGGAGGGGATGGCATTTTCGGATAAGGTTCTGTTGATGAGGATAGATATGGGATATGCAATGGCATCTGCAGCTATTTGCAGGTACTCTGCAGGGAGGAGGTCAGCAGCTAGGGTGGTAGGTTTTAGATTTTTTAGAAGTGTTTTGATAAAACTAGTGGATATTGGTTGGAAGCCAAATTCCGGTTGATTATTAGGTAGATTAGGCATGTGGTTTAAGTTAGAGGGGGTTAGTTGATTTGCTAGGGATTGGATTGTTTCAGTGAAAAAGTTATTAAAGGCGCTAGCTATTGTCTCTTGGGAACTATGGGTGTAGTTAGCTGGGATTGGGGTGGCGGAGTGACCTGGACAAAGTAGTTGATTTACGCCTGCCCAGAACCTTAGAGGGTTGTTGTGGTGTTTCTGTAGGAGATTTTGTTAGAAGCTTTTTTATCCAGTAAAATAAAGACTAACTGACTAGCTGCAAAGATAGTCAAATTAACACTTTGTTTGACCTTTAGTGGTAACTTAGTCCACAGTCTGGAAATATGTTGAGTTAGGAACCTATCTTTCCACTGAGTTTTGTTTATTTGTTGCTGAAGATTTAAGTCCCTAGTGTAGGTATTTATAGAGCCACTGGTTTTATAAAGAAGTAAGAAGTCAAATAGTATTGGGTCTTTCATGCCTCAAAAATGGAGACACAGGACATTTTGGAGCACCCAGTATGGAAACTCAGTATAAGGAGACTCTTGTTAATCCATTGGGATAGTTGAAGGCTTTAAGGCCATCAATTTTCTTAGCTAGATATTTTTGGGACTGTTTCAGTTTAGTGACATGTTGGAATTTGTATATACAAAAGTGGGCATGTACTTCATGATGACTGATACAGAGGTAGGAGGGTACCTTGGATCTTAAGGATATTCCTTTGGAAATTAACTGGGCCACATAGAAGAACTATGTGGGAAACATGATGATCGAATAAGAGAATTGTTTACATAATAAAACAAGTCTCCGATGACTGTATCTGTCTGAGGAGGAGTGCCATGTAGAAAATATGAGGTAAGAGCAGCTTTTTTTGTCAAATATTACTGCACTGCATTTTTTTTTTGCATTTTGTTTGAGACCATTTGTGGTATGATGGGTAAGTATATATTCCAGCATGCATCACAACTGTTTAGCATCAGTTGGTGGGTGTATAACAGTGCCTGGACTGAAATTTTTAACAAACATGATCGACAACACTTCTAAAATACTGACTTTGATGTCTGATAAAATAGATGCCAAATAGGACATGGCCCAGTGATGACTCTTGTGGTACCCCACTAGTTACAACTTGATGTTCAGAAATGGTATCAGCAAATTGGGATCTGTTGTAATCCAACAGACAGTGTAGGAATTTATATTAATGCTGTCTAACTTTTAAACAATGCCAACATGGAGAATAGTGGCAAAAGCCTTGGCTAGGTTGAGGTAAGTAGCATGCATGGAATAACCACTGTCCATAGCCTCTACAACATCTTCAAAGAAACATACTATCTTCATTAGACAGGACTGTGGACCAAATCATTTAAGTTGCCTATGTCTACATAAATGAGTTCTGCTATGATACATTCAGTGGCTTTGCATATAAGATTGGTGACCTTGATGGACCTATAATTACTTGGGATTCTAGATGGGCTGTGTTTGTGTAGGAAGATTACAGTGGCTGTTCCTCAGGTATTGGGTAAAACCCCTGTGGACAGGCTGAAGTTGAACAGTTTAAGCAAAGGATTGGATTGGGCTTACTTGGTCCTGATGAGAATACAGACTGGTATGGTGTCCAGTCCTATAGAAGTATTATAAAATCACAGCTGCTTAAAACACAAAGTAAACCCATTCCTCAATCAAGCAGAAAATGAGAGGTGCAGCTTGTGGTAGACAGTCTTTGCCAGGTTGGGTGTGAATTAAAAAAAAGATTAATTACAAAATGTATCACTTACTTTAATGGCACCAACTTAATGAAGTAAGCTCTTTTTTTCAGCATTACCAAATTCAGAGACAAAAGCTGCATGGGCAGTACCAGCAGTTTGATGATCACACCCATTTGGCAATCAGGGTATTTTAATAGTTACTTCTTTTATATAACATCACAATTGCAAGTTTCTACTGTAAAGCAGCAGACATTTTTACTTTTTTAAATTTCCCCAAGTCTTTTGGGTTTCTAATACCATGACAGGAATGGATCCCATTCCTAAGTCAAAGTATGCTCAAAGTTCATGAAATTAGTATTGTTTCAATATTTGATGTCAGCCAGAAGTGCTCTTCTCAACAGCAGCAGCAGTGTGCCCAGTAATGACTCTTTCTGCAATTCATATGGAGTTACTTGTATTGGTAACATAGCAGAGAACAGGTTGTATAAATGAACAGTCACACAAAAAAGCCCGAAGGAAGCGTATTTATTTAACTGTGTCAGCTGTCCCTCCAGTTGTGAAAGCCATTCATGCACACTTTTAACAGCACTGTTCTCTGTGTTGGTGTGCCTTGTGCTTCATTTTGGTTTTGAGTCTTTTTTGGCACATTCTCCTGTTGGATTTATGTGTTTTCTATGGAGGCTATGGAGAACTTATCAGGTAGCCCTAGGGAGGGCACCAGTGCTGTTGAAAGTGTGCACGAACAGCATTCACGAGTGGAGGGACAGCTGATACAGTTAAATAAATCAGCTTCCTTTGGGCTTTATTGTGTGACTGTTCATTTATACAGCCTGTTCTCTGTGTTGGTGTGCCTTGTGCTTCATTTTGGTTTTGAGTCTTTTTTGGCACATTCTCCTGTTGAATCATCTGCAGCTCTATTACACAGTAAATAGTCTATCCATCCATAACTTCTTTTTTCCCATATTTGCACATGAGGTTGGGTTGTCACATTAATTAACAAAATACACACAAAGGAATTATCTTCAAGGCAACCACTGCAGTGTAAAACCATGACTGCACTACAGTGGTTGCCTTGGAGGTAATGCCTTTGTGTTTAAATAAACTACTATAGCTAAAATAACTGGATGCCCAAACAGTAGCACCAAGCTTTCCAGGGAAGATAAAATCAGACAAAAGAACAGCAGTAAATATACACAGACACAAATCAAACACTTATCATTAACTAAATCAATTAATTACCAATTACATTTATCCATACAAAATCAAGAAAAATATTTCAACTGTACCTCAGATTAAAACTAAACCATTCAATGGTACTGACTTTTAAAATAAAGACTTTCCTTATATCATAAAAACAAACAACAGAAACCTGATTTCTATAATTCCAATTAACTTGTTCAAACATAGCTGCAAGCACACCATCAAGATTGAACCCGTGGCATCCCACAAAATGTAAAGCCAAGGGGCTCCCCAAATTCCTACTATGAATGTTTTTTATATGCTTCTCCTTATTTATTTAAAAAGTACATTTAGTCTCAACAAAGGGTGCATATTGCTTTATTTATAAGTAGTTTTTTGTTAATCTTAGGTTTTTAATTGATTTATTGAATGATTGGTGCTCAGTGTTTTTATGTGTGTGTGTGTGTGTGTGTGTATATATATGTGTGTGTGTGTGTGTGTGTGTTTGTAATATATATATATATATATATATATATATATATATATATATATATATATTATATATATATATGTGTGTGTGTGTGTGTGTGTGTGTGTGTGTGTGTGTGTGTGTGTGTGTATGTGTGTGTCTGTATATATATATATATATATATATCACTATTCTTTTGTCTGACTCTATTCGCTGTGGAATGTTTTGTGCCAAATCACTAAGAGAATATATTACATTTTATAGGTTCATAGGTTCATAGGTAGGTGCTAGGCTATCGGCCTGAGGGCCTACGTAAGCCTAGCCAACAAGGTTCCCTGGCTTACGCCACCCAAGAAAGTTATTTTCCTGTGCCACTGTTGAGCAGAGACACAGACGTGATCCCCGGACTATTTCCTATTTCCCATCCACTCATCAAGATTAACATAGAAGTCTTTGTCATTTTCTTACTGTATTACACATTTGTCAAGTGATGTCATAGATCATAGAACACAGTTGTTCCATTTACTTATAGACAAAGATTAATATACAGATTTGAGGAAGGAGACAGTAATAAAAAACAATCTTCAGAAAAGTGGAGGATTGCTAATGGTAAGCATAAGCTGTGTGGAAAAATCGGACCATTTTCCTGCTCCGTCATCAGTAGAGAGATAATGAGTGCCACATTTCTGACTACTTTTGAGGGGAAAATCAATTGTATAGGAGAAGAAAATGAGCAATGAATTTGCTCTTGAGTAATTCATAAATGTTCTATTCATTTTCCAGCATTTTATTTGAAATGGTTAAAAGAGATTAATCATTGAGCCCAATTGTCCATGGCATACGATTTCTCAAGAACTGCTACATTACCAATAATTCCAAAAATGCAGGTTAAGACTGCTGCAGAACTGCGCCCACATTAGTTCAATACGCAATCTGTTCAAAATCATTAAAATGAAGCGCAACTGTTTTTGCATTTCCCTTCTGCAATAAAATGAAACTAGTACTTAATAAAAATGTTTGAAACTAGTGACCCTGATGTCAGAGAAAAAAAATATTTATCAGACATTTGATTATTCCTAACTTTCACTTCAATTGCAGGTAGAATACAAGAAATACAGTATTAAGGGCAGAAATATATTTAATGAAAAAAGGAAATATGTGACAGAGGAAAAATGAAATGAAGTCAATACATTTATCTTCCTGTCCTGAATAATTTCTCATGCAATCTCTGTTTTTAGAGTTGTTATCAGCTGGGGTTTATATTAGTACAGCGAAGGCTTAGCTTGTCGCACACCTAAACATCGACAGCTAAACATTGAAAGCTTAAAACATCCACTTCTGCGAATTTTTTCATAGTGAAAAAATTTGCTTGGCCGTTATGGGGATATTTGCACTTTTCCCCAATGTAGAGCAATCTTGGAGTTGGTATATTTAGTTAGGGGGGTATGGGGAGCACAGCCCCCACTTAATTAGGGTTTGAAAGTTTATTTTAGTGTTCCATGGCCAAGCAAATTTTTTTCCTGTGAAAAAATTTGCGGAAGTGGCCGTTCATGGTTTTAAGCTTTCACTGTTTAGCTGTCGATGTTTAGGTGTGTGACAAGCTAAGCCTTCGTTGTTCTAATATAAACCCCAACAACTGATAACAACTCTAAAAACAGAAATTGCATGAGAAATTATTCAGGACAGAAAGATACATTTATTGACTTCATTTCATTTTGCCTTTGTCACATATTTCCTTTTTTCATTAAATATATTTCTGCGGGGCAGCCACGGTGGTGCAGTGGTTAGCATTGTCACCTCACAGCAAGAGGTTCTCCGATTCAATCCTCGGCTGGCGTGTCTTCTGTGCCGAGTCTGCATGTCCTCCCTGTGGTTGCGTGGGTTTCCTCCGGGTGCTCCAGTTTCCTCCCACATTCCAAAGACATGCTGTAGGTGGATTGGACACTCTAAATTGGCCCTAGGTGTGAGTGCGTGCATGTGTTTGCCTTCTGTGGAAGGTTGGGCACTGGGCTGGCAACTCAACACTGTAAAACTCTACTGCCAATCATGAGCGGACAGTTGATCCGCTGTGACGACCCCTAACCGGGAAAAGCCAAAAGAAGAAGATTAAATATATTTCTGCCCTTAATGCTGTATTTTTTTTATTTTACCTGCAATTGAAGTGAAAGTTAGGAATAATCAAATGTCTGATAAATCTCTTTTTCTGTCGACATTTAGGTGTTTGACAAGCTAATCATTCGAGTATATAATATAGACCCAGTTGTTGGATGTAAGACAGACTTTGTTTTTTTGATGTTTATAAAAAGGTTCCTGTGAAGGAACAACTGTATAAAATAATTGGTTCAATCTTGAAAATGTTATGAGTCTACCTACAAAAATAAATGCAGTCTCATAACCTTTGTGTTTTTCAACATTTAAAGCATAAAATATCAGAGTTTTCCTGTTTGGGATGATATTCCATAAATAAAAATATTTTATTTATTTATTTATTTATTTGACATTTGTTAATCGGGTTAGTCCAGCTGAGTTTGCAAACAAACCCATTTTCAGTAGAGACCCGAGGGGAAAAGCCTCAGCAAACATAAGTAAAAATAAAGTGACATTGTACAAATATTAAATATAACAATCACAATACAAAATAATTGTAAAAAAGAAAAGGTTATTAACTATCTGCATTGCATTGATAGTAAGCAATCCATTTTCAGTGGAGACCCAAGGGGAAAGTGCCCCACCAAACATAAGCAAAGATTAACATACAGGACAAAAACTATTAAAAACAACACTGCAAATATGAAATTAATTATAAAGAGAAAAACAAAAGAAAATAAATTATGAACATTAAGGGTTGCACTGATAGTAGTGGACTAAAATTTACTACATATGAGAGTAAAAACAAAAAGATAAGTGTTGTTCAAAAGAAGGACAATATATAGACATTGATAGGAAGTGGGGGGGAGATAGGGTGGAGAATAGGAGGGGGATATCGTAGGGCTATAGTAGCAGAGCTGAGGGTTTAGGAGATTAGTTTAAACAGAAGTTACTAACAAAGAAAGAAAGTTATGAGATGCAACAGGTTATACAGTGGGAGAGACTAAGACTACGTGTGGTCAATGCAACGGCATAATTTCAAGTTTAGTAGGTGGGATTTAAGCTCCTTTTTAAAACAGGGAAAGCAAAGGTTGGCTCTAATATGGTGAGGGAGTTTGTTCCAATTTAGTGAGACAGAGTGTTTGTAAAGTAGTTTGCCAATATTCCTTTTTGGTTTATAAACTGAGAGAAGATGCTGATCAGCACTCCGGAGAGGCCGGGGGGAGAGTAGGGAGTAACATGGGAGGCAAGAGCAGGGCAGGCAGAGGGGTTGCTGAGTATGGAAAACTTAGTGTGGAGTTGCGATTGTAGGAGAAGGTGCGGAAATTTCAGTCACTGAAATTTGTTTAGTGAAAGGCACTGATGTGAAGAGAGTGGTTGGTTTAGAATAAATCTGGCAATTTTGTTGTACGTTTGTTCCAGTTTCTGCACTGAGGTAGTTTGGATATTGGTAAGGATGGGGGAAGCATATAGAAGACTGGGTAAAAGAAATGCCTGCGCAAGAGTGCATTTAGTGGCAGTAGTGAGGAATTTTTTGTTCTTATAAGGTAGTCCAAGTTTTTGGTGTTTTTGTTTGATGGCCTGTTGTATGTGCAAGTCAAATTTTAGTTGGTCATCAATTATTACCCCAAGGAGTTTGGTGTGTGAGGCAGGGGAGATAGTGGTGTCATCTAAAGAGGAAAGAGAAAAGTTGGATTTAAGGTGAGAGAGTGTCTGAGGTAGGAAGAGAAGGAGTTGAGTTTTCTTAGGATTAAGGATTAGCTGATTGTTTCTGAGCCATTTTTCAACAGAGATAAAGGAAGTCTGTGTTAGTGAGTGTAGTTCAGAGATAGTATTGGAGATAGATAAGAGAGTAGAGACATCTGCGTATTGGATTACAGATGAGAGACTGCAGGATGAATGTAGGTTGTTGGTAAAAATGTTGAAAAGGAACGGTCCAAGTATGGAGCCTTGGGGTACTCCTGTTTGAATAGCAAGGAAGGGTGAAAAAGCCTGCTGCCATCTAACAGCTTGTTTTCTGCTAGTAAGGTAGGATTGGAATCACCCAAGAGTAGAAGGAGAGAAGTTTAGGTCTGAGAGTTTGTTAAGAAGGATGGGCTGAGAGACAGTGTTGAGGGCTTTAGAGAGATCAAGGAATAGACAAGAGAGAGGAGGTTGTTGTCCTTAGCTTCTGCAACCTTTTCAATAAAGGATAGTAAGGCAGTTGAGTTACTGTGTTTAGGGTGGAAACCATGTTGCGAGGAGGTGAGGAGATTTTCGTGAATGAGATAGGACAATAGTTGAGTATGTATATATTTTTCAAGGATCTTAGAGAGTGGTGAGAGAATAGCGATTGGTCTATAGTTAGAGGGTTCAACAGAGTTGCCACCTTTGTGCAGAGGAGTGGTAAAGAAGGATTTCCATATTTCTGGTATGGTAGATTCCTGAATGGAGCAGTTGATTAAGATAGATACAGGATATGCAAGAGTCAGCAGCAATTTTCAGAAACTGAGGGGTGTTTATCAGTGGAGGGAGAGCATGGTTTTAGTTTAAGAAGCAGGGATTTGATGTATTTAGTAGAAAGAGGTTGCAAGGTAAAAGGGTGAGAGACAGAGGAACACAGAGGTTTAGGGGGAGGTGAGGGTGACACAGAAGAGTTGGGATGAGCAGAGTTACCAGAGGGTAGGAGTTTAGAGATGCTGTCTATGAAGTGTTTGTTAAGTAAGTCTGCAGTTTCAGAGGGAGAGTGATAGGGGAAAGAGTTGGGGATGGTAGGAGAACCAGTGTGGAGCAGGGAGTTGATAGTAATCCAGAATTATTTGGGGTCATTTGGGTAAGAGCTTTGAAATTTAGTGAAATATTGGCATTTATCTAAAATAATATATTTTTTACACGATTTCTAAGTTGCTTATAACCTTGGAGAAAGGTGAGAGTTTTAGTGGTTTGCCATTTTTTCCATACAGCAGCTCTTTCATGCATCACAGCATGAGTAGTTTTGGAGAACCAGAGTGCAAAATTAGATATGGTTCTGATTTTGCAAGTTGGGGGAAGAGAGTTTAGGACATCAAGGAAAATGTGGTTGAATTTAGTAACAGCATCGTTGAGCAGGAGAGTTTTTAGGAAAGACCAGTTGATGGTAGAGAGTCTATAGTTAAAGGTTTCAGGGGAATATTTAGTCAATTTCCTACAATCTCTGTAGAGATAGAGCTTAGAGAGATGAGGAGAGTGCCTTAAGATAGAGATGGAAGAATGGTCACTAATAGAGTCAGGGAAGGTAGAAGGGTTACAGTAGTTGTTAGGAGAGTTGGTCAAGACCAGTCAATTGTGGAACCAGTAGTATTTTTTACTGTAGTGGGTAGGAGTAGTGATCAGTTGTGATAATCCATAGGTTTATGAAATGTTGGGGTGAGTGACCAATAAGGGAGTTCCAATCTATATTAACATCTCCAAGAATGATGGTTTCATAGGGGATGGAGGTGTTTATCCAGGAGAGTATATGTTCAAGGATAGGGATGTTTTTACCTGGGGGGAATATAGAGGCAATAGCAAATTTCCTATAGTTATTGATGTGGCAGTCTAGGAGCAGGGGTAATGTCTATAGGTGTTAACGTCAGTGAGACAGAGTACAAGATAGCCACCCCACCACATTTTTTGGGTGTCCTATCACACCTATAGATATTGTATTGAGGTGGCAGAAATTCAGAGGAACTGATATGCAGTTTTAGCCAGGTTTCTGATAAAGCCAGAATGTGAGGTTTGTGTTGGGTCAACCATGCGTGAAGTTCAGACATTTTGTTGTTTATGCTTTGGATGTTCATTGCAGGGATAGAGAGATGTTTGAGGCTGGAGATATTTGAGGATGTTTTTGGGGGGACATCAGATGAAGGTGGAGGGGTAGTGGAGAGAGGAGGGGGACCAGGAATAGGATGGATGTTACCAGAAACCAAAAGAGCAAAGACAAGATGCAAAAGGTGAGGGTGGTCAGTAAGGGGAATAGGGTATTTGAGTTTAGGCTTAGAAGTAAGAGCGGGGTAGGCCATGAGTTTAAATTTAAGACATTGAAAGGGGAGAGACAGAAAAGAGAGGGGGCAATAGTCAATGGAGCTTGGTTATATGTTGGAAGAGGTCTGGGAAAGGGAAAGATGGGGGAAGATATGGAGCTCAGTGTGGTAGGAAGTGTTTAGGGCTAGTGAGATTAGAAGTGGGAGAAATAGCAGTAAGGATAGCATTGTGTGATGGAAAAAGGAGGGGAAGAGTTATAGGGAAAAATTTAAAGAAATATATTAGGGAAGGGTGGTGGGTAGAAATAAGCGGTGTGAGGGAAGGAATAGTATTGAGGGGTGGAAACAGTGAGTATATTAGGAGATAGTAGGTGTGCTAGGGAGTGAAAGAGTTAAGTGTGAGAGAGGCAAACCACAGAGCAGTAGTCCAAGGTGGGGGGGGGGGATTGGACACAAGGTGGTGGTGGGATGGGGCTGTGGGAGTGACCAGACAATGAGGTGAAAGTATAAATTTGAGGATAGAAAAAGTTGTTAGAGACTGTGGTGGCCAATTGCAATCCCGTAGATATGGTTTTGCAGGAGCTGCAGTATACTAGTGTGGGTAAATGTAGAGTTTGACTAGAAAAAAGAGAAAAAACAGAGATTCTAGGGTAAGCATTAAGGCAACAACAGGCAGTTATTTTACAATAGTACAATCAGAGAGGTTTGAGGGGGGTAAATGTAGCACACTTCAGACTGGACTAGGGTTTATGGCTAAGAAAACTTAGTAGTAGAGAACATAACAAACACGTGCCAGATTTTACAGATATACCAGAAAAACTAATCAATCATTCATCATTGTAGAACTGCAAAATAGTCAGTAAAAGCAATTCCAGTATAGCTAGCACAAGTTATTCAGGTTGTAAATGCACTTATTCAATGTGTATGAGCAATTTAAACATTAAAAACATATGCAACGAGTAGTTGCTCTGATGATTATACACTTTCTCTAGGTGCAGGTTCAGTTTAGAACACAAATATTAGGACCAGTTGATGGATGCAAAAGGTGAGGGTGGTCGGTAAGGGGAATAGGGTATTTGAGTTTAGGCTTAGAAGTAAGAGCGGGGTAGGCCATGAGTTTAAATTTAAGACATTGAAAGGGGAGAGACAGAAAAGAGAGGGGGCAATAGTCAATGGAGCCTGGTTATATGTTGGAAGAGGTCAGGGAAAGGGAAAGGGAAAGGTGGGGGAAGATATGGAGCTCAGTGTGGTAGGAAGTGCTTAGGGCTAGTGAGATTAGAAGTGGGAGAAATAGCAGTAAGGATAGCATTGTGTGATGCAAATATTAGGACAGAAATCAGTAAAGTCACTAGTTATTTATAAAGCTTCTGCAACAAACTAGAGCAGTCTATGCAGTATCACAGCCTAGAAATAGGTCATACAGTTACACACAAAAACAATAAAAAATCCATATAATGAAGAAACTTACACTGTGAGTCATGCCAGGTCAGCCAAGCAGGGGGAGACAGGGAATTCTAAGCACCTAGGTTTGAAAATAGTGCCTGTACTATTGTAGCCAGTATAAACTTGTTAGAGGTAAGAGGGGGGTGGGGAAAAGAGAAGGCAGTAGGAGTGGTTAGAGGCAGAATCTTGAATGACTCACCACACCACACCACAAGTAAGTTGAATGTAAGGGCCTAAAACCTGCACTCAGCACTCTAATTTTAAGGTCTATATTAAATTCTCGAAACCCGACAATGTCGAATCTGACATTGTCGACATGAGAATAGCGAAACTCCAGAACATCAAACAAGTAAACAGGAATCTCCGTAAGGGGAGATTTTCATTTACTTCAATGTAGTGCAGTCTCAGAGTTGGTATATTTAAGTAGTGGGGGGTGTGGGGGATGCAGTGGACTTACCCCCCTGCCTACACCGTTTATTTATTTTTTGTTGTTTTTATTTTTTTTTTCTGAACGTTCGATGTTTTAACAGTTCGATCACTAAAGATGTTCTAATATAGACCCTAATTTTACTTACTTTTAGCAAGAAAGACAGACCAACAGTATACAATTTTAAGGTTTTTATCAGGGTTACTTGTTCAAATGTTAGACAAATAAGTAAAACTTAATCTATGTCTGAAAGTTAGAAAGGCAGAAAATAGCTGTAGAAATTAGGGTCAGAGAGACAAATGTATGAATCAGTTTACTTTAGTTACAGGGGAAAATAGGTAAACAATAGAGCAGAAAGAGCTGTATGGCTGACCAAAATGGAGACTTGCTTTATTACACTCACACTAAAAGGGAGCTTAACAAATGTTTTTTATGTTTGCAACCTACACTGTTTAACTGTTGGGAGAGAAAAAGCTGTTGTTAGTGAGTGGTGACCAATTGCAATCCCATAGACACCGTTTTGCAGGAGCTGCACATTGTCATGTGCAAATATGTATCTTGAATTTGAAAATAAAAAAAAATAACAACTGTCATATTTATAAAGTACTTTGCGGAAATGGCTATATAGTAAGTTCTGGGTTAGTATATGAACATCATCCATTAATTTAAGTTTGGGTTCATAACGTGTTTTTTTTTAATATATTACCTGAGGATGCAGGGCATAGAGTTGGTGAAGGTGGATGAGTTTAAATATTTGGGATCAGCAATTCAGAGTTCAGAGTAATGGTGAGTGTGGAAGAGAGGTAAAGAAGAGAGTACAGGCAGGGTGGAGTGGATGGAGAAGAGTGTCAGAAGTGATTTGTGACAGACGGGTACCAGTAAGAGTGAAAGGGAAGGTCTACAAGAGGATAGTTAGACCAGCTTGGTTATATGGGTTGGAGACGGTGGCATTGACAAAAAGGCAGGAGTTAGAGCTGGAGGTGGCAGAGTTAAAGATGTTGAGATTTGCCTTGGGTGTGATGAGGATGGACAGGATCATGAATCAGTATATTACAGGGTCAGCTCACATTGGGCAATTTGGAGACAAAGCCAGAGAGGCGAGATTGCGTTGGTTTGGACAAGTGCTGAGGAGGGATGCTGGGTATATTGGGAAAAGGATACCAAGGATGGAGCTGCCAGGTAGGAGGAAAAGAGGACGGCCTAAGATAAGGTTTATGGATGTGGTGAGAGAGGATATGCAGGTGCTTGGTGTGACAGAGCAAGATGCTAAGGACAGGAAGAAATGGAAACAGATGATCCACTGTGATGACCCCTAACAGGAACAGCTGAAAGAAGAAGAAGAAGAAGAAGAAGAAGAAGAAGGAGAAGGAGAAGAAGAAAACCTCTGTATTCACCATATTCATTTTTGTCTTCCTACTTCAAGATTAAAAGAATGGAAAATTTCACATCTGGCACAGAATTTTATTTTACCAAATATAATAAAATAAAAAAAACAAATCAAATCTAATTTTGGTAGTAAAAATGGATTTGTAACCCTAGATTTAAAAAATAAATAAGTAAAAGCTGTCACATTCATGTCTGTTTTAAATTGCTGTATTTTTTTAATCTGAAAGTGAGTAACCTGCAGATGGACAAAGACTGAATTCTCGAGTGTCATTTGTCCATATTCATGAAGAACCCTTTGGTGTGGCAGTGAGCTTTGACAGGACACTTGTATGTCCAGTTAGATGTAATTGTAACAGTGTTAGGGTAGTCTATTTAGCCACCTGCATTGTATGTGATGCATTGTATGTTGGCAAAACCAATAGAAAATTTAAAGACATGATAAGAGAACATGTATATGGCATATAAAAGAATACATCTACCATTGCCCTGAATACACCAGTTAGACTGTATTGATTTTAAGACATTTATATTTTTTGTCATTGATAAACTGGTAACATCAGACAGAAGTAATGATGTTGACACTAAGTATTTGTCCATGTGGATGTTTTGGAAGGACTGAGTTATTAACTAAAAATTCCTTCAGTATTTTAAATTTGTCTACTGAGAGTGTATCTGATGAAGCTTTTGATGTTTTTAAAAAGGATTTCAATTATGTTCCTCGTTTTAAACTAGACGTAATGAAAGCTTTGATACAACTTCAGCTTTTTACTAGGAATTTATATCTTAAGCCTCTTTTCTCTATCCAACTTATGGCTGCATTTGAAAGTTCTGTATGTTTTACTTGAAAGATTGTTTTTGTGCCACCAGTGAATCCTTGGGTAGCAGTATTTGAGAGGATCTATGAGAATCAGTTTAGAGAATGATCTAAACAGAGAATTAAGATTATGATGAACCTTACAGTAAGTGAGAAACGCTGCTTAACTGATCTTATTGGAAATAGAAACATCTGGATTATAAACTAGATTATGGATAACATTGACTATTCAAGTAAAATATTTTTGTTGATAGATGAATCAACTTATAGAAGAGTATCAAGAAATGAAATCAATATTTTCTGCAACAAGCTGGATTTCATTCTTAATGATTTAATATTACAAGGGGCTATGAATTACAAAATACTACAACATCTTAAAGCATCTAACCCTCTTGTCCCTTCTGATGTTTGGATATCAAAAATTTACAAGTGTCAAAATGAACCCCACCCTTAGTCCCATTGTTGCAGCAAATAATTCAAAAACACAGCCTTTGGCCAAATATATTGACAGGAAATGCAAAGGGTTGTTTAATACAAAAATGCACATTTTGAAAGGTTCATGGTATTTATTGGCAAATTTGAACTCAGTAGCCTTTGATGAAAATATTTTATTTATTACGGTGGATGTAGTCAATTTATTTATTGTTATACCTCACACCATAGACATAGAATGGTTTATGTCTCTTCTTTGACCCCAGTGAATGATTTTTCCAGTATAGAAATCCAGATTCTTATAACATTACTTGAACTGGTTTTGCCCAACAAATACATTTTTTTTCCCCACAAAAATTTTTCAATTAAAATAACATTTACATAATATTTTTAAATATCATTTTAAACAGCTATATAAAATATTTACAATGGCCTGACTTTCAGTTATATACACTGTATGTTACTAAATATAGAATTAACAGATCAGTTATCAGAGATACAATATTGATTATTGCAGAATGTCCAACAAAGATATAACTTTCTTCCAAGGTTTATTTACCAATGGCCTGGGATAGATTCGTAGTTCTTTGATTTTTATTTCCATCGATGCAGTTGTCTTCATTAAAGTGTAGAACTTTTCCAAAGTCGGGGGTTATTTGAATTCCACCTTCTGGTTATGCATTTCCTAGATATAGCAAGTATTGTCCATAACAAATACATATTTGTCTTATTCCGGTAGGGACCTTCATTTACATTTAGTATAATCAATGCTTTAGTTAAGGTAAAGCATTCATTAAATAAAGCTTGTAAAAAATGATTGATTCCATTCCAAGATGATTTAATTTTATTACATTCATAAAAAATATGAATCCAGTCTGCTTTATTTGACTTTTCACACCTCCAGCAGAAAACATTTGTAGTAGTACTGATCTTTTTAATTCTGTCTGGTGTTAAAAATGCTCTATGTAAGTATTTCCAGTTAAATATTTTCCAGTACAGTGTGTTAGAGGTGTAATTAACTGAGAGTAAGATGTTAGTTTTAATTTCTTCTGTTAACTGCAATGACTGACCTTTTGTTAAGAACTGCCAGTATGATGGTTTGGGAATTGTTTTATATGTTATTAACTCTTTATATAGATTTGAAATGGAATTTTTCTTTTCACAACTATTATATATAAATTCATACAGAAAACTTATTAGATTTGGAATATCTTTAAATGAGGAATTATTAATTAATCTGCATAAATCTTGAGTGTACATTAGAATGCTTTGTAAGGTTAATCAGTCCTGTGTTGGTATATTGTAAGCAGTTTTTATCATATGTATATCTAAAACATTTAATTTATTTATACATTGAAACCAGCATAAGAATCCCGTTTGTTCCCAGGAGGTTATTGTTTCCCTATATATTTTGTGAGGAAAATTCTTAATGATGGTAAATGGGATTAAAAGGTCAAACCAAAGTTTTAGATCTATGTTTGCTTTGATAAGTTTCCTAAAGGAATTGGTGTAATGATTAATCTGTGTTGTTTTAGAAGGTTTTGTTATATTATATTGTATACTTATGCATAGTATGTAACAAGGTTTGTTTAATTGTCTACTATTAAAATTTTTTTAACAGATTAAATTCATTTGTTTATATAGCCGTTGTTAATTCTTTCCAGTTGGCAAAATAATTTGGGTTTATCCAGTCTATTGTAGTTTTAAGCACATATGCTTTTATATATGTTTCTATTTCTGGGAAGTTCAATCCTCCTTGTTTCCAGGGTCTAATGTGATGAGTTAGAGCTACTCTATTCTTTTTGGGATACCATAAAAATTTTATTAAACATGAGTTATTTCTTTAAGAATGCATCTTTCAGGAATTAACTGTATTGCTAATGCTACATATAGTATTTTTGGCAATAAGACCATTTTTATTAATTGCAATCTGTCTTCAAAAGTTAATATAATTTTGTTCTACTTTTCTATATATATTTTTATTGCTTTTCATCATGTTTTTATAATTTATTAATATTGTTTTGTTTATATTTTTGCATAACACTATTCCTAAATAATTTAGTGTAAGTTCTTGTTTTCCTATGATGGATTTATCTATAACTTGTAGTTCTTTTTTCTTATTTAAAAATAGAAATTTTGATTTTGATCTATTAAAGTGTAGACCTGAAATCATATAAAATGTCTCCATTACTTCTTCTAGCTCTCCTAATGACTCTCTGGAGTTTGATATGGTTAATAAAATATCATCAGCAAAAAGCATTATTTTAGATATGTACTGGTCATAGACTTCTATTCCTTTTATTCTTGGATTATTGGTATTATTTCTGCAAGTATTTCTATAGCCGAATCAAATAAAATAGGAGAAAGGGGGCATACTTGTTTAGTACTTTTTATTATATGGATAGATTCTGAGGTGAAAGGACCTAATTTAATGTAGGCTAAGTTATTAATATATGCGTTTTTACTAATAAGATGAAGGGAGGAGGAAATTCAATTAATGCTAAAGTTTTAAATAGATATTCCCAGTTGAGGGAGTCAAAGGCTTTTCTATGTCTAATCTGATTACAAGTGTTTGTCTATCTTCTTTATTCACATAATATATAAGAGTAAGTATCCTTTTAATATTATCATGTGTGTGCCTGTTATATAAAAATCCAGTTTGATCATTATTAATTGTCTTTGAAAGTGGGATTTTCATTCTTTTAGCTAGGATTGACATGAATATTTTGTAATCATTATTCAGTAATGATATAGGTCTGTATGAGGTGCAAAGGTCTGATGGTTTATTATCTTTTAGAATTGATGTTATGAGAAAATATTTCCATGAGGGTGGTATTTTTTCTTCTGACTGGACTTCTAGCAAAGTTTTATGAAAAAGGAAGATTACTGTTGAAGGGAAGAGTTTGTAAATTTCCATAATTATACCATCTATCCCTAGAGCTTTGTTAGATTTACTTTCTTTTATCTTGTCAACAATTTTTTTGTAGGATATAGGTTTTTGTAGTTCTAGTTTTAAGTTTTCTGGATTTTTTTTATATTGATAAGGTTTGTATCTAAGTTTATTTGGTTGGTATCTAAATCATCTTTTTTGAAGTGTTCCATATAATCGAACCAACATGCTTCAAGGATGTCTCCTATATCTGATACTTTTTACCCTTTCTTTTTATGATATATACTACTAATGTTATTTGCTTGAGATTGTATTTTAAATCTTGTAGATAAGTTATGTAGATATCTGGGGGAGGTGGCTAATGAGTTTATTTTTAATTTTTCCAAGGCTAGACAAGTTTTGTGTGTTAGAATTTCATTATATTTTTTATTTAATTCCTCTATTTCTTTTTTGACTTCTGGACAATTCTGATTTTTTTTTTAGATTTTGCTGTCAAGAGTCTGGTTTACAAGTCTAATGATTCAGATGCCTACTCTCTAACTTTGTTTTTGTACCAGCTAAGAGTCTTACCAAATAAATACTATTTTAATGAGTCCCAAACCAAGACTCTAATGATTTCTGTTGTATTATTAATTTCAAGAAATAATTGTAGTTCTGGACAACATCCAGGGTCTGAATTCTTTAATTTTCATGATATATGATGGAATTCTAATTGAGAGGATTAAAGGTTTAAACTCTATTTGGAGCTTCATTATCAAAGAGTCATGATCTGAGAAGGAGCATGGAACTATTGAGAAGTTGAGGATTTTTTTTGTAAGTCTTGAACTATGAATAATTTGCCTATTCTGGTTTGTGTTCCAAATCTATGGTCTTTATGGGAAAATAATAAGGATTTATCATCTTTTACATTAAAAGTGTCTATTAAATGAAATTAATCAATCCATCTTTTTAAGGATTTTGAAATAGTTGCTATGCGAAAAGACTTCTTTGTGGTTTCAGAAGCTTCTAAGGTACAATTAAAGTCTTCTCTCAGTATAAGACTTCCTTTATAATTGTTGGAAATAAAATCTAGGTGTTTTTTTAACTGTTCCTGCTCCTATTCCTGGGAACCAATACAGATTAGCTAAGGTCCATATTCTGTTATTAAATTTAATTATAACAAACTCTAGTAGACCTTCTGTATCTTCATATTTATAAATAACTTTTGGAGTGATTATGTTTTTCTTCCAGAGAATTGATACTCCTTTTGTCTTTGTTCTATAGGAGGATCGAGCTAAGACTGTATAGTCCTTAGGGTTCCAAATAAAGCTATCATTAGTCTTAAAATGCGTTTCCTGAAGAAATACTACTTGTGCCTTATTTAGATTTAAATATTTTAATTAGTTTATCTTTTATTTGCATTATTTAATCCATCAGTATTAAATGATAAGAATGTTAAATCCATTTCAAGTTATTGTTGGAAGAAACATTTTGCTTCTTTTTTTATTTTCATTATAGTAGTTATACCATATTCTCTGATAACATTGAATGTTATTTTATATGTATACACAGCAAAAAACGGCAACTACACTTCTGTAGGTGAATGCCACGCTGAACAAAATAGTAAATGCGAAAATGAAACAAGAAACTTCAGCGTAGACTACCATGCGAGTCCAAATAAATCTCAAAAATATATTGCAGCAAAGGAGCGTTCATATAAAACGAAACCACTGAATAAAAGTGAAACGTAATTTATTGTGCACTCAGAAGGTAAGCGCTTTCACGGTTGCTTCTTCAGACCATAAAATACTGAGTATTACCTTCATTTAAAAACATTTAAAAACTCTGTTTGCCAATCATAGCATTTCATATAACGTCATTTCCTACAATGTCATTTCCTACAATTACATTATAATCATTAAAATACGTCAACTCACTAGTAGAACAAATAAATTTCAATTGTTACATACAGCATAAATATATTAATTCAATTCAAACCCGATCAGTTTCTAATATAAAATAAACCATGATAAAACAATTAGAGCATCGCTACATCACCTTCATCTGTCCCACCATAATCCACTATCCTCGAAATGCTCACAAAACTCACGCGCTACACCAATACGTGTGAGGTAATAATCTACGTATATAATGTGACAAATCTATTAAATATACCTTGATGAAGTAACTAATAAATGTAGATATAAATGTAAATATAAGTGAAACTCCTATCCAGATATATGCAACCATAACAGTAAAAAGTATAAAATACCTAACTTCATGTCCTATAATGTGCAAAGGAAATTATGCCAACACTAGACTGACTACCTTAGAATAAATAGAAATGTGTATACTATTGCTCAGCTCTAAATCCAAAGTACTATATAAGAGTACATCAAAGCCACATACAGATGTAAAAATAACAGCATGTATACATATATCACCGACAGGACACAAACACTTGTTTGAATTTATGGTGAATGATACCATCATTCCGAATGTTAGGGGTGGGAATGTTAATAATGTCACAGAAGAGAAAGAAATGAAATGGATTATTCACCTTCGGGCAGATGTAGGCAAGGGACTGAATGAAAGGATTACTATAAAACCAGTTCTTCGTAATAGGAGCCTTACGGTTAGATAGGTGTGACACTGTTCACCTTGCTTTTATATCCCTCCCACTGGTGATATATGTACACATGCTTATATTTTTACATCCGTATGTGGCTTTGATGTACTTTCACATGGTACTTCGGATTTAGAGCTGAGTAATAGTACACACATCTCCATATATTTTAAGGTAGTTAGTCCAGTGTTGGCATAATTTCCTTTGCACATAATTTCCTTTGTACATTATAGGATATGAAGTCAGGTATGTCATACTTTTTACTCTCACTAGTGATATATGTATACATGCTGTTATTTTTACATCCGTATGTGGCTTTGATGTACTCTTATATAGTACTTCGGATTTAGAGCTGAGCAATAGTATACACATCTCTATTTATTCTAAGGTAGTCAGTCTAGTGGTGGCATAATTTCCTTTGCACATTATAGGACATGAAGTTAGGTATTTTATACTTTTTACTGTTATGGTTGCATATATCTGGATAGGAGTTTCACTTATATTTACATTTATATCTACATTTATTAGTTACTTCATCAAGGTATATTTAATAGATATGTCACATTATATACGTAGATTATTACCTCACACGTATTGGTGTAGCGCGTGAGTTTTATGAGCATTTCGAGGATAGTGGATTATGGTGGGACAGATGAAGGTGATGTAGCGATGCTCTAATTGTTTTATCATGGTTTATTTTATATTAGAAACTGATCGGGTTTGAATTGAATTAATATATTTATGCTGTATGTAACAATTGAAATTTATTTGTTCTACTAGTGAGTTGACGTATTTTAATGATTATAATGTAATTGTAGGAAATGACATTGTAGGAAATGACGTTATATGAAATGCTATGATTGGCAAACAGAGTTTTTAAATGTTTTTAAATGAAGGTAATACTCAGTATTTTATGGTCTGAAGAAGCAACCGTGAAAGCGCTTACCTTCTGAGTGCACAATAAATTACGTTTCACTTTTATTCAGTGGTTTCGTTTTATATGAACACTCCTTTGCTGCAATATATTTTTGAGATTTATTTGGACTCGCATGGTTGTCTACGCTGAAGTTTCTTGTTTTATTTTTATATGTGTAAACTTGGGAGTGTAATTTAATGTTCTTTCTTCTTTAATTACAAGTAGGGTAAAATTCTGGTCAGGCTTTAAAAAAGTACTTCTATAAAACATTAATTCTAATTAGGCAACATAGCGATAGTGTATCAAATACAAGTAAATATGAATTTCCCATTAAACATGGAATGAAAGTCATTCCTAATCCAATAGATAAAGATAGATCTATTGGATTATCACCCATACCTTTAACCAACAATATCAACTGAGCTCCATATGTTAAATTATTATATGCAAAATTTTCTTAAAAGAGATATGAAATTCTATCCCCTGGATTTACTAATCTTCTAGATTAGTCTTGCATGGAAGTGCCATTGTAAGAGTATGATGGCAGTGCGCCATGCATATTAATGAGGGTGCGCTGCCTCAACTCTAAAGCTTACATGGATCGTGGACGTGTTTAAGGGGGCATGTCGGACTGCCGAGCAGTCCAAATATCCACTCCCCTGCAATGAAGAAATGCCGCCACTTCACATTTAAATGAGCGAGTCCGCTCACATGTGTACAATGTAACACTACACTCCCCCATATGTTAAACAACTAAGAGAATAAAAAATAAAACGAGTTTTTTTTTTATCTTCTGATATAGCTGTGCCTAGTTGTGTGGGTTTGCCTGGGTTTGCCTATTGCTTAGCTACAGTTACAGTAGCTTAGACACCAGAAGAGGATAACAAGAAAAAAATATGCAAATTAGGCAACATAGCGATAGTGTAGTGGCTAGAGCTTTTACACAAAGAGGAGGCATTCCCGGTTTGAGTCCCACTACTGCACGTTCCATTTTCTGTAGGAAATCTGTATACAAAAACATTTCCTGACATTTTGTTATGTATAAGTTTTGTAAAAAATGTTGAAATGTTAAATTTAGTAGTGCATGAATTATATATATGAAGGTGAAATGTTTATGCATTCTGAGGCATGAGTACCTTATTATAAGCAATATAAAGCACAGCTAACCACATGTTACCAGCATTAAGCATATTTAAATACATTTGCGCATAGCTGCGCTATGCTAAGGAGGAGTAACACGGGTTCACAGCATATTACTGCTGATTACCTTTGCGCAACTCAGAGCTAACCAGCGCAACGTCGGGCAAAGTCGGGTAAACACGCTCACACCTGCTTTACTGTTCCTTAACTAGTCAGTTCTCTCCAGCAGAAAAATAAAAAGCAGTGACAGGGCTCGAAATCAGGATACTGTGCACTATAATCACAGTACATAACCACTAAGCCATGATAGCATTTCACAAACATGCACTTTCAACAGAGACATATCTATCAAAGGGCTTTTAAACATTGCCAACATCAGCCAAGCAGGCGTGCCCACAGCTGATCTTTTCCAAAACTGGCCAATCACAAATAAGTGTGGGGAATGAGGCATATTTGATCTCCAAAGGTGGGAATACTTGCTATAACTGGTTGTAACTTCCTTCTGCAGTCAGAATGGCTGGTGTAGGTGAGGGCACTCGATTTAGAGTGCAATGCTGGGGCATCCAGGAGTCCAAAATTATGGTTTGGCTCCTCATCCATAAACATGAGCAAAGACTCCTGCAGGGCCAGTACCAGGGTACCCAATATGAAACAGAGGCCTGGAACAGTCTTTGCCGGTATCTCACCAGTGCCACTGGTGTTGCTCGGACTGGTGAGAGGTCAGACACCATTATTCTGACCTGAAGCGGCATAGGGGGGATGAACTGGACCAGTGGATCCAGGAATCCCGTAGGATACCTAGTGCTCCAGTACTGAGTAAGTAGCCATTGTATTAAGTAGTTAAGAATTTCCATGCTTGTCTATACTATGGAAATATATGTCTCAATATCACTGCATTTACTTCACAGCTGCAGGTGACTGGGCTATGAATCTGCAAGCCCATGAAGATAGGCTGCAAAGGCTGTGTCATGAGGCAGGTTAGTAATTATTCTGCATGTAGTGTTATATAAAATAAATGAGAGAGCCTTCAAAAAGTGTTTTAATCCAATAAATAAAGGTGTAATAATCCTTCAATAAATGTATAATTCCTGGAGTGCGTCTGTGTCATTTTCTTTGATATGTTGTTGTACTGTTGCATTCTACAAATAGTAGTGTTGTATTAAGCAGTGTCAACCCACAATTGGGTAGGCCCATATAATGTGGATGAAGGGAGTGCCAGTAGCTTTTATGCATATTTACAGCCCTCAACTGTTGGTTCATGCCCAACATGTACAGGTTAATCTGGCACATGAGTAGCTTGGTATTGTGTTCCCCAGAAATGTCAGTGTGTTGCCAGAAATGTAGGAAGCTGTTAACATATAACTGATACTTTCACCTGAACATATCTAGATAATTATATGAATGTAGAGCTGTCAGTGTACCATCTTAGCAGTAGTGTGTGTGAGCAATTCTCAAAATATGTTGCAGTAACATCTGCATCTTGGTCAGTTTGTATGTAAGATACAGCTCACGTATATAATGATCTAGCAAAATCCAATTACACAATATAAGGGCATTGGGTAGTGTAATAATACATGTAAGGGACATATAACTGCAGTTAATAGGAATGTAGTGAAAACTAGAAGGATATATAACTTGGTAGTTGAGCTATCTTTTTCCACCCTACTGTATGTGCATAAAAAATGCAATTCCACACCTCAATCGGTATATCTAATCTCAAAACATTTGTTGGGACATATGTCCTATTGGTTTATAAATATTTGCATTTATTTCTATGCATGTGCCCTAAAATACCACAATATTGGTGGCCTGTTGCCATCAATTAAACCTGCATGCTGTTGTAATGTCCACTATTGTCCTATATATGCATGTGTTATGCTTGCTTTTCAACTGTTGAAAATCTGGTGTGTTGGGCTAATGGGAATACTTCTGCATGCTGTTATAATTAATTGGGAATGCTGTTGACTGTTACTAACCCATATCTTTATTAAACTCTCCAAAACATAGTTCTTATGGGAAGGCCAGTCCCAGCGGACCCACCTGTCCCACCTCAGCTGACCATAGCACCTAGCACCAGCAGATCCGGTGCCCAGCCTGGGACCTCCTCTTCTATTGGCCCTGTACCACCTTCGGGTGGAAGCGCTGCAGGGGATGGGGCTCAGCCCCCCTTGCAAGTGTGGGTGAAGAGGCACCTATCACCCTTTGTACGGTCCGGGCTGTGGTGCATAGAGAGATTGAACATTCTGTTGCAGAACCTCTATGCCAGCTTGAGGCCCGAGTGGCACAACTCATGGGTCAGCCTGCCTCTCCTACACAGCCCCCATCACAGCCACCTTCTGGGCTGTGAAGGTGCAGTGGTGACTGCCCATGAGTGGGGACCTCAGTCCCACTGTTTCCATCTGGGGGCTCATGGGCTTGTGATTTCCAAACATCCCTCCCCATCAAAGGTGTTGACCCACCACATGTGCCATATACCACTCCTGGATGCATCTTGTTTGTCTTGTCTGTTTACCTCCCCAACCTACCTCCCCAAATATACCTACTTCCCCTACCCCACATTCCTCTCTCACCTGAAAAAAAAGGGCAATCTGTTCCCAAAAAAAAATTATGCACCATACATAGCTGCCCATTTTGCACACATGTCCACTGGATACATGAAATGTTGTTTAATTGCCATTACAACATACTTTGCTGTCCTCACCCCTCTCTCAGGGGTTGAAAGGTTCATATCTACCTCCAAATTTATTGCATATGCACAGCTGTTGCTGTTGAAGAAATGAGCAGCTATGGACCTTCCCTACACCTGTCCTGCACATCCTCAGCTATTTTCCATACTGTCTTTTCCTCTTTGTGCCTCTTTTTCACCACTTTCCTATCTCCCCATTTTTCTTTTCTTTCAAAGAAATTAGCGCAGGGGTGAGCGAGAGTAAGCACTATTAGCAGTAATGAGTGGGTTTGCGTGGGTTTTGCGCTTGGCTAAGCAATGAGAGGCATTGTGCAAACCCACGCAAACCTGCTCACAACTGCTTAAAAGTGCCTTAGTCACTCTGTATGTGAGGGCCCTTGTTCTACTCAGGAACAAAATAAAACACCTCTGTAAGTCTCGAACCCCAGACCTTGCACACACTACACAACATGAAGTACTACTAAGCCACGGTAGATATACATTAAGTTGGTGCTTAATTAATTATATCATGCATCAGAATGAGTGAATGTAAATGAAAATTCGGAATACCATACCACACAACTTGTTCTGTGGATGTTGACTAACAGTTGTTGTGGGATTACATTACATGACTATGATAAGAGAAGCAGCCATTCTAGCAGGAAATAATGTTACACCATCACCTTACAACCCCACACAGTATCACAGCAGGACAAACACTGGCATATCTGTTTAGGGCAGAGGCCATACCTCTCAACTGTCCCTAATTTTCAGGGACGTCCCTGATTTTGACTCAAATTTTAGCTCTGTCTCTCTGAATCCCTCCTAAAACTAGTGACTTTGGGCAGAAAGGTGGTGAATTACACTTAATGAATAATTGACAATAATTAAGAGTTATACACTTCTTTTACTTCAGAAAAGGTGTATTAATTCATATGCTCTGATTCTCTCAATGTTTCAACTTAATAGCACTAATATTTTAAAAGTGTCCCTGATTTTTTCTTGACTTTTCCCTGATTCTGTTCAAATTTGTCCCTGATTGATTGAGAGGTCTGGCAGAGGCAGAAACACAGAGGGATATTATCCTTTCTGCTGTTACACACTGTGTAAATAGCTTTGGAAGGAGTTTTGGAAACATACCCTTATGTAGGAATAAAACACTGAAATACAAATGGATGTAGCCATGTATTGGTAGCAACCAACTGTAAGAATGCCATTGCTCTATTGCTGAAAAGACCTGTGTGGTGCACAGACAAAAAATAACAAGTCTATTCTCTGGCTAACATGTGGATAGGTCCACAGTTGGGAGTTACGCAGACAGACTACATTCCTTGATAAAGTAACGTACACAGCAACCCTGTAAGTCCAGCAAGATAAAATCCACACAATACTACTTACACTCTCTGTACTTCTGCAACCCTACCCAAATGTAGAATATACCTGAGTGTGCAGGGTCTACCAAGGATGTAGGTAAGCATACTCACAGTACTGACATGTGTCCAGTTTTCCTGAGCAGCTTGTGCTAATGTCAACACTAAAAAAGCACAAACTGTTTAGAACTGAGTAAATGAATATTCACAGTATAGCAGTTCACAAACAATTCTTGTGCCAAAGGAATACATCTCAATAACTAGATTTGTATGGCAGTTAATTGTAACAGTTGAAAAGAAAGTACATCTTTCCATGTATCTTGGGGTAGCATTTTGAGGGGTGAGTACATTTTTACACTGACAAGTGGGTACTGGAAGCAGCAACATTAGGTCTGAGTACAAAATGTAAATCTCTGGATACACCCCTGCTTCTGATATAAGAACTATTCCAACCTTCTGTCTTAAACAATGATGTCCACAGCAAACAAGGATGATCTCCATCTTGAAAAGCTGAAAGGGCCATGCCTACATGAATCAACAGTTTATAGTACTGGGTTACTGTGACAGTAATTACTTCAATTACTACACAGCAGGCTGCATGCAATTAGCAAATGGTGGGCACTAATTGGTGCAGAGGCCATCACATGCTCATGTGCAATTCCTACAAAAGCAGGCTGCAATCTATGCCAACAAACTCAATCACTCTATTGCAGAGACTGACAGAGAGAGAGAGACAGACAGAGAGAGAAAAAAGGCAAAAGAAATATTACCAAATTATACAAATTTAAGGTATGTGACACATATGTATTTACTGGCATGTAGTATATGTTATTGAAGAATAGTCTACATAATGTGAAACATTCATATGTGGCAGCAGCACAGATGTTCTGCTTAACTACTGCTATGGACAATACTGTGTGTACCTGTGGGCAGTGGGACATACCTGTGAAATGTGTAGCTCAGCATTAAATGTCAAAGATCTGATCCATGTTATCTGTGTTCTGTATAGTAGTATGGCCAGTGGCTATTGGGGGGATTAGCGCTGACATTATATAAACATGGGTGTGACAGAACAACACATGCATGATAGTCATATTAAAGTGTAGCTTAGCATTGGCAAGTGCTGTAGCAGTCTAGTATGCTTATCTAGCATCTGTTGCCATATATACCTCCCCTAATGTTAGTCTGTGTTCATATGTGACACCTGTTTGTGTTGCAGCAAGGCCCAACAGTTCAGCTGTGAGGTCCAGGGACTTACAATAGTGTGGACCATGTGTGTGTATGCCATACACATACAGAGAAATATATATGTGTCATATATAATCACATCTGTATATGTGCATAGAGCAGGGGACATACTGCAATTGTTTGCGAAGGGAGGATATATATGTTGGTGAAGGTTAGTATGCGCATATTTGTATGTAGGTTTTAGTGTGTGACAAACAAGACAGCATACAGTGCTGGTATATGACATGTGGTGGTTAAACACTGTGGGTGGTTTATTCAGTTTGCAATGTTGAAGCCAGTAAGGCCTGCTTAAGCTACCTGGGCTGTGAACACCTTCTATGCATTTATCCCAAGACTGTGCGATGTTATTACATTACTGTACACCTTACATCCTTTGTATAATTGATATTCTCACTATGAAAGTTGAATTGTATATGTACCTATAGATATATATATATATATATATATATATATATATATATATATATATATATATATATATATATATATATATATATATATATATATATATATATATATATATATATATATATATATATATATATATATATATATATATATATATATATATATATATATATATATATATATATATATATATATATATACATATACTCATACACACCTACGTCTACTTGTTGCAATAGATTCTCTGTACTGTTGACTGACTGTGATGGTCAATATGTTTGTGAATACGTCAAAAATATGTATCTGTGGGATAGCTTATTGGGAAACTGTTTATTTTATGGTATTCCGGGTCCTTGCTTTTATCATAGCAAAAGCTGTGTATTCTTTTGCTAGGCAGAACATATGCTATTGCATACAGTGTGATTAAGTCCCTTGGTTTTAACTAGGGTGTGTCATTGGAGGCTAAAGCACTACATCTATGATTATTGATTGGTACCAATCTTGAAAGCAAATCCTGTGTGTACTGTAGTACTAATTGAAGCTCTGGGATTGTACAGCAAAGTATGGTGTATGTCCACATAGCTTGCATCTACTGTTTTGTGTGGTCCCTGTATTCATCACAGATTACATTTCTCAAGATTAAGGTTGTGTAAGTACTGACACACAGCACTGTATAGTACACACTGAAAGCATATCTGGGTTGTCATACCTTTGTGTCCTGTAATTATGTCTGACATGTGTGTGGGTATGTCTGTAACATGTCATTTGACATATGTGTGGTAATACATATAACTGTGTATCTAGCAACATTCATAGTGTACAACAGCAGTATGTGACCTATATTCCCAATTGTGCACATATTTTGGCCACGGATTTGGCATTAACAAGTTGTGTGGTATAATATTAATACATTTACTGGACCTTACACTGATTGTGATGGATGATACATTTCTTTACACATCAGCTTGATGTATATCTGCTGTGGCTAGGTTGTGCATCATGTTGCATACAGTGTGCCAGGTACTCTTTTATAGTCTTATATAGTGATTTTATTTTGTTGCTGTGCAGAACATGGTTCGTTGGATAGAGAGTGAGCAAGGCACTTTCTAGCAGTTGTGGGGTGAGCAGTGTTAAGTGGCAGTTACAGTGTTTCACTCCCGGTTAGCTTATAGGTTGCTAAACTTTCATAAGCTGTGCTTACCCGTCTGAAAACCCACTTGCAACTGCTGAAATGTGCCTTATTCTGTCTGTAGCCCCTGACCTTTGTTTTGGCTAGTAACAAAATAAAAAGCATTTACTAGGAAAAAACCCACAACCATTAACATCACAGCATATGTGATTTGCCACTAAGCCATCTCAGATATACATATCATTTATGTATTCACAAACATAACATCCAGTACAAGCATACAACACTACAGAAAATGTACTCCAACATGTAGATGTATATGTGTGAGTAATTATTGTAATCTGTGCTCAGGTACAACATATTGTATTTTGTATGTAAGTGTATATATATATATATATATATATATATATATATATATATATATATATATATATATATATAGCAGTTCAGTGATATCTGTACTGTATAATGTTAAATGTGCCATATGACTTGCTCAGACATATTTTTGTATTTATGTCTTCCAGGGATCATGGCCCACCACAGGAACCCAACCTACAGTAGGGCTGAAAATGTTATAATCACTAGCATTATGATTCAGCACTACCATTTACTCTTTTCACAAACCAGCCAGGACCAGCAGGAGCATACTGCAATGTGGCAAGATCTTGTCCACAGGGTCAATGAGGTAGGCCTGCATAATTGCACATATGAGCAGGTACGCTACCACTGCAGTGATCTTCTCTGACATGTCCGTCAGCATGCCGCTGCTGTGCATACGGAACAGCTTGCAACAGGGGGTGGTGTTAGCATCCATCCCCCCCTCACCAGAGTGGAGGAGCTGCTCATGAGCCTGGTGGCACCTGCCCAACAACAACAGTATCAAACATACACCATGATGGAGGTTGGAGCCACCCAGCAAGCACACATGGAGCATGCAGGTAACATGGCATATCTGTAGACTACTGTTATCTGTATTGGTAGATCATGCATATGTGAGATGTGGAGTGTGGCGTTCAAAGATGTGGAGCCTGTTGTTGTGCAATACTGATCATTTGGAACATAATCTGTAGCCCTGTGAATGTAAACTGTTGTACTGTAAGATTGCAAACACACAGTAGCAATGCCACAGTTGTAGCCACTGGCAAACTGTCTCATCTCTATGTATTTACATCTGGGGTGACGTCAAGGCAGCGGACAGATGCTGGTGAGTGTGTTCTACATTTATTATTGGAAATAAAAAGCGCATGTCATAGTTAAGATGTAGGCCATGTACACATGTAACACACCTACCCATAATGCATGCTGTGCATGTTTGTGTAAGAGCACACACATCTCACTAATGTGATTAGCAGCCTCAAACACATGCAATACCCAGACCATCTCAAACAAATGTGACTAGACTGTAGTGACCATTGGATATGCACAGATGATACTCAACATGCACATAACATACACATTATGTCATACACAGAGCATTTTAACATGCTACACATAAAGGATTCCCAAATCCTCTGTAAAGACACACTCCAGTATCCAAAATCTCATCCACACATTAAACAGAATATACCTGAGGGGTAGAGGCCTATCCTGGGGCATTTAAACACTCTGCAACACACTACACATCCATGTCAGGGAATGCTCCTTATTGGCCTCCTTACAAAATCACGTAACAACTGGTTCTGAAATGGTGAATTTAGCCAAGGTAGTACAGTTCCGGCACAGCATGATTTGTGCTGGTTTGTGAAACATTTGTAGCCTTGAGTGACCACCTGATGCCTCATGATGATGGCCTATGGTACTATACCCCATCCAGTGATTGTAACCACAGTACTACACATAACTGTCATTGCTACACACCATAATGATGTGTGTGTGCACACATATGCACCTCTAAACAGTATGCATACCAATCACCATTTGCACAACTGACACATATATGTCTTGTGATGCTATTGAGTGGCTAGGTCATATGACACATATTGGGTATGCATAGTGTTTAAATATGCAGTTGTGTTTTAGCATGCCATGCCATGGATGAGACTGGCATGTCCACAACATGATCTACACTCACCATAAGTACCGTACATTGGGTATGTGGCCGAATGGTATTCTATCAGTTATCCATGCACTACTGATGATGTTGTGTGAATACTCACCATGCATGTGTTAAAAACATGTCCACAATTAACACATGTCCACAATTATTTGCTAAAGACACATCTGCCTTTATCTGACACACAGATACACAGCCAGCAATGGTATGTACACCTGTGAGTTATGGTGCACAGTACATCACAGGGTTATGAATACTTGCACAGCAATGTTGTGTCCATGTATGCATTGTGTTCCAGGGGAGGGCCATTACTTAATAACAAAACACATGCATCAAAGCCACGTATACTGTTAGTAACAAGGATTGACTACATTTGCACTGCATGCTGTTGAGCAACACATGTCCTGTATGCTGACAGGTGTGATATGACTTTTTTGCTTGTGATACTGTACTCCACCATCACCTGCTATTGTGTATGTTCTGTGATTGCTGGTGTTGTGTGTGTCTGCTTTCAGGAGGAGTGTAGTTTGTCTGTGTGCATGTGTACATGTGTACAGGTGTACATGTGGTCTGAAGTCATGTTCAGGTCTTAAAGTGTGTTTCCTGTTTTCCTCTCACAGGTGGCAAGGTGGGGCTGGTTCAGTACAGCAGGGAACCTGATGTCACTGAGACAGACAGTGGTCATGAGGATAGGTGTGTTGAGGCACAGGCAGGTTTGTCAGGGTCTGTTGCTGGGCCACCAACTGACGGTACACAAGTCTCCACCCCATCCATGCACACAGTCATACTGCCTGTACATTGATCATTACCATTGCCCTTAGCTGAGGGACAGTGTATGGTTGGCACTGGCCAGGACAGTGTGGTATCTATGGCACATGTATCAGGACACAGCAGCCATAGCCAGATGTCTGGAATGGTACCACATAGGCAGATGCTCAAGGGTTCTCATCAGAGCACTGCTGGTCATCATGCCCCTGGCAGACATGCCACACCTCTTTCTACCACACGCATGTTCCAGGCTGTCATGGAGGCACAGACATGAATGGAGCGGTACACCAGACAGGGGCTAAGGGCACAGAAGGCTCATTACACATCTGTAAATGACAGTATCCATGACCTAGCAGGTGCCATACGTAACTACACTGAGGTCATTGATAGACGTTGGGGTGAGACATTGGATGTCCTCCACAATATCATGTCCATGTGTCAGGACAGTGCAGGATGGTTGAGACATCAACGTGGACGTATGCCAGCAACATCACCAGCTGGAGGTCACCGTGGATGTCCAGCAAATTGCAGCTGCTCCCGTAGTGCCAGTACCAGCCCCAGCAATGTTGGGGGGCTGTCCATAGACCGTCCTAGCAGACCACATGCACGTGGCTCTGGCCAGTCCCAGCAGGGACCTGGATCCAGTGGACATTTGTCAACCTCTGAGGATAGTACCCAATCTGGATTAGTACCTGATACTGTCTGTAGCACCCCTGCCAGGCACATGTTCCGTATCCATGGCCAGAGATGGTGATCTGTAAAGCCTGCCAGGTACAGTCTGTAGCTGTCTCACAAATCCCCATATATGGCAGCCACATGGTAGAACTGTGTGCATGCAGACACATACACATAAACCAGAAACCTAAGGTAAACACATACCTGCACATGTGACATCAACATTGGCCCATAACATTACTCATGGCCCTCACACACACACACACACACACACACACACACACACACACACACACACACACACACACACACACACACACACACACACACATGTTGATTGTATGGCTCAGTGTAGGCCTCTGTCAAACCAACAACACACCCTGTGCATATGATGAAACATGTGCCACCTCCTGTCATCTGTAACATTGATGCAGGAACAGGCTAACATGGTGTTGATGCACAGGGTGACTTTAATAAAGTATAGCAATGGCTGGATGTGTAGCATGTTGTCAGCAGTAAAGTGTAATGATATCCTTGAAGGTGTAGCTGAGCAGGCATGATGCATTAAAGCTGTAATTAGCAATGTTGCATTGTTTTCACCAGTGTTTATTCCAATTGTGTTTTGTTTGCCCTTGTGCCACTTGGCTGATGTGTGTAGTTGTGTCAGCATGCATTATATAGTGGACAGTAAGTGTGGGGTGTATGCAACACAGGTTTGCAGGTGTCCATTTGTGAACATGGTGGAGGTGCACTGTTTGCATATACATGCATATTGGACACATGGGTAGGGTGACATGCCCTATATTGGCCTATGCATTGTACTATACACATTTTGGAACTTGAGTACGCATGTGTGTGTATGACACGGGTTGACACTGTGCTGTGGGTGATGCTGTTGTTGCTATCTGTCATTGGTTTGCATTACTAAGGTTAACACTGTCCCAGCTGCATAATCCTTTAGTAATGCACACTGTTCACCTACAGGGTTGCATGGACCATGCTATCACAAACATAAGAAATACTCACTTATACAGTAAAAGTGCATTAGTCTCATGGACCCCTGCCATAAACTAAATATATAATAGAAGGTGTGAAGTTGTACCAAAAAAGAGTTACATACCAAGAAGGGATAACCTCTCTGGTCAGTATCATTGGGAAAATACAAGCCCTCATTAATCATACAAGGCAAGCTTCAAAATACAAATTGGCAAGGATTCCAAAGACAACACTAAAGCTTTCTTTAGTGTTGTTTATAATCTAGAGGGGAGATCTCAGATCGGGACAGAGTTAATGTAAATGGTCACAAAGTACACTTATCTGAATGACATTACAAATATCTTGTCAGACAGTTTGAATTCGGATTTCATCACCCTGTCGTTACACAAGGGCCACATTTCCAGACCTGAAGAATGTAAAACCTGATGATTCACAGGCACTCTAGTTAAAACATCTCCTTACCAACGTCTGAACCACAGTGGCAATGGTACTAGACAGTGTCCCTGGCTATGTCATACACAAGCTGACATATGAAGTAACCACTCACCTAAACACTCTGTTCAGATGCAGCCTCTATACAGGTTACATACTTGTGGAATGACACACAGTAATGGTGTTCACAGTCCACAAGGGTTGAGCTACAACTTCTTCTTCTTCTCCTTTCGGATGCTCCCATTAGGGGTCACCAAAGTAGATAATCTGTTTCCATTTCTTCCTGCCCTCTGCATCTTGCGCTGTCACACCATCCACCTGCATGTCCTTTCTCACCACATCCATAAACCTCATCTTAGGCATTCCTCTTTTCCTGTTACCTGGCGGTTTCATCCTTAGCATCTATTTCACAATATACTCTGCATCCCTCCTCAGCACATGTACAAACCAATGTAATCCTGCCTATCTGGCTTGGTCTACTAACCTTCAAACCTGGGCTGACCCTCTAATATACTTATTCCTAATCCTGTCCACCCTCGTCACACCCAGTGCAAATGTTAACATAAATTGATTAAGGGTAGAGCTACAACAGATCCTGGAAACTCTCACCCTATAAGCCAGACAAATGTTATCTGGAAGGCTATGGAGCACAGCATTATGGAACTCATTAACAGAGACATTATGAAACTGCAAACACTGCACCATACCCACTTAGGTTCTCTAAAGGCCAAATCATGGCTCCTACACCTAGTAGACTTTAAGTCAGTTAACAAGGCTATAGGTGAGGGAGGGGAGGTCCACACAGCCAAGCTATAGCACACCCAGCAATTCATACCCATCCCACATTCTGGTATTATACATAACCTCAACAGACTGACCATAAATTACTGTTAGATGATGGACTGACAACTGACACACAGATGTAGGACACACAGTAACATTTGCAGCCTCCATGTACAATTCTATGCCAGTAACAGGTGGTATTCACCTGCACTCAGTCCTGGGACCACTCCTGTTTGGCATATAGTTTTCTTAGGTACAGGCAAACACAGTAAGGATATGTCTGCCCACATTTGATGAAAATGCATACTGTGGGCTATACTTTATTCTCCAAATGACACACACATCCTCCAAAAGGGTATCATAGAGACAGATACCTGGTATCAAAATCATGCTGTGAAGTTATAAGCCAAAGAAAGCATAGTTACCCACTTTGAGAAAACAAAGTATCCCCAGAGTACCACATAGGTAGTAGTCCCCAAAATGTGGAGCAGGTACTAATGTATACATAGAGTCATGTGTTTAGTCATCTCTCCTTTGATAATCACATTACCAAAGGGTTTTGGAAATCCCTCTGTGGAGCACATAAGCAATAAAGGGTTTGCATGCAGATCCACAGAGGTTGTTGCACACCTATAATGATTAGTCATCTTTGCCAGACTTTGCTTGCTTTGGAACAGGATTCAAATATACCTCAAGCATAAACCCTCACTCACACTCTTCAATAGAAACCATGATGAGTGGATGTGAAACAGAAGATGTAGCCCAGGGATCACTGCAGTGGCTAAGCTTGTCACAAGCATACAGAAGTAACCTAAGGTCTGGAAAGTGCCAGCACACTCTGGCAAGGCTAACAGATGCTTTCATGGAGAAAGTATAATACCCACCTATGAAATAATTGAGGTCATATGTATGTATATGGCTTTGCCCCACAGCTACCTTACACGTGTTATGTACATACAGTTGTCACTGTGATATGTAATACACTAGAAAAATCAAAACCAACTCCACATTGACACACTCGGATCACACACAGTGAGCAAGTGCAAGATTCATATTCCTACCTAACTGCATTATGATACTACAGCAGTATGCATTCACACAGCGCACTATACACATTACTGGGATTGTGCCTTCCCACAGGTGTATTTGTAGGTTGGTGACATCATCAGACTTGACAAAGATAAGTATATCACTTTTAAGGGGTGTGAGTAGTCTCCAAAAAGGTTGCTTTCTCCCCAGGAAGAGACAGACACACAGTTGGCAAGTGCAGGATTCAAACCCCTACCTAACTACATCATGATACTACAGCAGTACATATTTACATGACACACTACACACATAACTAGGATTTCCCTTTCCCACAGGTATATTTGTAGGATGGTGACATCATCAGACTTGACAAAAATGAGTATATCACTTTTAAAGGGTGTGAGTAGTCTCCAAAAAGGTTGCTCCCTCCCCAGGGAGGGACAGACAGACAGACACACACTGTTGGTAAGTGCAGAATTCAAACTCCTACCTAACTACATTGTGATATTACAACAGTATGCATTTACACAACACGCTATACACATGAGTGGGATTTCATATTCCCACAGGTGTATTTGTGGGATGGTGACATCATCAGACTTGACAAAGATGAGTATATCACTTTTAAGGGGTGTGAGTAGTCTCCAAAAAAGGTTGCTCCCTGCCCAGGGAGACACAGACAGACACACACAGTTAGCAAGTGCAGGATTCAAACTCCTACCTTACTATATTAGGGTACTATAGCAGTACACATTTACATGACGCACTATACACATTACTGGGATTTCACTTTCCCACAGGTATATTTGTAGGATGGTGACATCATCAGACTTGACAAAGATGGGTATATCATTTTTAAGGGGTGTGAGTAGTCTCCAAAAAGGTTGCCCTCTCCCCAGTGAGAGAGACACACACATACACAGTTGGCAAGTGCGGGGTTCTTAATCCAAACTAAGTACTTTTTTATACTTCAGCAAGCAATATGGAGTTACAGAATGCAATACAGACATTACTCGCTGACAGTTTGCTCAAAGAGGTTTTTCACATTTGCTAACCTCAGCAGGCTTATCATACTAGGTGTTTTGTGAGTGTATTGTATGCATAGGCCATAACCATATCATATATGGGTTGATGCACCACATGCTGGCACACAAAGGGTCAAACTGGTGGCTAAGCTCTGTCAACCCAATACTGGACAATACAGTCAAGAGGAGTAGGGTCATACAAGCACAACACCAACAGCCTCACATAGACCTACAATATAAGCACCAGCAAAACACACACATAAATACACATTACCATACTCGGAGAATACAAATATTAATCTAAAAAAGAGAAAGTGTCCTCCTAAGCAGACAAGCAAGCAACATGCACCTCCAAGCACAGGCCAGAAAACACATAATACACAAATGTAGTGTGCCTCACAACAGGCCCTGTGGCAAAACAACATACCCAACACACTAGTAATAGGTGATTCCATAGTCAGGCACACAGATGTTCCACTCACTAGGCTGGACAAGGGGAATGTTACTGTCAGTTGTCTGTCAGGTGCTATGATCCGCCACATAACACAAGCATTACATCACTCCAGAACAGGTACATATATGACGCTGTCTTTGTACATGTCAGTGTGAATGATCTGAGACATACCTCCCAGGACAACATGACAAGAGATATATAGTAGCTCTATGATCATGTAGCCCAGGCTGGTATGACCCTGACCTTGAGTAACATCTTACCTTCACCTACATGATACTGCAATATAACACAAAGATGATAAACTTCAACAATTGGCTGAACTTAGTGTCATTCAAAGGGGATCCAGTCTCTGTCTGCCTGGGATGACATGATAGACAAGCCTCGTTGCTTCGCTAGAGATGGTTTTCACCTGTCACCCCTATGCTTCTGAATACTGGCCAAGGCTCTTGCTGTCCCCATATTACCTTTTTTAGGCAAGGCTCAAAGGACAAACCAACCCCCGTAACCAGCACAAATAACCACAAAGTGACTAAATGTGACTCATTGCCAGAAGTCTCAGCCTCCAAATGCACACACTCAAGGCACTTCTCAGTATGGAGAATATTGATATCTGTGCAGTAACAGAAACCTAGTTCACGGCTCCAGAGAGCACACCAGCACTACCAGGATACTACTCATTCCATACCTTCCGGCATCAGAACCTGGATCATAGCACATAGGGCAGGGATGTATCCATATTCATCAAGGATACTTACACCTCTCTCTACATCCTCTCTACAGGATATGTACCCATAGAATGTTGCACAGCAACGTTCTTCCCACTCCACAGGGGTGGGGCCACAACAGACCCTTGACATTCCCGCTCTATGAGCCTGATGAGTATGATCTGCAAGGCAATGGAGCCAATCATAATAGAACTCAACAATAAAGACATTGGGAACCTTCACACAGTTGAGCACACCCAATTTCACTTCATCAAAGGCAGATCATGCCTTCTGAACTGGGTGGATTTCTTTGAGACAGGTACCCAGGCTACAGATGATTGAAAGGAGTTCCACACAGCCTACCTATACCTCGCTAAGGCCTTTGACACCATTCCCCAGTCAGGTATCATAGCTGAACTCACCAACCTGGGCATAAATCCATACATCACAAGATGGATTGTAAACTGGCTCACAGATAGAACCCACAAATTAAGAGTTGCTGGCTACATGTCAGACTCTAAACTGGTAACAACTGGTGTCCCCCAGGGTTCAGTCCTGGGGCTCCTCCTGTTTGGTATATACTTCTCAGATGTACATGCCAACACAGGAGGGTTGTGGTTGACTAAGTTTGCTGGGAACTGTAAAGTGTGTGCCATAATAGATTCCCCGGATGACACAAGTATTCTCCAGAAGGAACTCTATGAGACAGATGTGTGGTGTCAGAATCATGGCCTCAAGCTCAATGCGAAAGAATGCATAGTAATCCCCTTTGGGGAAAACAAAGTACCCACAAACTACCACATAGGTGTTATCCCCTAAAAACTGACAAGGTAATAAGGGATCTGGGGACACAAGTAGATAGTCATCTTTCCTTTGACAACCATGTTGCCAAAGTGGTTAGGAAATCCTATGTGGTCCACCTAATCAACAAATGGTTTGCATCAAGATCAAAAGAGGTAGTGGTGGCCCTTTACTCTTAAGTCATCAGACCCATCATTGAGTACAATGCACCATTTTGGATGTACTTGACTAGGCATATCCAGCAGCTGGAGAGACCACAGAGGTACCTCACCAAGAGGATTACTGGCCTCAAACAGTTGTGTTATGCAACACAACTGGAAAAACTAAATCTGTTCTCTGTTGCCTGCCGCCTACTCAGAGGCAAACTCTGCCTAACATACAGAGCCATGTCCAACACATAACTGTTGAACATGCTCCATCTAAGGAAAACAAAATTGAGTCGCACTACATGCTCCAGGGATATGAACCTCATCACAACAATGAATACAACATGCTGGTGGGATAGAGTACCATCCCAGAGACTTGCCTTACTGTGGAACAGTCTCCCAATGTACATCAGAGAGAGCCCCTCGCTGACACTCTTCAATAGGAACCTTGATGAGTGGATGGGAAACAGACAATTCACACCAGGGGTCACATCAGCAGCTCCACTAGAAAGGGGCTTAGGGTACTAACTATTAGAGCTAGGGCTTAGGAGACTAACCAATGGGGTAGTGAAAGCTGCACAACTTGCCTAGGCTAATATATGCCTTCGTGAAGATAGTCTACTACATACCTATGAACCTATATGACAGGTACATGTCTACAGATAGTAGATGTGTACTTCATTGTACAGTCATGTTGTACAGCAGGCACATGCACCACGTACACTGTAATGCTTACAGATACTGGTGGCTATTATGTACAGTGGGTGAGATGTGCACCTCATGTCTTTTGTGCCATTGGGATGTGTGCTGGGTGGGACAGTCCTGGATGGCTCCTTATCATGGTCATCCTCTTACACACATGTCTGCCCATCCATCCTTGACTTATTATACTGTGTTCCCCCTACATATACAGGTACATAGGTAGGTAATAGGCTATCTGCCTGAAGGCATATATTAGTATGGCCAGAGTGTGCAGCTATCACCACACCTGGGGTTAGTTCCCTATGCCTCTGTGTAGTAGAGCTGATGAAGTGATCCATGGTGTGACAGTTCAGTTTCACATACACTCATCAAGGCTCTTCTGGAAGAGTGTCAGTGAGGGACTCAGCTTAATGTAGGTTGGGAGCCTGTTCCAAAGCAAGAGAAGTCTGTGAGTTAGTAATGTACCCCTCCAACATGTTCTATTTATTATTGTGATTATTATTATATCCCTAGAGCATGTGGCACAGTGAGCTTGGGTTTACTTCAGATAGAGCATGTACATCAGTTCTGCATTGGACATGGAGCTGTATGTTGGGCAGAGATCGCCTAAGTAGACGGTATGCAACAGAATACAGATTGAGTTACTTCAGTCTTGTTGCATGGGGAACTGTTTGAGGCCAGTAATCCTCTTGTTGAGGTACTTCAGTGGTCTTTCCAGCTGCTGAATGTGCCTAGTCAGTTTCATCGCAAGTGTGTTGTGGTACTCTCTGATGGGTCATGACTGATGAGTAGAGGGAACCTCCTTTGACCTACATGCAAAGACTTTGGCAATTTGTGGGGACACATAGCATGATTTTCTAACCACTTTGTGAATGTGTTTCTGAAAGTAAAGATGACTATCCCCATGTGTCCATAGATCCCTTATTATTACCTCCATATTTAGGGTGTTGGCACCTATGTGGTATTTGTATGACTGTAACTCGAGGCCATAATTTTGACACCACATCTGTCTGACTGAGACCCTTTTTAAGGATGTCTCTGTTGTCCCAAACATCAATTATGACAACCTTTTTGCAGTCATTCACAGACTTTGCTAACCATAGCCCTCATGTGTTTGACTGTACTTCTGAAAAGTATACACCAGACAGGAGGGGTCCCAAGACTGAGCCATGGGGGACAGCAGTTGTTACCAGCTTGCAGTCTAACAGGGAGACCACAATTCTTACCTTGTGGGATCTATCTGTGCCCCAATTGGCAATCCATCAGATGACATACGTGTTTATGCACAGGTTGTTGATTTTGTGGATACGACATGTGTGTGGGATGTTGGAAAAGGGCTTTTCAAGGTCTATGTAGGCCGTGTGGAGCTATGTTTATTGATGTATGTCCTGGGTAACTGCCTTGAAAACTGTCTAGCAAGTTTAGGGACCATGAGCTGCCCCTGACCAAACCAAAATGGGTAGGGTTCGGTGTTTGTAGGCATCCAATAGCTCTGTTTATGAGTTCCATAATGATGGACTCCATGGCCTTGCTGATCAGGCTTATTAGGCTTATAAGACAATAATTCCCATGGTCTGTTGTGCACCAACACTTGTGGAGTGTGCCAAACATTGCTGTAACCCATTCAACAGTTTCATATCCTGTACAGAGGGTGAGTCTCAACAGACTGTTCAGGTGCAGGGTCTGTTTGTTTTGGAGTTCACATATGACACAGCCAGGGACACCATGTCATCCCATAGACACAGTGTTTTTAGGTTTGGATAGAGCTCTTTAACCATTGTATATGTGATTTCTGGGTTTTCACAATCTCGAGATATGGTAATGGGCCCTTTTGACAGTGAGAGGGGGGTAAATATGTATGAACCTGTCTGACAAGATGTTGGCAATGTCAGTCATGTACATGTATTCATTTACACTTTGCACTAACTCAGAACATATATGAGTTTACATTGATATTTATGACATAGCTAAAGAAAGCTTCATGGTTCTCTATGGAATCTTTGGCAATATTTTTGGCAGAGCTTGGCTTGGATAATGTTAGGAGTGCTCATTGTTTCTTGATGATACTGATTGGAGATTTATTGATCTTCTTTGGATTTTAACTTTCTTTGAACAACTTAAGTACTTGTATTACATAGTTTGATTATGACAGGGGTCCAATATATTATATGGGTCTGTTTTCATATCACTGTGTGTGCAAGGCAGGATTGGTGAATAGTGACATGTGTCTGGAGTAAGAACTGCAACTGCCAGATATGTGTGGCCCACTGCTGTACTCAGACATGGCCTAAGTGTGTGAGCATGCTCAGTATGACCGTTCAGTATGTTGTTGACTGAAATTTGCTTCATTTGTTTAAGTGTGTGAGAATGCTCAGTATGACCGTTCAGTATGTTGTTGACTGAAAGTTGCTTCATTTGTTTATGTGTGAGCATGCCCACTATGACCTTTCATTATGTTGTTGACTGACATTTGCTTCATTTGTTTGTGTGTGAGCATGCCCAGTATGACCTGTCAATATGTTGTTGACTGAAATTTGCTATATTTTTTAAGTGTGTGAGCATGCCCACTATAGGCATATATACTATATGTGTGTGAAAAATCAAGTTGGTTTTTACTTCAGGGCTCACCTTTGTGTTGTACATCGACAGGAAGCACACTGTGCCTGCAGGGCTTCCATTAGTCAATTTGCATAGACTTATCAACATTTCTACATGCAGGAGGGACAGCTATTATTTGTACATTTCTACCCAGGAGGCACACCTGATTGTTACTGTGGGTGTACATAGGATGAGGGATACACCTGACACTTATACACATTTGCTAGGCCTGCACTGCTATGTTAGGTACTCCATTTCAGTCTGTACTGTTGCCTATCATACTGGCTTGAGGGCGGCATACCACTGTACTACGGACCTTAGCTTCCAATTACACGCATATTAGTTTGTGACTTCATAACCTACCCAACCCACATCACACTGCCTGGCCTACTGTTATCTGTCTGCATAGGCCTGGGGGGAGGTTACTCATATGCCTCTTCAGAGGGCATGATACAGCATTTGTTTGTGTTTGCATTTGTCTACAACTGTCCTGCTGGCTGTGACTGTTAGGTATGTGACCCCCCAACTGGTATGTATGATTGACTTAAGTTGTGTCTGTGCCAGTATTGAGGGTGGTGCTGCAGGGCTGCCTATGCCGGATGCACATAGTACACTCCCTATACATGTTTGAAAACAGGTAGTGTCAAGTTAGGCATCCCTTTTACTGTATGTGCGAGTCAGAGACAGGTGTCATTTCCAGGGTTCCTACTGAGTCAGTGTATGTGCTATGCATTGCCTCTTTGCCAAGGCCAGGGCATACTGAGCACGCCTCCTTCTGCCTACTGAGGCAGGCTCAGGTTGTTCCTCCTCAGAGTCATGCTGTGCCTGTGCAGGCCTTGGCAATGGTGGGGGGCTGTTTGGCCCTGCCCCATGCTGTTCCTGCTGCAGCTGTTTCCGCAGGATCATATTGTGTAGCATGGCACAGACCATAACAATTTGGGTACATGTAGTTGGTGAGTACTGCAAGGCTCCACCAGATGTGTCCAGGCACCGGAACCATGACTTGAGCATCCCAAACACACGCTCAATTATGATTCTTGTTTGTGCATGTGCCTCACTATGGAGTTCTTGTTCAGGTGTGTGTGCATTTCTGATGGGTGTCATCAGCCATGGCTCCAGTGCATATCCAGCATCCCCTACTAGGTGACCGTAGGGAATGTCCCCATTGGAAAATAACTGGTACAGCTGGGTCAGATGCCAAATGTGGGAATTGTGATAGCTTCCAGGGCATCCAGCACACACATTTATTATTATGCCCTGGTCATCGCACACGAACTGGCAGTTGATGGGGGGAAGCCCTTGAGGTTGATGTAGACCCTACCTCACTCACTGGGTGGTGCTTTGATGCGTATGTGCGTGCAGTCTATTGCAATACCTCAGAGTATTCTGCTATTTGGTGGAAAAGATGCATATTTCTGGCCAATGCCTCACGGGAATTGTGGAAATATATGTGGTCACTGACATGTGCTGACATGGCATCCAGGAACTGGTGGAGTACCCTGGATGCTGATGCCTGTGAAATCCCCATCATATCAACAGTTGGTCTTTGGAAGGTACCTGTAGCTAGTATTCTTAGGCCCACACATACCTTGGTATCCACTGGGATGGGTTCCCCTCTGTTGGTTCTGTGTGTGAGGTGTGGCCGGCACAGCTCAAGAATTTGCTGTAGGAGGTCCCTGTCCACCCTATAGCACTCCACTATCTCCAGCTCATGTAGCCCCTGGTAGGTTAACCTGGGTCTGTACACTCTTCTCCATTGCCTCACTGTGGGTTGCTCAGCAGCATTCACAACATCACCACCCTCAGCACCTTGCACATGTTGGTTTATGATAGCAACAGCAGCCCCTAACATTTTGTCTGACTTAAGCTTTTTAAGCTTTCCCTCTTTGTATACTGCAGTGTTGCAGAGTTCTTGAGAAAAAAACATGGGGGAATGGTGTTTGCAAAGTTTAAAGTGCTGGGCTGGGCTGGGCTAGTTTGCTGCTTGTGTAATTGGCTGATTCTGATATATTTCACCTGGCAGCTCTGCTAGTTCTCCTTGGTTAACTTCCTACTACTTCTTTTCCTTCCTTTTGCCTTTCTGTTTCCACCTGGGGGGGAAGCGCCGCGCAAACAAGCGCAAATGCATGCACACGCTGTGTGCATGTTTGCAAGGAGTTTTCTATCTTATAACAGTGTGCACCTTGGGTTTGAGGTTTTCAAATAGGACAACTGTAGACAAGCCTCTTTGCAATCTTGAGCAGCTCAGGGCAAACACAAGCCACTGTAATCCAATTAGCTTACAGCCTGTCTGACGCACCCCCTCATGATGTCACCTATAGTCTAGTCTTCTACTCACCTACTCCAAATCTTATACTCTTTGGACATGCCTCATATGCTGGGGGAAATTGGGATTCACTATCCTTATCCTCATTTGCATAGGATTGCCTAGTAATGCATGGTTACATCTGTCACACTGAGCTTCCCCCACTTAGCAACCACTAGTCAGTAGCCATGTTGTCTTCAGCTTGCCATTCCCCTGCATGGCAGAATAAGCTTTTTAGTGAAAATGCCTATTTTTGGCTTTTTTTTAATGATTTTCTTGTTTTTTAAAGCGCCACACATTTGCGCAGTGCTGCGCTATGCTTAAACATCGGAGATCGGGGGAAAAAAAGTTAAATTTTTATGTTTTTAAACATTTTGCAATGCCAATGACCTTACATTTGGCCATTAGTATGCTTCCTCAACTGTATGCATCCTTTATTTGGTGCTGTCATAGCTCCATTTAGCTATTTGCAGAAATGTACTCCGTTACCAATGGAGTACATTTCTGCGGGTAACACTAATCTTCCACGGACAGGTTAGTGTTTGCTGGATCCCAAATTTACCTCATTTGCATGGCTTTCACCAGCAAATAAGGTAATTTGCATACCATGATGCTGTCCGTGCAAGACTAGCTTTAGCAGCTCTTGTGAACACCCCTGGCTGCTGTTCCTGGATTGCACGGCAGACATATTGCCTGCGTGAGCTCCTACACTCATCTTGCACTCCAAGCTTTTGTGAATCCAGGGGTATATTATTCTGTTATTATTCTATAGTATTTTATATATCAGGATGGAATGTTAGTAGTGTAAAGAATTATTATGTTGACCTAGAAAATATCCAATATTTAGTTACCCTTAAGAGATCCCAAACATGTCAGATATGTCAATTCGGATAAATTAAATGCAACAGAGGAGCATACACTAAATAAGCCAACAAATAGATTATTACTAAAATAATTTGACTAAAAGGACTTTGTAGGAGACAATGAGTGATTACCAATGAAATATAAATGTACTGTAGGTGTACTGTCTTCCTTTACTTTCCCACTCTTCAGCTCACCAACTTCAACATACACTTATGAAACAACATGGCTTAGCAGTGGTATCTGAGTAGAGGCACCCTACATTCTAGTGTGCAGTGCTTTTACATATTTATAGATTTACAAAGCAGAGTCTAAGTATGAACTATGATCACCCTGACAATTCCCACCTTGCATAGGGCACGTCTTGCTTCCAGAATGGGTAATCACATCGGGTCTAGAATGAATGTGTAGGTACCATATGGTAATCAAGACTTACTTTAGGTACGTATTAATCAAATAGTCTTTAGAGCATCTTAGAGAGTTCTTGGGGCAGTTAGAATACTCTTAAGCCTCTCCTTCCTTGACCAAAAACAAAGATTTCCCTTCCCTTTCTTTCTCTTGTTTTAAATCAGTACTAATAAAAGAAATTCAGCAAACATAGGTAAAAAGAAATAACATTCAGTAGTCCATCTTGTACATGACTCGCAATCCATTAAACAAGTCAGTGACTAACATCACTTTAGTAAACATTATAAAGACACATTAGAAATAATGTCCTAGCTCTTTAAATTTTCTGATAAAGCAAAAAGTTAACAATAAGCTATTTTAACTAAAAGTGTAAAGCATTTAAATTTTTCCTTGCATGTATATATTTCTACTTATACTGCAGTGTCAATAGCTGTCTTTGAAATCTGTACAATACTTCACTTCTTCCCGCGGTGGTGGTGCTGCGGTAGCGTTGTCACCTCACAGTTAGACGTTGCCCATTCGATTCTCAGTTAGAGCGTCTTCTGTGTGGTGACATGCGTAAATGGGCATTCCTTCATTGAAGGTTGTGCGTTAGGCCCGGCAAAAATCTACTGCCAATCATTAGCAGACCAGAGTTCCTCTGTGGCGACCCCTAACCGGGAAAAACCGAAAGACACAAACTTCACTTCTTCAAATCATTCCTTTTTCAATTCAGGTTTTGTTTTGTCAAAACGGCAACGATATTTCAAGGGCACAATTAATATCTAGACAGATGTTTCAAATAAATAACTTGTCAGTTGTCAACTGAGTTAGTTTAGAGTGTATGGTTAGGGCAAATATAGCATGTTGCAAAAATAATATGTATTTTTTCGTGTGCTGTAGGGACTGTCACATGCAAGTGACATATATAATGTAGCATATATAGAGCAGATAGCTTACGGATTCAGGTTGTTAAAGTAAGTTATGCTTATTAATCAGGCAGTTTCATTTAAATTCACAAGTAATTTGGGGACATTTCAGTTGAGTTTCCAGGAATGTGTAGACCCCAGGAATGTGTAGACCAATGTGAGTAACTGAGTCCACTTTTCCTCATAAATATGTGTCACAATTCATTAAACAAAGCAGAGTCTAACATCTGTCTAATAATCATTATAAAGACAAATAATAGTAATTTCCTAGCTGTTCCAACTTTCTGATATCGCAAAATGTTGACAGTAAGCTATTTTAACTGGAAGACTAAAACATTTCAATACTTCCTTGTGAATATACAAAAGCTGTGGTGGTGCAGTGGTAGCGTTGTTGCCTCACAGCAGGAGGTTTACTCGTTCGATTCTTAGCTGGAGCGCCATCTGTGTGGAGTCTTCATGTCCTTCCTGCAGTTGAGTGGCGTTCAAAAGACATGAGTGAATGGGCGTGCCTTTGAAGGTTGGGTGCTCGGCTGGCACCTCGGCACAGTAAAAATCTACTGCCAATCATTAGCGGACCGGTGTTCCGCTGTGGTGACCCCTAACCGGGAAAAGCCGAAAGAAGAACTTATAATGTAGTGTCAAGAACTGTCTTTGAAATCTATGCATTACTTCACTTCTTTCAAGTCATTCATTTTACAGTTCAGATTATATTTTGTCAAAATGTCAATAGCATTTCAAGGGCACATTTAATATTTAAACTGATATTTTAAATGAATAGCTATCAGTTGCCAAGTGAGTTTGTACAGAGTGTGAGGTAACTGCAAATGTAGCATGTTGCAAAAAGTAATATGTATCTTTTCATGTGCTCTAGAGTCTGTCAATTTCAAGTAACATATAAAATGTAACTTTTACAGTGCAGACAACTTGTGGAATCAGCATGTTAAATTGAGTAATACTATAGCAATAACCCACGCCTGGGTGTGGGTAATGCTGGATTTACCTACAGTTGGCCCTCGGGACCAAACAAAGCCAACCGTGGGTAAATCCAGCATTACCCATACCCAGAAGTGTTATTATTATTAATGACATTATTTAAGAAAAAAATTACTTTTCTTAAATAATGGCATTGTATAATGCCTCCTTGCTGCCCTTCTACAGCTGTCTGGTATTCCGCGGCAGTTCTGATGTACTGCGCATGTGTATGCCTACGCAGTACATCAGAGCTGTGGGCAAAAGCAACGGAAAAAGCAAGATCTCCGTTGCTTTTTAAATGGGTTTAAGCTATGTTAAAGGAGTTTAACATAGCGAGACAGCTTTAAAAAAAGCAACGGCAATCTCCGTTGCTTCTTTTAAACCTGTGTCGCTATGTTAAACTCCTTTAACATAGCGAGACAGTGTTTTAAAAAAGACTTATACTAATGGAACAAGTCCGGGCGACCGGACCTTTTTACATTAGTATAAGTCGATTTACAACGTGCACGCTGGCCAATCAGCGTGCACGTTTTGGAATATTAATGGGGTGGGGGGGGTCATGGTATAATTTTTAATCAATCAGCTACATTTAAGTGCACATGTAGTTTGGGAACATTTCAGTTGTGTTTCCAGGAATATGTAATCCTATGAGGATAAATCATAAAATATTTACAAATAGTCCTATTATGTATTTATTTTACCTTGCTTATGTTGTTTTTCATTTTAATAACTAAGCAACATTACTTTTTCTTATTATTTGTTATCTGTGAGGCTAAATGCACTTCGCAGGTTCACAGTGTCCTTAGAAACTGCAGCAATTGTTTACTGTTGCTATGGCAATGCAAATAGAATGTGAAGAAAGCTTCACTTCTCTTAACCAACAGTACAGTTTTCCCTCCTTTTAATTTATATATATATATATATATATATATATATATATATATATATATATATATATATATATATATATTTGTTAATACTAAAAGGAAATAATTCAAAGGACATATGTACATGAATGGAACATTTCAGAGTTAATCACAAACATGTCCCAAATCCCAATAAGCATAACAGTAACTATCATTAATCTAATAAATATTGTAATAACAATTAATTCATTTCACTATTCCAATTAGTCTACCTTAAAACTAGATTATTTTAGACTATTATTTATATATGTGTAGCTAGTTTGTTTGTGTCTTTCGGCTTTTCCCGGTTAGGGGTCGCCACAGTGGAACTCCGGTCCGCTAATGATTGGCAGTTAATTTTTACGTACCGGCTTGCCAGGCCTAATACACAACCTTCAATGAAGATACGCCCATTCACACATGTCTCCACGCAGAAGACACTCTAGCTGAGAATCGAACCGGACAGCATCTTACTGTGAGGCGACAACTATGTGTAGATAGTGAGTTACTAAATATATACAGACTATATTAGTATAGTAAATAGAAGAGAATTCAGAAAGGGAGACAAGTTGCAGTTAAAATAAATAATGAGAAAAGAGAGAAGAGAGAGAGAGAAAGAAAAGAGAAAATTAAGAGAAAATACACATATACTATGTATGTTGATTTACAGTGTAAATATTTTATGTGCTGTATAACCCTCCTTTTATGAAAGAAAAGTACCCTGTTTTACATACTTAAGGTAATGTGAAAACTCTCATGTGTCATCTATTTTCAAAAAATATAGATAAAGATTCCAGTAGTTAGTTACCTTTGTTTTAAAATTTCAAGCAATAAAACTGGTCCTTTAAAGTAATGTTAAAACAATTCATATCATAGTAGATGCTTTGAGAGATTTGGCTGTAACTGTATCAGTCTTTTGCTTCTTCTTTTTGACGTCTGCCCAGACATTTGTTTCTTTTGTTCTCTTGAGAGAAGGTGGCATCCAATCCATATCTTCTGGTAAAGTAATCACATTATTAGTTTTAATAAATGAAGAGGCTTTCCCTAATCAATAAAAGTCATCATCTTGTTGGCATGTAGTATTCTTATCTTAGCTGGATATGCAAGTTGTGCCTTGATGTTATTTTGTTTCAGAAAATTTATCATTGGCCACACTTTTTTTCCTTGTTCCATTATTCTAGATGAATAGTCGCTATCAAATCTTATCAGGTTCTGTCTATATTTTAGAGATGCCTTCCTCCAAGCAGATCTTAAAATCAGTTCCTTGTCCAAGTATAAAAGAAATTTGATAATTATTGACCTAGGAGGAGAGTTTGAGTTAGTGGCAGGTTTCCCAAGAGCTCTGTGTGCCCTTTCATTGCCAAAGGAAAGTCCTTCTTTTAAATTTAAAACATCAGGGATCCAGCTTGATAAAAAGGAAATAATATCCTCACCTTCTGTGTTTTCAGGTAATCCGAAAATCCTGATGTTGTTTCTCCTCTCCCTATTTTCCAAGTCATCTACTTTATTAACCAACCAAGTGTTTTGTTTAAGAAGCAGTTCTTTCTGTGTTTCATATTCCTTAAGTCTGCTTTCTAACTCATTTAGAGAAACCTCTATTCCTGTTACCCTTGTCTGGTGTTGATGTAGCATTTCCTTGAGGGTATCAGCCTGTTTTTGACTGCTTGTTTTAAGATTTTCTAGGTTCTCTTTAAAATCATCCATCTTCAAAGACAACTATTGCAGGGTAGATGTCATCTGTTGTAGTTTCTTCTTTAAGGCAGCATCCTGGTGAGAATTCCTTGAGTTGTTCATTTTAACAAGTGAATATATCTCTAGGCTTTTTGACAGGAAATTATTTGTAAAGCTTCACCGAAGTTTCTAATTATGTAAATTAGTCCTTTATCTATACAATTTATACTTTGAAGAAAAAAAAAGAATATTTTTTCCTGTCTTATTTAACTAGTTATATGGAACTTTAAAATACTACTGCTTTCAGTTAGCCATTCAGGCTCTGCCTCTCAAGTACGTTTTTTTTTAAGGTGAATATTTTCATGAAATTTCAGGAGTAGCAATGTGGTGGCATGTGCCTCATTGTATGCGAATGCTGTCCTTTCTAAATAGGAGGAGTTATTTGTATTCACTTCTGAATTTGCCATCTTGTTACATGCTCATTATATATTCCTGGATGATATATTGATTCTCTAGAAGGGGTCTGTAGAACAATGGGAGACCTTTTTGTGAGGTTGACTAAATCGACTAGTTCTTTAAAGTTTACATGCAGTATGGATCCGGTTAGGATCAACAACCTGGATGTTACAATTTCTAAAGATTTTGACTTGAATTGTTTATCACAAAAAGACCTTTTATAATTCTTACCCATATTTCACTAGTTGTCACCCCTACATCAAAAGAGGGGAATAGTAAAAGGCCAAATGTCTTTCTAGATTGAATGCTATTGATGAAGTTCTTAAAGATGAATTGGAATATTTGTGTAGTCTATTTTTGATAGGGGATATCCAGTATCATTAGTTTATGACATTATGAATGAAATTTTAAAAGGGTGAGAGAACAAGTTTGTACCTATTCTTATGCCAAAAGTCAGACAAAGTATTCAATGTATACAGGGAGTGAGTACGATTGTGATAGCTTTGGATAGCCCTTCTGTTGTAAGCCCTTACAGTAGTGATGTCCATAAATATGTTAGTTCTACTAAGAAAAACTGGAATTTAGTGCTTAGTAATGAAATTAAGCAAATCATTGGTGATGATCCCACCATTGTTTTAGTAAAGATAAATCCATTAACAATTTGTTGGAATCAAATGTATATAACAACAATGTTTCAAATACAATAATAGTATGTTTAAGTGTGGATGTTGTAGTTATTGTAGGTTTATTCATGAAGGACCCCCATATTGTGGTAGAGGACTTTGATAGAACACTTGTATGTCCAGGTAGATGTAATTGTAACAGTGCTAGGGTAGTTTATTTAGCTACTTGCATGGTATGTAATGCATTTTACTGTATGTTGGTAAAACCAACAGTAAATTGAAAGAGAGAATAAGAGAACATGTATATGACAATAAAAAAATAAATCTACCAATGCCTTAAATAGACTCTGGTTAGAATGTATTGATTTTAAGAAATTTGTATTTTTTGTCATTGATAAAGTGGTAACATCAGGCAGGGACGGTGATGTTGAATGTTTTTGTGGGGTTAATGCCTTAATGCCTCAGATGCCCTGTCTGAATGATGACATTTCTATCATCTATGCTAAGGATGAGAGCTGTCGAGCTCTATTTAAATTATGTATTTATGTTATTTTTATAGTTTCCTTTACAGATTTATAATTAAACATATTTAAAGCTTTTATGTGGTCTTTGGACCTTTTTAATGTAGTATCACAAATTTTATTAGGACATTTGTTTAATTAACAAATTAATTAACTTGATGCTGTGATTGAGTAAGGGATATTATATATAGATGGTGATTTCCTGTGTTCAGCAACTCTGATAAAGTCTGTATAATGCAGACAAAAGTGCTTAGTTGTTTAATGTTATTAAATTTGTGAGGTCATCATACTGACTGTTCCATTTTTATTTATTATCCTCCATAGAAAATCCCTGTGATGCTCTTTTTGGGGGAATTTCCTCCATCTTCAAGTTGGTGCAACCATGGAGTTGATATATATCTATATATATATATATATATATATATATATATATATGTGGGTCCCTTTCACTTACCCAAAAACCCAAATCATCGAACTCTACTTCACCGAGACGAATACACCGACAACGCAGAAGACCGACATCCAGAACACCGACATTGCGACCCAAGGTAAATAACCTCTTGGCCATCCTGGTGAATTTTGCTCCTTACCCCTGTGGTAGTGTGATCTTGGAGTTGGTATATTTAGTTAGGGGTTGAAGCCCCCCACATAAGGGGTGTGGTGGGTGAAGCCCCCCACATGGATGGGTTTAGTTTTTTTTTTTGGTGGGGGATGGCCAAGTGACTACTTAACTCAGGTCACAATGTTGGTGTTCCGGATGTCGGTCATCTACATTGGTGTAGTCATCTTGGTGAAGTGGATGTCAGCAATCTGGGTTGTCGGGTAATTATATATATATATATATATATATATATATATATATATATATATATATATATATATATGGTTTTACTTCAGAAGCCTGAATGATCACAAGCCTGAACTTCATAAGCCGGAAGACCAAAAGCCTGAAATTTCATAAGCCTGAAAACTCAAAAGCCTGAATCCCATAAGACTGAAAATATACAGAACACAAAAAAATGACACACACAAACACATACAAGACAAAGGATAGCAGTTTTCATGAAGTATGGGCAGGGGGGGGCAATCCCCCCTGCACCCCCCATGTGGGGGGGCTGCACCCAAAACACCCCTTGCTTATTAAATATATCAAGTCTGAGACTGCACTTTAGTGTAGTGAAGTGCAATCTTGGAGTTGATATATATTTGTAGCAGGGGGTGCGGGGGGGCTTGACCCCCTGCTTATATTTGGTGGAATATAATCTGTTTTGTGTTGTCTTCAGTCAGTATATATATCCTATCTGTTTTAAGTCTTATGGGATTCAGGCTTTTGAGTTTTCAGGCTTATGAAATTTCAGGCTTTTGCTCTTCCGGCTTATGCAATTCAGGCTTGTGATTATTCAGGCTTCTGAAGTGAATCCATATATATATATAAGCTTGGGGGTGTGAGTTTTCCCCTACATTAGGGGTGCTGAGGGCTTGGCCTGCTGTGAAAAGCACTTTTAAAGTACTTTTTAACATTTTTTTTCTTCTGGGAATGCAGTTTGGGGATGCATATACTTTGCCAGGTTTAACTTCTTCCAGTCATAGTGGAAGCTTTTAGATCAAAATAGTGACATCTCAGATAAATGCATATGGATAATTTATGGTGACATTTCATATTATTTATCCCAAAACATCAGCATACTAATTTTATTATAACCTGCTTCATTAGCATACATAGTCAGGACAGCTACAGATGGGAATTTCTCAGAGTGACTGTAAAATCTTTCATTTGTATCAAATTTTAAATAAATAAATAAATGCATCTGAAATGTTAACTGAACACAGAATTCTTGGCTGATTTGAAAACTGACAGCTGCCATACTCTTAAGCTATTATGAAGTAATAACTGATGTGCTGATTTGGAACAAACAATGACAACAAGGCTATAATATACAGTAAAACTGTTTTCTAAACTAATGAAACTAGT